>NC_053397.1:101053563-101375538 GCF_905171765.1 Bufo bufo | reverse complement strand
GAAGGTGTGTGGCTGACTGGATGAGCAGGTGGAAGAAGAGGAGGAGGAAGCTGAGTAGGAGGAGGAGGCAACAGGAGGCAAAGAATGTTGCCCTGCGATCCTTGGCGGCGGAAGGACGTGCGCCAAACAGCTCTTCGCCTGTGGACCAGCCGCCACTACATTTACCCAGTGTGCAGTTAGGTAGATATAGCGTCCCTGGCCGTGCTTACTGGTCCACGTATCTGTGGTTAGGTGGACCTTGCCACAGATGGCGTTGCACAGTGCACACTTGATTTTATTGGATACTTGGTTGTGCAGGAAAGGCACGGCTCTCTTGGAGAAGTAGTGGCGGCTGGGAACAACATACTGTGGGACAGCAAGCGACATGAGCTGTTTGAAGCTGTCTGTGTCCACCAGCCTGAATGACAGCATTTCATAGGCCAGTAGTTTAGAAATGCTGGCATTGAGGGCCAGGGATCGAGGGTGGCTAGGTGGGAATTTACGCTTTCTCTCAAATGTTTGTGAGATGGAGAGCTGAACGCTGCCGTGTGACATGGTTGAGATGCTTGGTGACGGAGGTGGTGGTGTTGGTGGTACATCCTCTGTTTGCTGGGCGGCAGGTGCCAACGTTCCTCCAGAGGCGGAGGAAGAGGCCGAGTCGGCGGCAGCAGCAGAAGAGGTAGCAGGGGGAGCCTGAGTGAGTTCCTTGTTTTTAAGGTGTTTACTCCACTGCAGTTCATGCTTTGCATGCAGGTGCTTTGCATGCAGGTGCCTGGTCATGCAGGTTGTGCTAAGGTTCAGAACGTTAATGCCTCGCTTCAGGCTCTGATGGCACAGCGTGCAAACCACTCGGGTCTTGTCGTCAGCACATTGTTTGAAGAAGTGCCATGCCAGGGAACTCCTTGAAGCTGCCTTTGGGGTGCTCGGTCCCAGATGGCGGCGGTCAGTAGCAGGCGGAGTCTCTTGGCGGCGGGTGTTCTGCTTTTGCCCACTGCTCCCTCTTTTGCTACGCTGTTGGCTCGGTCTCACCACTGCCTCTTCCTCCGAACTGTGAAAGTCAGTGGCACGACCTTCATTCCATGTGGGGTCTAGGACCTCATCGTCCCCTGCATCGTCTTCATCCCTGACCTCCTGTTCAGTCTGCACACTGCAGAAAGACGCAGCAGTTGGCACCTGTGTTTCGTCATCATCAGAGACGTGCTGAGGTGGTATTCCCATGTCCTCATCATCAGGAAACATAAGTGGTTGTGCGTTAGTGCATTCTATGTCTTCCACCGCTGGGGAAGGGCTAGGTGGATGCCCTTGGGAAACCCTGCCAGCAGAGTCTTCAAAGAGCATAAGAGACTGCTGCATAACTTGAGGCTCAGACAGTTTCCCTGGTATGCATGGGGGTGATGTGACAGACTGATGGGCTTGGTTTTCATGCACCATCTGTGTGCTTTCTGCAGAAGACTGGGTGGGAGATAATGTGAACGTGCTGGATCCACTGTCGGCCACCCAATTGACTAATGCCTGTACCTGCTCAGGCCTTACCATCCTTAGAACGGCATTGGGCCCCACCAAATATCCCTGTAAATTCTGGCGGCTACTGGGACCTGAGGTAGTTGGTACACTAGGACGTGTGGCTGTGGCAGAATGGCCACGTCCTCTCCTAGCACCAGAGGGTCCACTAACACCACCACGACCATGTCCGCTTCCCTTACTAGATGTTTTCCTCATTGTTACCGTTCACCACAATAAGAAAAATATTATTTGGCCCAATGTATTGAATTCAAATTCAGGCCTTTTTTTACAGACACCTAACACTATCTGGCTATCTATTTAGGTACCGTATTACACTAATACAGGCACAGCAGTAATGACAGATTTAGCTGAATATAAATTTGAGGCCTATTATTTAGGCGCTGGGTGACAGGTATACGTTTACGGGCATAATTAGACTTGGATATGCACAGTAGCGTGTGTGTGAAGTTATTGAGAATGACCCTATCAGCACCTTGAATCTAATATACCCTTTTAGGGATAGATTTAAAGTAGGCCTTATACAGCAGAAACCACTAATTTAGGAAATTGCTCGGTTGGGAATTGTATTTCAACCTAGAACAAAAACTGTGCTTTGACGGACACAATATAACTTGACAAGCTACAGCAATAACCACAGATTTAGCTGAATATAAATTTGAGGCCTATTATTTAGGCGCTGGGTGACAGGTATACGTTTACGGACAGAATTAGACTTGGATATGCACAGTAGCGTGTGTGTGAAGTTATTGAGAATGACCCTATCAGCACCTTGAATCTAATATACCCTTTTAATGAATAGTTTAAAGTAGCCCTGATACAGCAGAAACCACTAATTTTGGAAATTGCTAAGTTGGGAATTGTATTTCAACCCAGAACAAAAATATATCCTTTGCCAGACAGCAGACAGTATTACAATTGGCTGGCCACAGCTGAAACACCAGATTTAGGATACTGCTATTTTGGCAATTGTATTTCACCCCTCAATAAAATAGCAAGCACAGCCAAGCCCCTGATGTAGGATATAGCCAAAAAATAACCACACTATTGATGGTTAAATGGACTTGGTGACAGCTTGCCCCTGATGTAGGATATAGCAAAAAATAACCACACTATTGATGGTTAAATGGACTTGGTGCCAGCTTGTGCTGGCGCACCACAAGCCACAAAATGGCTTATATAGAGGCTGGGTCACATGCTGCACTGGCCAATCACAGCCATGCCAATAGTACAGTAGACATGGCTGTGATGGCCTCTTGGGGCAAGTAGTATGACGCTTGTTGATTGGCTGCTTTGCAGCCTTTCAAAAAGCGCCAAGAAAGCGACGAACACTGAACCCGAACCCGGACTTTTACGAAAATATACAGTTCGGGTTCGCTCATCCCTACTCACAAATACCTCGCAGATAAAAAAAAAATTCTATTAAATTTTTTTCTGTGATCTAATCCCATTTGCAAGCCCGTGTGTGTCAGGCCCACACAGACTGTATTGTGGCCGCTGGCTACTGGCTTAGACCTCCACTTATACCGTTACAGGGTGTCATTTACTCACAAATACCTCGCAGATAAAAAAAAATTATATTAAGTTTTTTTCTGTGATCTAAACCCACTTGCAAGCCCGTGTGTGTCTGGCCCACACAGACTGTATTGTGGCCACTGGCTAGTGGCTAGACCTCCACTTATACCGTTACAGGGTGTCATTTACTCACAAATACCTCGCAGATAAAAAAAAATTCTATTTAATATTTTTCTGTGATATAATCACAGTTGCAAGCCAGTGTGTGTCAGGCCCACACTGACTGTACTGTGCCCACTGCCCACCACTTATATAGGGTGGCACAGTACCTTGCACTCATAGTAACACTTGTCTAATAAAAAATGACAGGCAGAGGCAGGCCACGCCGCAGGGGCGGTCGTGTTCGTGGTGCTGTGATTTCCACTGTCCCTGGAATAATGCCCAGTGTTCAGAGGCCACGTACCCTGAACCCAAAAAATTCAGAGAAAATTGTTGACTGGCTTACACAGGACACCCAATCTTCAACAGCTTCCGCTAAGAACCTTGACGCACCATCCTCCTCCAGCTCAGCTTTGGTCACCTGCTCTCAAGTTACCACTCTCCCGCCCGCCGCCACCACCACCACTACCACCACAGCCACCACAGCCGCTTCATTTGATCCCTCAGAGGAGTTATTTACACATCATTTGGATGAAATTAGTGATGCGCAACCATTATTGCCAGAGGATGGAGATAACAGGGATATGTCTCAGTCAGGCAGCATTACACACATGGACGTACAGTGTGATGATGATGATGATGGTGTGCCCGCTGCTGCATCCTTTGCTGAGGTGTCAGATACAAGTGAAGTGGTTGATGATGACGATGTGTCCGTGGATGCCACGTGGGTGCCTGCTCGAAGAGAAGAAGAAGAGGGGGAAAGTTCAGAAGGGGAGACAGAGAGAAGGAGGAGACGAGTTGGAAGCAGGGGGAGGTCATCGCAAGGAGCTAGTGGCACAGTCAGACAGCATGTATCGGCACCCGGGGTCAGCCAGACAGCACGCCAATCAACACATGCTGCTGCCACCACCAGAATGCCGTCATTGCAAAGCTCAGCAGTGTGGCATTTTTTTTGTGTGTCTGGCTCTGGCAACAGCGATGCCATTTGCAACCTGTGCCAAAAGAAACTGAGTCGTGGGAAATCCAACATCCACCTAGGTACAGCTGCTTTGCGAAGGCACATGATCGCACATCACAAACGCCTATGGGATCAACACATGATGATGAGTAGAAGCAGCACACAACCTCAAAGCCACCATCCTCCTCCTGGTCCAGCATCTTCAGCCACGTCAACCACTGCTGTCCTCCTTGCCCCCTCTCAACCACCCGCCACTCCGCCTCTCACCTTCACGAGTTCCATCTCATCTGCCCACAGTCAGGTGTCTGTAAAGGAAATGTTTGAGCGTAGGAAGCCAATGTCCCAGAGTCACCCCCTTGCCCGGCGTCTGACAGCTGGCTTGACGGAACTCTTAGCCCGCCAGCTTTTACCATACCAGCTGGTGGAGTCTGAGGCCTTCAAAAAATTTGTCGCTATTGGGACACCACAGTGGAAGGTACCCGGACAATTTTTTTTTTCAAAAAAGGCAATCCCAAACCTCTACTCAGTGATTGAAAAGGAAGTCATGGCATCTCTGGCATACAGTGTTGGGGCAAGGGTCCATCTGACCACTGATACCTGGTCTTCAAAGCACGGTCAGGGCAGGTATATCACCTACACTGCGCATTGGGTCAACCTGCTGACGGCTGACAAGCATGGAATGCGTGGCTCTGCAGCGGAGTTGGTGACACCGCCACGACTTGCAGGCAGGCCTACTGCCACCTACTCTACTCCTCCTACTCCATCCTCTTCCATAACCTCCTCGGCTGAGTCCTCTTCTGCTGTGGCGTCTGGCTGCACATCAATTGAATCCCCCCAGCTCCCCAGGGGCTATTCCACATCCCGGATACGACAGTGTCACGCTGTCTTGGGGTTGACTTGCCTGAAAGCAGAGAGCAACACCGGACCAGCACTCCTGTCCGCCCTGAACGTACAGGTGGATCAGTGGCTGACCCCGCACCAACTGGAGATCGGCAAAGTGGTGTGTGACAATGGAAGCAATTTGTTGGCGGCATTGAATTTGGGCAAGTTGTCACATGTGCCGTGCATGGCACACATGTTGAATCTCATCGTACAACGCTTTGTGTCTAAGTACCCAGGCTTACAGGACGTCCTCAAGCAGGCCAGGAAGGTGTGTGGCCATTTCAGGCGTTCCTACACGGCCATGGCGCACTTTTCAGACATTCAGCGCCAAAACAACATGCCAGTGAGGCGCTTGATTTGCGACAGCCCGACACGTTGGAATTCAACGCTCCTAATGTTCGACCGCCTGCTCCAACAAGAAAAAGCCATCAACGAGTATTTGTATGACCGGGGTGCTAGGACAGCCTTTGCGGAGCTGGGAATTTTTTTGCCACATTACTGGACGCTCATGCGCAATGCCTGTAGGCTCATGCGTCCTTTTGAGGAGATTACAAACCTAGTCAGTCGCACCGAAGGCACCATCAGCGACCTCATACCATTTGTTTTCTTCCTGGAGCGTGCCCTGCGAAGAGTGCTGGATCAGGCTGTAGATGAGCGTGAAGAGGAAGAGTTGTGGTCACCATCACCACCAGAAACAGCCTTGTCATCATCGCTTGCTGGACCTGCGGCAACGCTGGAAGAGGAGTGTGAGGAAGAGGAGTCAGAGGAGGAATGTGGCTTTGAGGAGGAGGAAGACCAACCACAGCAGGCATCCTAGGGTGCTCGTTGTTGTCACCTATCTGGGACCCGTGGTGTTGTACGTGGCTGGGGTGAAGAACAGACCATCAATGACATCAGTGGGGACGAGGAACGGGAAATGAGTAGCTCGGCATCCAACCTTTTGCAAATGGGGTCTTTCATGCTGTCATGTCTGTTGAGGGACCCTCGTATAATAAGGATGAAGGAGAACGACCTGTACTGGGTGGCCACGCTACTAGACCCCTGGTATAAGCAGAAAGTGGCGGAAATGTTACCAACTTAACGAAAGTCAGAAAGGATGCAGCAGTTTAAAACAAAACAAAAAAATTTGCTTTAGAGGTGAAAGTAATCCTCCTCCTACCACGACCACGGCGACAAGGACAGGACGCTTTACAGATGTGTTGTTGATGGAGGACATGCAGAGCTTTTTCAGTCCTACACATCGCCACAGCCCTTCGGGATCCAGCCTTAGAGAACGACTCGACCGACAGGTAGCAGACTACCTCGCCTTAACTGCAGATATCGACACTCTGAGGAGCGATGAACCCCTTGACTACTGGGTGTGCAGGCTTGACCTGTGGCCTGAGCTATCCCATAGAACTTCTGGCCTGCCCCGCTTCAAGTGTCCTGTCAGAAAGGACCTTCAGTGCAGCAGGAGGCATTGTCACTGACAAAAGAAGTCGCCTCGGTCAAAAAAGTGTTGATTACCTCACCTTTATTAAGATGAATGAGGCATGGATCCCGAAGGGACTGACAGTGGGGGATACATTTGACTAACAAAGGGCCTGATGACATGCCTTGGCCTCAAAATGGTCCCCTGCTGTATTTAATGTCTGCATACCGGATGACTTTCGTGAATTCTCCGCCACCAACTAGGGTTCAAGCCGCAATGTTTTAGTCACCTTTCTGCCTTGAAAACATCAATTTTTCCGGCCGCTGCTACAACAGCGGCTGCAACAATAACATTATTTTTCAGGCATGTGTACATGCCTAATTTTTCTCGCCTCTGGTGCTGCACTGTGGCTGCAAAAACAAAACAAAAAAAAAGGCACATACAAGTGTCAATTCCCCTTCGTGATCGTTACCTTGTTGTGGTGAAGGGGCTTGCATATCACAATGAAGCGATCATCACCTCTATGAGTGTGTTGGCAATGTTGCCACACCCCAGATGATAAGGCCGTTGCTTCATTATGATCAGACCAAAAGTGATCGGCTGGATAATTTTTCATAGAAAAAAACATACATTTTTTTATTTTATTTTTTTAAGTTGTATGGGTGGGTTTTTAATACATAAAATAAAAAAAAATCATAATAAAGTCTCTTAATAGTTTAATAGAAATAATGCAGACAATTTAAAAAATCCCCATCAATTCCAATACAAAGCAAGTACAAAGCTCAGAACTAAATTATTCCAGGATGTCGTAATGGTTTGTTAATTCGACAATGGTTAATCAATTCGACACGCGTCCCCGGATATGGGGGTAACAGGGATTAAACTGATAGGAAAAGTACTAGTTAAGACACCACTCATATAGGGTGTCACAGCACATTGCTCCGTGCACGCGCAGTGCCCCAACTTGGGACTGAGTAAGAGGACCGACCAAGCTGCTTTTTCCATCTCCCGGTTCCTAAAATCAATTCATTTTGGTGTATCAGAGTTTGATCTGTCACTGTGAAGGCAGTCGAAGGTACCCGGCCTAAATTTATTTTCACAAAAGGCAATCCCACCCTGATATGGGACGTAACAGGGATTAAACTGATGAAAATAGTACTACAGAAAATAAATACTACTCATATCGGGTGGGGCAGTAAATTGCACGGTGCAGACGCAGTGACCGTGGCGTGGATTCAAACAAAGGGGAGGGAGCCAGCATTTTTTTAACCATCTCCCCGTTCGAAAAATCTATTTAATAATTTGACCCCAGATTGGGGACGTAACAGGGATTAAACTGATGAGAATAGTACTACAGAAAATACCACTCATATCCAGTGGGGCAGTAAATTGCACGGTGCAGATGCAGTGACCGTGGCATGGATTCAAATAAAGCGGAGGGAGCCAGCATTTTTTTAACCATCTCCCCGTTCGAAAAATCTATTTAATAAATTGACCCCAGATTGGGGACGTAACAGGGATTAAACTGATGAGAAGAGAGAACTACAGAAAATACCACTCATATCGGGTGGGGCAGTAAATTGCACGGCACAGACACAGTGACCATGGATTCAAACAAAGGGGAGGGAGCCAGCGTTTTTTTAACCATCTCCCCGTTCGAAAAATCAATTCAATTCACCTTTCCGGTACCCTTTGTGTTGTACGTGGCTGGATGGAGGAAGAAACCTTCAATGACATCAACGGGACATGGCTAGCTTGGTATCCAACCTTGAACAAATGGGGAGTTTGCGGTTGGGCAAATGGACTGTTTGCGGTTGTTTGCGGTGCATTAAAAGGGGAGTTTGGTCTGTCAATGTCTGTGAAGCGGGCATAACCCTTACACTACCTGATCAATACAACATCATACCTGATCGTATACACACACTGGATGTTTTAAACCACGTTGTTCAAAAAAAAATTGGATTGTTAGGTGATTTATGCCCTTTATGGATTAAAATCCAACTCTGCGTCAACTACATAATTTTCCATGGGAGTTTTGCCATGGACCTCCCTCCGGCATGCCACAGTCCAGGTGTTAGTCCCCTTGAAACAACTTTTCCATCACTACTGTGGCTAGAAAAAGTCCCTGTGGGTTTTAAAATTCGCCTGCCTATTGAAGTCTATAACGGTTCGAACATTTGCAGAAATTCGCGTTCGGCGTTCGCGAACGGAAAATTTTATGTTCGCGACATCACTAATTATAACCCGCCATACTGTGACTGCCATTACTCAGCGGTTTTGTGATGGCGTCAATTGATGCACTGGTTGACCGCATGCAGGGATTATCCATAGAGGTTGCGGATCTGCGTAGTTCGGTCACACGGTGTCAGAATGCTCTGGCATCAGGTGCAGGTCAAACCTGTGTGGAGCCAAAAGTGGCTCTTCTTGATCGATTTGCAGGGGGTACGGATGACTTTATCAGTTTTAGAGAGTCTTGCAAATTGTATTTTCGGCTGCGTCCATCGTCGTCAGGTGATGAGAATCAGAGGATAGGTATAATAATTTCTCTGCTTAAAGGGGACGCGCAATCCTGGGACTTTTCTCTGCCGCCCGGTTCTCGGGCCCTCCGGTGGGTGGAGGAATTTTTTAAGGCCCTGGGATTAATCTACGATGACCCAGATCGGGTCTCGATGGCGGAATCGAGATTATGTAATTTATTTCAGGGTGAACATACTGCAGAGGCTTACTGTGTTGAGTTTAGGAGATGGGCTACCAAATCAGAGTGGAATGATCCCGCGTTACGTAGTCAGTTTTGTCAGGGGTTATCTGAGAGATTGAAAGATGCCCTTGCTTTTCATGAGTACCCAGATTCTTTGGAGAATGCAATGTCTTTAGCAGTACGGTTAGATAGACGTATTAGAGAAAGGTGTAGGGCTTCCTCCGCGCTAGGGATCCCTTCTGTGAGTGGTTTCGTCTCTACTACTTCCCAGGGTGATGTTACAGGTAGCTCTGGGGAAGTGGAGGAACCCATGAAGCTGGGTCAGGTTTCTTGCCGTTCTGATAGTAGAGACTTTAGGAAATTGCACAAACTGTGTTACTACTGTGGGAAAAGTGGTCATTTTATTTTTGCTTGTCCTTTTGTTAAACCGCCGGTGGAAGAGAAAAAAAAAAAAAAAAACTTTCCTGACTCTTGGTGGCGTGAATGGTGTGGTGGAGCAGGCAGGTATGCAAGCTCCCTGCAGTTCCCGTTTTCTCCTTCCAGCTGTGGTGGCGCTAGAGTCAAGAAAGATTTTAGTTGAAGTTTTCCTTGACTGTGGTGCTGGGGTAAACCTAATTGACTCTCTTTTTCTTCAAAATCTGGGTCTAAGTACTTGCACTTTAGAAAAAGAGATTTGGGTTTTTGCAATTGATTCTTCCCCTCTTTCTCAAAGGAGTCTTACTCACATTGTTCATGGTATTCACTTAACGGTGGGTGATTCACATGTTGAGATTATGTCTTGTTTTGTCATGAAGGATTTGCCAGCTCCTATAGTTTTGGGGTTACCATGGTTGACTAAACATAACCCAATTATAGATTGGCAAGCGAGACAAATCATTGGTTGGAGTGAGCTTTGTTCTGATAATTGTCTTGGCACATCTATCGCTGGTGTGTCCACTACGGCTTTACCTCAGTATCTCTCACATTCTGTGGATGTCTTTTCGGAGGGTGGGGCTCAGGAATTGCCCCCTCATCGTGACTATGATTGTCCAGTTAATCTCATCCCAGGGGCTAAGTTGCCAAAGTCTCGGCTTTACAACCTTTCTCAACCCGAAAGAGAGGTCATGTGACAGTATATCGCCGAGAGTTTGGCAAAAGGTCATATTAGGCCATCTAAGTCTCCGGTGGCAGTAGGCTTGTTCTTTGTAAAAAAAAAAAGGATGGATCGCTGAGACCGTGTTTGGATTTCCGGGAATTGAACCGTATTACGGTCCGGGATCCATATCCCCTGCCTTTGATCTCTGACCTTTTTGATCAGATTGTTGGAGCCAAGGTGTTCCCTAAGTTGGATTTGAGAGGGGCCTACAATCTGATCAGAATCAAGAAGGGGGATGAGTGGAAAGCGGCCTTCAATACGCACGAGGGTCATTTTGAGAATCTGGTTATGCCTTTTGGGTTGACGAACGCGCCAGAAGTATTTCATCGATTTGTCAATGACATTTTTCATCATTTGGTGGGGTGATTCGTGGTGGTTTATTTGGATGACATTTTAATTTACTCTCCTGATCTGAAGACCCATCAGGATCATGTGAGACAGGTCTTGACGATCCTTTGGGAGAATAAATTATATGCTAAATTGGAGAAATGTTTGTTTTCGGTGCAGGAGCTTCCGTTCTTGGGATATCTGCTTTCTGACTCTGGTTTTCGTATCGACCCCGAATAGGTCCGGGCAGTTCTGGAGTGGGACCGACCAGAGAATCAGAAAGCTTTGATGAGGTTCCTGGGGTTTACAAATTATTATAGAAAATTTATTTCGAACTATTCTACCGTTGTAAGACCTCTCACTGATATGACTAAGAAGGGCGCCGACGTCTCTGTCTGGTCGGATGAGGCATTGCAGGCCTTTTCGGCTATTAAGAAGCGTTTTGCGTCTGCTCCCATTCTGGTGCAGCCCGATGTGTCTCAGCCATTTGTAGTGGAGGTTGATGCATCTGAAGTGGGGGTTGGAGCGGTGCTGTCGCAGGGTCCATCTCCTGGCAAATGGGTCCCGTGTGCTTTTTTCTCCAAGAAGCTCTCGGTCGCCGAGAGAAATTATGATGTTGGAGATAGAGCGTTGCTGGCTATCAAGTTGGCCTTTGAGGAATGGCGTCACTGGTTGGAGGGGGCGTCTCACCCCGTTACGGTATATACAGACAATAAGAATTTGGTTTACTTGCAATCTGCCATGCGTCTGAACCCTAGACAGGCCAGATGGTCACTGTTTTTTACCAGGTTCAATTTTGTGGTTACCTTTCGCCCAGGGGTTAAGAACGTCAAGGCGGATGCCTTGTCTCCTAGCTTTCCTGGGGGAGGTGATTCAGAGGATCCTGCTCTGATTTTGGCTGATGGGGTGGTGGTCTCCGCTCTGTACCCCGAATTGGAGATGGAGGTGTTGGGAGCTCAGGAGGGGGCTCCTGGTTCTTGTCCCCCAGGGAGGTTGTTTGTTCCTGAAGGCCTGCGAATACAAGGTATTCAAGGAACATCACAATACTGTCCTTGATGGACATCCTGGTGGTAAGTCCACCTGTGATCTGGTGTCTCGGAGGTTCTGGTGGCCAGGGTTACGTAAGAGCATTGAAGATTACATGGCAGCTTGTGAGACCTGTGCTCGGTCAAAGGTTGCTCATACTCGACCGGCTGGTTCACTTCTTCCATTGTCAATTCCGTCTCGTCCTTGGACGCACTTGTCTATGGACTTTATTATGGATCTGCCGAGTTCCTCTGGGAGAACGGTAATTTTGGTGGTAGTTGACCGTTTCAGTAAAATGGCTCACTTTATATCTTTAACTAGTCTGCCTAACGCCAAGACTCTTGCGCAGATTTTTGTGGATAATATTGTGAAATTGCATGGTATTCCTTCGGATGTGGTCTCTGATAGGGGCACGCAGTTTGTCTCCAGGTTTTGGAGGGCGTTCTGTTCTCGGCTGGGCATTCAACTTTCGTTCTCTTCGGCTTTTCATTCGCAGTCGAATGGACAGACAAAGCATACTAATCAAAACCTGGAGACCTACTTGAGGTGCTTTGTGGCTGAGAATCAGGAGGACTGGTCCTCATTCTTGTCCCTAGCAGAATTTGCTTTGAATAACCGTAGGCAGGAGTCCACGGGTAAGTCGCCATTTTTTGGTGCATACGGTTTCCATCCTCAGTTTGGTACCTTTTCTGGGACTGGTTCCTCTGGGATGCCAGAGGAGGAGAGATTTTCTTCTGCCTTGTCCTCTATCTGGCAGAGGATCCAAGGGAATTTGGAGAAGATGGGTGAGAGGTATAAGCGAATGGCTGACAAGAGACGTGTGACTGGTCCGGACCTGTGTGTGGGTGATCTGGTGTGGTTGTCCACTAAAAATATTAAATTGAGAGTGCCATCTTGGAAACTGGGTCCAAGATTTATTGGTCCGTACAAAATATCTGCGGTGATCAATCCAGTAGCGTTTTGGCTGGATCTTCCGCAGACTTGGAGGATCCATGATGTGTTCCACAGGTCTTTACTAAAAAAATACGTGAAACCGGTGGAACCATCGCCATTGCCTCCTCCTCCCGTTCTGGTCGATGGAAATCTGGAGTTCGAGATCTCCAGGGTTCTCGACTCTAGAGTTCTTCGGGGTTCCCTTCAGTACCTGGTACACTGGAGGGGATACGGCCCTGAGGAGAGGACGTGGGTTCAGGCGCTGGATGTCATTGCCAGCCGATTGGTAAGGGCTTTTCATAGATCCCATCCGGATAAGGTTGGTCCGGGGTGTCCGGAGGTCACCCGTAGAAGGGGGGGTACTGTCATGCCCTGCTCTGACTATGTGCGGAGGTCGGCCAGAATAGCAGCACGTGTTTAGTTTTGTTTTGTTTTGGAGTCGTGCTGGACCCACCTCCCATCAGGTGCACTGGGTGGGGTCATTGGTTTAAATATCACTCTAGTCCAGTGTTCTGAGCGGGTTATAGAAATCACTTTTAAAGCACTTTTTGCGGTGAAATTCTTTATGTGACACTGGCTTTTTTTTTTTATGTATGGGTGAATGTACACCTCCTTTTGCAGTATGGACTGACGTAAGTAGTGGTGAAATTCTTTATGCAACACTGGCTTTTTTTCGGAAAATGTATGGGTAATTGTATACTCTTTTTGCGTTTTTTCTGAAAATTTATGCGTGAATGTACACCTCCTTTTGCGGTATGGATAAACATACTTAGTGGTGAAATTCTTTATATGACACTGGCTTTTTCGGAAAATGTATGGTTGAATGTACACCTCCTTTTGCGGTATGGACTGAAGTACTTAGTAGTGAAATTCTTTATGTGACACTGGCTTTTTTCAGAAAATGTATGTGTGAATGTACACCTCCTTTTGCGGCATGGACTGAAGTACTTACTGGTGAAATTCTTTATGTGACACTGGCTTTTTTTCCGGAAAATGTATGGTTGAATGTACACCTCCTTTTGTTGTACGGACTGAAGTACTTAGTGGTGAAATTCTTTATGTGACACTGGCTTTTTTTGGAAAATGTATGGGTGAAAGTTCACCTTCTTTTGTGGTATGGACTTAAGTACTTATTGGTGAAATTCTTCATGTAACACTGGCTTTTTTTCCCGGAAAATGTATGGGTGAATGTACACCTTCTTTTACGTTAAGGAACGACTTACTTAGTGGTAAAATTCTTTATGTGACAGGTTTTTAAAACAAATGTATGGGTGACTGTACACCTCCTTTTGCGGTATGGGCAGAATTACGTAGTGGTGAAATGTGTTATTTGAAATAGTCCCACAACATGGACATGGACAGTGACATACTAGAGGGGGATCAATAACAAAAATTCGCACAAAATAATTGTATTTTAATCATGGGCCATTTTTATGTGTCTTAAAGGGAAATCCTCAAAAATGTGCCCTGCTGGAGCCTAGAAATTTTTTATTTTAGGCCACGGGAGTACGGGCCATAAAAATTAGGCATTCACCTGACATAGAAAAAATTATGATTATGTGGCTGGAGGTATATTAGACAGTCATTGAATATCAATTTTACTGCATGCCAGTGGAGTACAGGCCCCAAACATTAGGCATACATCGTACATAAAAGATCAAGTGATTATGTGGCTGGAGGTATATTAGATGGTCATTGGATATCAATTTTACTGTAGTCCAGTACAAATACATGTCAAATACATATGTTTAAAATAATTAAAAATATTAAATTGGATTAAAAACATGGCTAACAAAATCCCCCCTCTTGAATAAACCCCAAATGATAAATGGTGAAATTCGATAACACGTGGTCGTCACAGGTGTTGAATTGCTCTGAGGCCCCAACAATTAGGCATTCACCATACAGAAAAGATCAAGTGATTATTTGGCTGGAGGTATATTAGACGGCCATTGGATAACAATTTTATTGTTGGCCAGTTAGATTATAGGCCCCCAAAATTATGCATTCATTGTACAGAAAAGATCAAGCTATTATGTGGCTGGGGGTGTATATTAGACGGTCATTGGATAACAATTTTACTGCAGGCCAGTGGAGTATAGGCCCCAAACATTAGGTATTCACTAGACAAAAAACATCAAGTGATTTTGTGGCTGGAGGTATATTAGAAGGTCATTGGATAACAATTTTAATCCAGGCCAGTGGAGTACAGGCCCCAAACAATAGGCATTCACCGGACAGAAAACATCAAGTGATTATGTGGCTGGAGTTATATTAAATGGTCATTGGATAACAATTTTACTGCAGGCCAGTGGAGTATAGGCCCCAAAAATTATGCATTCACCGTACTGAAAAGAAAAAGTGATTATGTGACTGGAGGCACATTAGGCAGTCACCATATATAAATTTTACTGTTGGCCAGATAGAATACATGCCCCCAAAATAATGCATACATCGCACAGAAAAGATCAAGTGATTATGTGGATGGAGGTATATTAGTTGGTCATTGGATATCAATTTTACTGCAGGCCAGTGGAGTATAGGCCCCAAACATTTGGCATTCACCGTACAGAAAAGAACAAGTGATTATGTGGCTGGAGGTACATTAGGCGGTCACCGTATAACAATTTTACTGTTGGCCAGTTCGATTACAGGCACCAAAAATTATGCATTCACCGTAAATTAAAGATCAAGTGATTATGTGACTGGAGGTAAATTAGACGGTTATTGGATTACAATTTTACTGCAGGCCAGTGGAGTACAGGCCCCAAACAATAGGCATTCACCGTACAGAAAAGAACAAGTGATTATGTGGCTGGAGGTATATTAGACGGTCAATGGATATCAATTTTACTGCAGGCCAGTGGAGTATAGGTCACAAACATTAGGCATTCACCGGACAGAAAAGATCAAGTGATTATGTGACTGGAGATATATTAGACAGGCACCAAAAATTATGCATTCACCGTAAATTAAAGATCAAGTGATTATGTGGCTAGAGGTAAATTAGACGGTCATTGGATTACAATTTTACTGCAGGCCAGTGGAGTACAGGCCCCAAACAATAGGCATTCACCGTACAGAAAAGAACAAGTGATTATGTGGCTGGAGGTACATTAGGCGGTCACCGTATAACAATTTTACTGTTGGCCAGTTCGATTACAGGCACCAAAAATTATGCATTCACCGTAAATTAAAGATCAAGTGATTATGTGACTGGAGGTAAATTAGACGGTTATTGGATTACAATTTTACTGCAGGCCAGTGGAGTACAGGCCCCAAACAATAGGCATTCACTGTACAGAAAAGAACAAGTGATTATGTGGCTGGAGGTATATTAGACGGTCAATGGATATCAATTTTACTGCAGGCCAGTGGAGTATAGGTCACAAACATTAGGCATTCACCGGACAGAAAAGATCAAGTGATTATGTGACTGGAGGTATATTAGACAGGCACCAAAAATTATGCATTCACCGTAAATTAAAGATCAAGTGATTATGTGGCTAGAGGTAAATTAGACGGTCATTGGATTACAATTTTACTGCAGGCCAGTGGAGTACAGGCCCCAAACAATAGGCATTCACTGTGCAGAAAAGAACAAGTGATTATGTGGCTGGAGGTATATTAGACGGTCAACGCATAACAATTTTACTGTTAGCATGTTAGATTACATGCCCCAAAAATTATGCATTCATCGTACAGAAAAGATCAAGTGATTATGTGGCTGGAGGTATATTAGACGGTCATTGGACAAAATTTTACTGCAGGCCAGTGGAGTACAGGGCCCAAAAATTATGCATTCACCATACAAAAAGGAACAAGTGATTATGTGGCTGAAGGTACATTAGGCGGTCACTGTATAACAATTTTCCTGTTGGCCAGGTAGATTGCAGGCCCCAAAAATTATGCATTCAACGTACGGTAAAGATCAAGTGATTATGTGGCTGGAGGTATATTAGATGGTCATTGGATATCAATTTTACTGCAGGCTTGTACAAATATATGTCAAATACATATGTTTAAAAGAACTATAAATATAAAATTGGATTAAAAACATGAAATCCCCCCTCTTGAATAAACCCCAAATGATAATAGGTGAAATTCGATAACACGTGGTTGTCACAGCTGTTGAATTCCTCTGAGGCCCCAACAATTAGGCATTCACCATACAGAAATGATCAAGTAATTATTTGGCTGGAGGTATATTAGACGGTCATTGGATCATTGGATATCAATTTTACTGCAGGCCAGTGGAGTACAGGCCCCAAACAGTAGGCATTCACCGGACAGAAAAGATCAAGTGATTATGTGGCTGGAGGTATATTAGACGGTCATTGGATAACAATTTTACTGCAGGACAGTGGAGTACAGGGCCCAAATATTAGGCATTCACCATACATAAAAGTGATTATGTGGCTGGAGGTACATTAGGCGGTCACGTATAACAATTTTACTGTTGGCCAGTTAGATTACATGCCCCAAAAATTCTGCATTCATCGTGCAGAAAAGATCAAGTGATTATGTGGCTAGAGGTATATTAGACGGTCATTGGATAACTATTTTACTGTAGGCCATTACAAATTCATGTCAAATACATATGTTTAAAAGAGCTAAAAATATAAAATTGGATTAAAAACATGGCGAACGAAATCCCCCCTATTGAATAAACCCCAAATGATAATAGGTGAAATCCGATAACACGTGGTCGTCACAGGTGTTGAATTCCTCCAAGGCCCCATCAATTCGGCATTCACCGTACAGAAAATATCAAGTGATTATGTGGCTGGAGGTATATTAGATGGTCATTGGATACCAATTTTACTGCAGGCCAGTGGAGTGAAGGCCCCGAACATTAGGCATTCACCGGACGCTGTATTTACATAAGACAGGGACCATTCTTTGTTCTGGTGATGGCAGATATGTGTGGGCTGGCATGAGGAAATTCAATTAAACATCGTCGTCACAGGTGTTGAATTCCTCCAAAATCCATGCCTCATTCATTTTTATAAATGTGAGGTAGTCCACACTGTCGTGAGCTAGGTGAATGCACTTATCGGTCACGATCCCCCCTGCTGTGCTGAACCAAGAGTTCCATGGCAACTTGTGCCAACTCTGGCCACAGGTCAAGCCTGCACACCCAGTAGTCCAGGGGTTCCTCGCTTCTCAGAGTGTCCACATCGGCCGTTAACCAGATGTAGTCGGACAACTGTCGGTCTAGGAATTCCCTGAAGCTGGATCCGGAGGATGGCTGTCGATGGGTTGGCTGCAAGAATGATTTCATAGCCGAAGTGACCAACACATCTTCAAACTGCCCTCTTCTTGCATGCGCTGTTGGATTGGTACCCGCAACTGTTTCTCTGTGGGTATAAATGCCAGCGCCCGCAACAGCAGAATGCAGCATCTCTCACAGCAAGGTCTGAAAATGCAGAATTCTGACAGCCCTCTGTGATGCTGGTACCATGTCCGCCATTTTGTGTTTGTACTGGGGGTCTAAGTACTAGTGATAAGCGGCCGGGGCAATATTCAAATTCATTATATTTCTCAAATATTTGGACGAGTTTTCGCCATATATTCGCGAATTCGAGAATTCGTAATCTCCAGTCATTATTTTCTTGATTGCGGAAATCGGCAATCGTAAAATTTGTGATAAAAATTTGCATTACAAAAATTTGCAATCAACACTACTCCTAAAGTCATGGGCCCACAAGCTAGAAGCAGGGAGAGATCATGTGTACTGATTTAAAAAAAATCTCGAATAATCGAAATTACGAATATATATCACTATGTTCTAAATATTCGTGAATTCTCGAAGTGCCAATATTCACGATAAAAATTTGCAATTCTATTATTTGTGATCAACACTACTAAGTATGTTGCCACCTAGTACTGGTCCTTGCCCTTTATGATTTTTATATGGGGGTCCCTCTTCAAACACTGGAGCATGAAGGCCCCCCATTTGCACTAAATTGGAAGCGGTGAAGCACCTTGGCTCCTGCTCATTGCTCAGGAAAATGTCGTCCTCGGTCTCCTCTCTCCATCCACGGACAACACCAGGGATCCCTAAAAGGTTTCAAGCCTGCTCTTCTTGCTCCTTCTCCTCCTCCTCCCCCCAGGCACTATCCACCTCTGACTCATCTTCAGACTCCTGCTGACTTGTTTTAGATGTAATAGCCCCCAGTGGGAATTCATTCAGCATTGCTTTCTTATCTTCTAGCTCCTGCTCCTCGATGGCTTGATCAATAACACGACGCAATGCACGTTCCAGAAAGAAGGTGTAATGGTCACGTACACACACACACACACACGGGGGGAGGATAGTGATTACTGCGCTCCACCCTCACCCCTGGCCCTGCCTACTTGCTCGCAAGTCCAATAGACAGGGGACAACTGGACGGCAGTCCCTAGCTTAGCATACGTGCTGGGAGGACAGACCAGACAAACAACGGATAGTGAACGGAACGAGTCAATACCAAGAGAGCAACGAAGTACAAATGAAGTAAGCAGAGAATAGTCAGGAGAAGCCATGGTCAAATACCAGAAGAGTAATAAAGTACCACAGGAGTCCGCAGAGAATCGTCAGGTGGAAGCCGGGGTCGGAATACCAGGAGAGCAGCGCAGTACAGGAGAGGCAGGCAGAGGATCATCAGGGAACACAGGAACAGGTAAGTATGCCAGGTAACAGAATCGCAAATGAACCTAATTAACAGGCAACCTGTGGCCAGCAGGTTGTCTGTTAAATACTGACTAGCTGGGGTCATGTGACGTGGCTAGCGCCACATGACCCACACTGCTGAATACAGCTGAGCACCGAGTGCCCAGCTCGGTGCTCAGACCTCCCCTGGTTGCCGGGGGAACTGGGGCCGCAGGCCGCGCTGGGGAGACGTGCGTGGCCGGTCCGTCCCGCCCCCTATCACCTAGGAGACGAGACGAGCGCCTTGTCGGCATCCCGTGACACTACCCCTCCTCTTATGCGGGGCCACCGGACCCAAGACTTCAGGCTTCTCAGGATATTCTTAATGAAATTTTCTAGCCAGTCTAGGAGCATGAACCTCCCTAGCAGTTACCCAAGATCTCTCCTCGGGTCCATACCCCTTCCAGTGGATCAGGTACTGTAAGGAATTACGCACTCTCCTGACATCCACTATCTTAGACATCACATACTCAACAGCATCATTGACAAGAATCGGCGGAGGCGCAGCTTTCGATGGTACAACAGGTTAAAAATATTTTTTAAGTAGAGATTTATCGTGAATGTGGAACGACTCGGGCAGCTCCAACCTAAACGATAGCGGATTAATCACTTCCGTAATCTCATATGGTCCAATAAAATGAGGAGCAAATTTTCTAGAAGTTACCTTGAGCGAGAGATTCTTGGAGGACAACCACACCTTATCCCCAACCTGAAAGTTCACCCCCTTAGAACGTCTCCTATCGGCCTTGACTTTCTAAGTACTTTGAGCTTTTTCTAGGTTCGATTGAACCCGAGCACAAACTGTGCACAGTTCAGAGAAGACCTTATCCACCTCGGGGTTAGAGGAGGAGACTGATGACCCAGAATGAAAACGGGGATGGAAACCATGGTTACAAAATAAAGGGGAGACCCCAGCAGAAGAATTAACATGGTTGTTCAGAGAAAATTCGGCCAACGGAAGAAATTTAACCCATAATTGCTGGTCATCAGCAACATATGACCTCAGGAATTGTTCCACAGACTGATTGAGGCGTTCAGTCTGCCCATTACTCTCAAAGTAGTAGGCAGATGAAAAAGACAACGAAATCTGGCATTTTTGACAGAAAGCCCTCCAAAACTTGGACACAAACTGCACACCCCTGTCAGATACAATATTCTCCGGAATACCATGTAACCGTACAATCTCTTTCACAAAAATAGACTCCAGGGTTTTGGCATTCGGGAGTTTAGACAGGGGAATAGAATGAACCATCTTGCTAAACCTATCGAACACTACCCAAACCACAGTCTTACCCTCCGCAGGCAGCAGGTCAGTAATAAAGTCCATCGAGATATGGGACCAGGGTCTACTGGGAATGGGTAGGGGTCGTAGGTCACCAGCAGGGCGATTCCTAGGTGACTTAGACCTAGCACAAACCTCGCAGGCTGACACATAGGACTTGACATCCCTAGTTAGAGTGGGCCACCAATATGATTTAGAAACCAACTCCTTAGTGCCCTCAATACCAGGATGTCCACAAAAGGCAGAATCATGACACGCACCCAACAGCTGGAGACGAAACTGTATGGGAACAAACCACTTATCTGTTGGGGTGGATGCTGGTGCCAGATGTTGTTCAGCCTTAATGAGAGCCGAGATATCCTGGGTTAAGGCTGCTACGAAGATATTTGCTTGTAGAATGGATTTAGGTGGTGCCTAAAACGCATGGAAGCTCCGAGATAATGCGCCAGCCTTCACGTTTTTACTTCCAGGCCTGAAGGTAATGGAGAAATCGAAACGAGTAAAAAATAGTGCCCATCTGGCCTGATGGGGATTCAACCTCTTAGCAGACTCGAGAAACATTAGGTTCTTATGGTCAGTGACAACAGTAACACAATGTCTTGCCCCTTCCAGAAAATGTCTCCACTCCTCAAATGCCCATTTAATGGCCAGCAACTCCCGATTCCCTATGTCGTAGTTTCTCTCGGTGGGGGAAAATTTTCTGGAAAAGAAGGCACAAGGTCTCAGGTTAGTAAGGCTAGCAGGACCTTGTGAAAGGACTTTTCCTGCCCTGTCCATTCACCTCCACAATAAAAGGTCTCTCCTGATCTGGCTGGATCAGAATGGGAGCGCTACTTAATGCCTTCTTTACGGTTTCAAATGAAGTAATGGCCTCAGTAGACCAATCCTCCAAATCCTCCCCTTTCTTAGTGAGGTCGGTCAACGGTTTAGCAATTACTAAAAAATTCTTTATGAATTTATGGTAGTAATTGGCAATTCCTAAGAAACGTTGTAAGGCCTATAAGGATGAAGGTCTTACCCATTCCTTAATTGCTAGTACCTTAATGGGATCCATTTTAAAGGCGTGAGGAGTCAGGACATGACCTAGAAATAGTATCTCCTGTACACCAAAGACACATTTCTCTTGTTTAGCGGATAACTGATTCTCCCTCAACACCTCCAATACTTGTCTAACATGAAACACATGAGATTTGAAACCAGGGGAAAATATCAAAATGTCGTCAAGATACACAAAGACAAATTTACCCAAGAACTCCCTGAGAATATCGTTCATGAAGTTTTGGAACACAGCTAGGGCATTGCTGAGTCCAAAAGTATCTATTCTGGATAGTGATCTTATTTAATTTCTGGTAATCGATACAAGGTCTAAGACCACCATCCTTCTTAACGAAGAAAAACCCAGCCCCCATTGGAAAGACAGAGGGTCTAATGTGCCACTTACTCCATGGCCTTGCGTTTAGGCTTAGAAATATTATAAATACGCCCCATAGAAAACCTGGCACCTTCTACTAATTCTATGGCGCAATCATAAGGTCTATGGGGTGGTAGAGCCTCCGGGGTCGATGATGATAACACATCTGAATATTCCTCAATGACTGTGGGTAATGTATCAGATTCTACTGAGACCCCAGCCTGTACCACAGACAAGCACGAGTCGCACTTAGGTCCCCATTTCACCAACTCCCCCTCTTGACCAATCTATAGTGGGGTTGTGTAATTGGAGCCAAGGCAACCCCAGTACCACCTCGACTGGTAAGTTCTCCAGGACTAACAGGGAACATTTCTCAGAGTGGCACACCCCCACGGTTAAAGAAATCTTTGAGGTACATGACCTCACCGTACCATCTACCAGGGGAGTGGCATCGATAGCCATGATATGGATAGGCGTAGGTAGAACAAAAATTGGAATATCCAGTCTTATAGCGTACTCACAATCAATAATGCTGGCTGCTGAGCCAGAGTCAATAAAGGCCTTACCCGGCCATTTATTTACACCCAGGGATATCGTTATGGGTACCAAAAGCTTAGATTTCATAATATCAGGGTGTACCTGGTTTTTAGGTTGCCTTGCCTTGGGAGATTTGACGGAGAGGACCTTCTTAGGACACTGGTTGATCCAATGGTCAGGATCTCCGCAATAAAAACACACTCCAAATCTGCGGCGCAGATTCCCTGCATGGGTTCTTTGGTAGAGACCTCAGCTTTGTTCCTGGGACATACCTCAGGCTGGACCACCATCTGAGAAGAGAAGTGTCGTTCCGGTCGTCTCTCTCTAACCCGTCGGTCAAGTCGGACAACTAGGGTCATCATCTGTCGGAATATTTATGCTGTCTCCGATTGACAGTCTATATTATTTATGTGAATAAATTAAAATCTATAATAAAGGAGATTCTAATTTATTATCATAAATATCAAGCTAAAACAAGCTCGTGATCTGCGTTGAATTGAAGACAAAACCCAGTTACAGACAAAATATATATGTAATTTATTAATACAAATTTTAGTACAAAATAATATATAATAAAATTGAAATTCAATCAATGATATGCAAAATAGTGAGAAAGTCAAAAATAATTGAGAATATATATCTACACAATTATGCCTTCTTATAATGATACCCCTCAATTATATTTTAAATCAATTTAATACTTGATTTCTCTCAGCCGACAAATGTCCGATTAAACCTAAATCTGGTTTATCTTTTATCTATACAGATATTTATACATGTATAATCAACCATACCGGTCTAGAACTGAATTCAATTCCTTGGAGATAATACCGTGTTTTCACCAGTATATTTTCAATCTCTCTGTATTGGATTAATTTTCAGGATGATGCTGCAGGTACACCCCAATCTTATTCCAAAACAGATACTATACGCAAGGTATGGTTAATCGAATATAAATAGATATGTATTATATTAATTAATTATCCTATAAAATATAGGTAAGGTTATACTATACCAAAATGTCAGCTAGCAGAAATCAGTTTCAATGGTTCTAAGATGGCTGCCTCCAATGACTGAAAAGGTGGTCAGGGCTGGATCTGGTCTTCTCCCTTTTGATGGTTTCCTGATGATCGTCCCTTGATGATAGTTAGAGAGAGAGATCCAGAGCTCCTTTCTGTCAGCCCATACCATCTTTTTATCCTATCTTAGAAAGGGCTTGGCCAAGTTTGATCATTAACTAGTGACCTCACTTTATAATTAATAGAACCTCCTTCTAGGGAAAATACACCCTAGATCTCTATGTTACCCTAACACTAGATGGCACTAGTACTCCATACAAAAATCGGCATTTATTTATATTTTCTATATATTCTCTTATTCATTTACTAGCGATAAATTTTAACTAAGGTTTCAGACAAAACCTTGAGGAGATCTTGAATAGACAATGACTTTTGTGTTTAGTCAAACACCTCGCATATCCCTTAATCTTTTGACCAGACCTAATTAAATCAAGATACACATGACCATACTCAAGTCATTGTTCTGGGGAAAAGACAGGGTTTGTTTATGATCACCTGTGTCCACATTTCTCCATACAAGAAAACCTTAAGGAAAGAAATAATTAACTTGTGTTTTACACTGAGAGAAATTCTAAAAATGACAGAGGAATCTGTACCTCATTTCTAACCTTAAAACTGAATATATCTATAAGGACCACACTCTTATATATACTATATACACAGCACCCGTATTTAAATTGATGATATACAAATCAATTTACTCATATGTTGCTTAATATAAAAACCCCAAAGAAAGATTAGAGTCTTTCTATACACTGAAAATCATCAAAACTCATCACATGTCTAATACATTGTCTTATCTAGGCAATTACTTTTCATTAGACCTTGGGACATCTCCTTCTCACAAAAACAGACTTGGGTAAACACTTTGGTACATATTGTAAATCTTAGGTTAGTGATTCTGAGTTTAAATCCTGAACTCACTCTGCACTTTTAAAATAAGACAAAATGGTTGTCCTTTAGGCCCATGTCCATACATCTTATATAGGCCTTATACTTATAGACTTTATTTATACCCAATAGTTCTGACACATCTCCTCTAGAGTCTCAGGTAGCTGATAACTCACTAGAAGATCTTTTAGGTTATCAGACAGACCTGACCTGAACTGACTCTTAAGGGCTGGTTCATTCCACCCTGAGGGAACACACCACCTTCTAAATTGGGTGCAATACTCCTCCGCAGGTTGATCGCCCTAAACTAGTGCCTTTAGAGCAGTCTCGGCTACCAGTGCCCTGTCTGGTTCATCATACAGGGTACCCAGGGCCTGAAAAAAAACCCTCTACTGATGCTAAACAACTGGCGTCAGCTGGTAAAGAGAACGCCCACTCCTGGGGATCACTCTGTAATCGGGAAATGACAATGCTCACGCGTTGACTCTAAGGGCCAGAGGACAAGGGGTGCAAATGAAAATAAAGTTTACAATTTTCCTTAAAGGAAAGAAACTTCCTCCGGTCTCCAGAAAAGGGTTCAGGAAGCTTAATCTGAGGCTTTAAATGCGGAGGCCTGATGAATGGAAGAACCTTGTCCTAACTCAAAAGAACTGAGTTTCTCCCCAAGCTCCTGCACCATCTGCGTCAGGTTAGAAACGTGGTCTGTCAGGGTCACCAGAGGATTCATGATACAGTGGTTAGGTAGGGCCTGTTAATCTGTAACGGTCACGTACACACACACACACAGGGGGGAGGATAGTGACCACTGCGCTCCACCCTCACCCCTGGCTCTGCCTACTTACCTCGCAAGTCCTGATGACAGGGGACAACCGGACGACAGTCCCTAGCTTAGAATACGTGCTGGGAGGACAGACCAGACAAACAACGGATAGTGAAATGACCAAAACAATCCCAAGAGGGCAACAAAGTACAAATGGAGTAAGCAGAGAATAGTCAGGAGAATCCGGGGTCAAATACTAGGAGAGTAATAAAGTACAACAGGATTCCACAGAGAATCGTCAGGGAACACAGGAACAGGTAAGTATGCCAGATAACAGAATCGTAAATGAACCTAATTAACAGGCAACCTGTGGCCTGCAGGCTGTCTGTTAAATATTGACAAGTTGGGGTCATGTGACGTGGCCAGCGCCACATGACCCATACTGCTGAATACAGCTGAGCACCGAGTGCCAAGCTCGGAGCTCAGACCTCCCCTGGTTGCCGGGGGAACTGAGGACGCCAGTCGCGCTGAGGAGACGTGCGTGGCCGGTCCGTCCCGCCCCCTATGACCTAGGAGATGAGGACGCTGCACGTGTTCTCGCTCCTGCACAGAGGCGGGACGCCCACGTCGCTGAGGAGAGCGAGCGCCTCGTCGGTGACCCGTGACAGAAGGCGTTAGGTACGATGTCACTGATGGCACCCTGGCTGCGACAGTTTGGTGATCTCATCAAATGGCTGCAGAAATCTGCATGCGTCACGCATGAGCTGCCACTGGCGCAGTGAGAAAAAAAACAAGCTCCCCAAAACCTGTCCTGCCACAGAGTTCGTAAAGGTAGTCGTTAATGGCACGTTTCTGCTGGAGCAGCCTATCAAGCATATACAAGGTGGAGTTCCAGCGCGTCAGGCAGTCACAAATCAGACGTCTGATGGGCAATTGGTGTCACCGCTGAACGTCAGCAAGGCGAGCCATGGCCGTGTAAGATCTTCTAAAATGGCCAGAGATTTTCCTGGCCTGCCGCAAAACGTCTTGGACCCCGGAGTATTTGGCAATGAATCGCTGCACGACTAAGTTCAGGACGTGTGCCATGCACGGCACGTGTAATTTTGCCCTGTTTCACCGTGCTCAGCAGATTGGCACCATTGTCACACACCACTTTAACAACTGTCATAATGAACAGGGTTAGCCACTCATCAGCTTGTGACCTCAGAGCTGAAAGGAGTGCAGGACCGGTGGCTCTTGGCTTTCAGGCACAACAGCCGCAGCACAGCATGGAACATCTTACCTGGCACGTCAAATAGGTTCTGGGGAGCTTGGGGGGTGCGGCAGAAGAGGCGGTAGCAGTGGAAAAGGAGGAGTCAGCCGAGGAGGAGATGGAGGATGGAGTAGGAGGAGGAGAAGAAGAGGCAGGCATGCATGCAATCCGTGGCGGTAACACCAAATCCACACGGGTGCCACGGGTTACATGTTTTATGGCCGTCAGAAAGTTCACCCAGTGGGTAGTAAAAGTTATGTACCTTCCCTGCCCGTGTTTGCTAGACCACGTGTCTGTGGTCAGATGTATCTTGCCACCGACACTGTGTGCCAGAGATATATTAACTTGCCGCTGAAAGTGGCCATTGCGGTGTGCCAATGGCCACAAATTTTCTAAAGGCCTCCGAGTCCACCAATTTATATGGCAGTATTTGGCGGGCTAACAGTTCCGACAAGCCAGCGGTCAGCCGTTGGGCAAGAGGATTATCCAGCGTTATAATTTGAACATTTGGGCCACAGAAGCCTGCCTTGTGCCAGATGAATGTGACAACAGCATAGTGGAAGGTGGAGTGGAGTTCAAATGGGAGGAGAGAGGAGAAGGAGAAGAGGCAGGACGTGGAGCGCTGGGAGTTTGACTTTTGTGGGTTCTGACGTCGTTCCTCCCACTGGGCTCAGTGATGGGAGGCCAGGTACCTTCTTAAGGCGGTCGTCCCTAGGTGAGTGTTGGATTTACCGCAACTTATGCGTTGACAGCACAGGCTGCAGATGGCAACACTATTATCAGCAACTGACAAGTTAAAAAAATCCAAAACTGCAGAGCCATGTGTCGGCATCCTGGGAGTGCAAGATTTGACCGTACATGGTGGATGGCTCACTCCAGATACATTTGCAGTCTGTTTTTTGCCTCCTGTGCACTGCGGATTCTGCCTGCTTCTCCTCCTTCTCTTCTGCTGCTCTGTCTCTCCCTCTCAACTCCCCTCCTCTTCCTCTCTTGTGGGGACCCACGTTATCATCGTCACCTTCACCACCACTGACATTAGAGATCTCGGAGTAGGCAGCAACAATGGGGACCTCCACCCTTGGGCTGATCTAGGTACTGTCGTCAGATTGCTGGGTGGAGGCCGTTGCTACCTCCTCTCCTTAATCCGATGCCAAGAATTGCTGCACATCGGTAAGGTCTGGGAATGATTGGAAAATTATTCCTCTGACTCGAATGAAGGGGCTATGGTGGTGGTGTCTTTGGGGGTGCACACAACAGAGAGTGAGGACTGTGCAGATACAGAGGATGAGGAGGGTGCAGAAGCGGAAGACTGAGTGAGCCACTCAACCAACTCTGGTGCGTCCTTTGACATAATCGCAAACACCTTCTGCAATTTCCCACTTAGGCTCCGGCCTGGTGCACCTGCCCGACCCCTACCACCCCTGCGGAATGATCTACCTCTTCCTCTGCCTGTCATTTTCAAAATGACCCTGTAACAAAGTCCCTATAGAAGAGCACTATTTGTGGAAGCAGGTACATTGCAGGCCTCAATCAATATTTGGTGAAAGCTGGTATATTAATTCCCTCTATCAGTATTTTGTGAAAACAGGTATATAGAACCCCTTAATGAGTATTTTCTGGAAGCTGGTATATCAAACCCCTTAATCAATATTTGGTGGAAGCTGGTGTATCGCAGGCCTCAATCAATATTTGGTAGAAGCCAGTATATCAATCCCCTCTATCAGTATTTTGTGGAAACAGGTATATAGAACCCCTTAATGAGTATTTGCTGGAAGTTGGTATATCAAACCCTTTAATCAATATTTGGTGGAAGCCGGTATAGCAATTCCCTCTATCAGTATTTTGTGGAAACAGGCATATGGAACCCCTTAATGAGTATTTGCTGGAAGCTGGTTAATCAAACCCCTTAAACAATATTTGGTGGAAGCCGGTGTATCGCAGGCCTCAATCAATATTTGGTGGAAGCCGGTATATCAATACCCTGTATCAGTATTTTGTGGAAACAGTGGAAATAAATATTGAACCCCTTATTGAGTATTTGCTGGAAGCAGGTATATAAACCCCTTAATCAATATTTGGTGGAAGCTGGTGTATTGCAGGCCTCAATCAATATTTTGTGGAAGCCGGTGTATTACACCCCTCAATTAATATTTTGTTGAAGATGGTGTATCAAACCCCTCAATCAGTATCTTGTGGAAGCAAGTATATCACACCCCTTAATCAGTTTTTTTGGGGGGCAACAGGCATATCACACCTGTTGCAATTAGTTATTCCAATACCTTTTGTCCCTCTATCTAGCTGCGGTATCTTAGCAGAACCGCACACAACTGCTGCACAATACATACAAATGCACTATAATTTACTTTCTATGTTAGAAGGTATATTATAGGTATTTCACACCCCTCAATCAGTTTTTTTTTTGGGTGGGCAACAGGTATATCACACAAGTTGCAATTAGTTATTTCAATAGCATTTGTCCCTCTATCAAGCTGCAGTATCGCAGCATAACCGCACACAACTGCTGCACAATACAAATGCATAATATACTTTATGTTAGAAAGTATATTATAATTATATCACACCCCTCAGTATGTCACACCTATACCTGTCCATAAAAAGACTTTTGTGGCCCTATTAGCTAGCGTTTGGTGTCCCTAACAGTCTGTCCCTGCTCCACACAGCAACCTCTCCCTACACTGGCAAAAAACAATGTAAAATGTCTGCCAGATCCCGTTTATTTATAGGGTGGCCGGGGGGGGGGGGGGTCCATGTGCTGAAATGTCTCAATTGGCTGTCCAGTCCAACCTGATGGATGTGTCATGGGTCAAAGTCCGGCACAATGCAAAAGAATATGGCGTCGGCGGACATCGCCATCACTTGTTTGGCGACCAGCAAATGAGCAAAGTTCACCGCAAAACAACCGCCGGGCAAACCGCAAAGCCATCTTTAGTTGTCAAGCAGTTCCTGAAGTCTTCCACACATCTGCAAAACACCCTAAAAATGGCCAGGAAACTTTGCATGCACTTCAGCCATTTGTGCTAGGATCGGCTCTGTGAGGAACTACCTAACCTTACCTACCTGAAGCAGTAGAGTTATGCCGGAACTGCTGTATGAGGGTAGTCTGAAGGGGGCTACCCCGGTGTGGATTATATGTAGTAGAGGGGGGGTTGGGCGGGCAGAACTGCCGACGATCGTGCAGCAGGTAACGGCTGCCGCCTTTTAACCCTGTGTGGCCCCGCCTCCCCCAGCACAAATACAGCAATGTTAACCATTGCTTAACACTTGTTCTAGGATCGGCTCTGTGAGGAACTACCTAACCGTACCTACCTGAAGCAGTAGAGTTATGCGGGAACTGCTGTATGAGGGTAGCCTGAAGGGGCCAAAAACCACACGGATGCAGGAAAGGTTTGAATCTATATATTTCTATGTCGTTTCACAAGAGCAAATGATTGAAGGAAAGTGACATTTCCTGTTGAGGGTCAGGAACATAACGGGCGTAGCACGCAGATTTCCATCTGCCCAATTTTTGGATGACATGTGCCGGCACGTTATTTTTGGAGGCTGCAGAGGCGGCACCTATCCGGAATGAATGACCTGTGATCGCCAACGGGTTGACCCCTGAAGAGGAGACTAGTAGGCGAATATACTTGAGGAAGGTCTGAATGTTCAAGGGAAACCCATACAGTTTGAACAAGGGGGACTCAGCAGGCTCGTTCCCGGTACACTGCAACCACTCCTGTAGTACTGTAACTAGGCACCATTTGTTGCTAGTGGCAAAGTATTTGACCCGCACGGACTCCACAGGTCAGCCCGTCTTGCTGGAATCCAAGCAGAGGATGATGTGAGTGCCGTCCCAATGCAATTGGTTTCTCCGCAAGAACTTGCTTGATGATTTAGCACAGGTGAACTCGCCAGGCCTGAGGAAACCGTAGAAAGCCAGATACATTGCCGCTTTGACGAGTGAGCTGATGTACTGACCGAACGGGTTATTAGCCAGTGCATCGGAAACGGTCCTGACCATGTTTCCGGTGAAAGGCCGCCTAGTGGGTCTTCTTTTGATGGACTGTTTCTGGATGCCTCTCAACAAGGATTTGATTGGATGGGCAGTGAATAATTATGGTTGATCCGGAAACTGGATATACCAATGATGCTGTATGCCAGCCAGGTACAGCTTGATGGTGCTATGGGACAGATTTAGATGTGAGTGGCAAAAAGCTGTAAACGCCAGCAGATATGTGATAGGACCTTCACCGGCCGCAGGGTATGCGATCTTAAACTTGTTGAACAATTGCCAGGCCGTCTTGTACGCCTTTTGTGTGTTGCCGGACAGAGACTCAGACATGAGGTTCTTAGCCATCTTGAGAAATGGCGCTACTCCATAAGCAACTGGCCATGAGGCGGGGCCGGTGTTTGGGAGTGGTCTGCCTCTGGAAAAACCTGAAAGAAGACGGGAAAGTTAAACCGAGATAGAGCATCGGCTGCGATATTACGTTGACCACTTATGTGTGCGCAAATGAAATTGAAATTATATTGCAGTGACAGCCACATGAGCTTCCGCACGAATGCCATAATGTGCCTGGAAGCTGACCTCCCCTTCATCAGGATGTCAGCGAGAGCCTCATTGTCGGTCAGAAACAGGACTGTCTGGTTTCTCCACTGTGCACCCCATGTAACTGCTGCTGCTACTATGGGATAGATTTCAAAGAGTGAGGAACTCCTTGAAAACCCTGTTATGCTGGTTATGTCTACTGGCCATGGTTGAGCAAACCAATGGGTGCCATGTATGGCTGCGAAGCCGGCAGTGGGAGAGGCGTCTGTGTGGACTACTGGGGAACTACTGGGGATGCTACTGGAATGAACAGAGAGACCCCATTCCACTGGGAGAGGAAGTTGTCCCACATCAGTAAATCCGAGATGGCATTCTGGTCCAGCTGAACTGGGCTATCCTGGCAGGGCGCTTGTGGGAGGAGTACCAGAAGCCTTGAAATAAAGGACCTGCCCTGCGGAATGATTCCCATGGCAAAATTCAACATGCCAAGGAGTGTCTGAAGATCTGCCCTGGTTGTTACCCTCACTTGAGCTAGTCTGTGAACGACCGTCTTGATTCTGGCCAACTTGTCCTGGGGAAGACTGGCCTTCATGTCTACTGTGTTCAAGTGTATCCCTAAAAAGGTGATCTCTGTGCTAGGACCTTCGACCTTGTGTGGGGCCAATGGAACTTTGAGGTCTGCAAAAACTGTGCACAGGACCTGTAGATCTTGAGGCTCTTGATCTGGGGATTCCACCAGGAGAAAGTCATCCAGGTAATGGATGACATGGTTTACCCTGAAGGTGTTGGACAAGACCCAATGCAGCGCGCTGGCCAGCTGGTCGAATAACCAGGGGCTGGACTTTGACCCGAAGGTCAGTTTGCTAGCGAAATAATAAGCACCCTGCCATTTCATGCCGTGCCACTGCCATAAATCTGGACGGATGGGCAGTAACTTGAAAGCATCAGTGATGTCTGCTTTTGACAGCCAAGTGCCCTTCCCCAATTTAATTATGACCTGAATGGCCTAGTCTATTGATGCGTATCTCATGGAGAATTCCTCGGAAGGAATTAATGAGTTCAAGCTCGGTATGTGTAATGAATGTGGGGCCGACAAGTCATAGATTAGGCGTTTTTTATTGTTGAACTTCCCGGTCACAATGCCTACTGGATTGACCCTCAAGCATGCAAAGGGAGGTTGGCTGAAAGGACCAATCAAATACCCCCGGTCTAGTTCGGTGTTGATCAACTGAGTTACCGCCTCTGGGTCTCTGGCTGCAGACTGCAAATTCTCGCATTCGAATATGGTCTGTGGGAGGGCGAAAAGACCAGTGTGGTAGCCGTGGATCAAGCCGTGGATGACGAACTACACCCATTCGGGGTGTGGATGCGCAGCCAAGAACTGGACAAGCAGCTCCACGTTAACCATGCTTAGTCACGTCGGGCCTTGATTTCTCTAAGGGCATGCTACGCGTGGATGGGCTCTGAAACAGATCGCACACAGGTGTAGCAACCTGCACTGATTGTAATGACAGATAGCGTAATTATAATTGTTACATATCTGGCTTCTCCCAAGGTATTTGATGGGACGTCCCAATTTATCGACCCCGGATGAAGATTTGTTATTTGATGGACCTGGGGCTGAACTAGGCTGTGCTGATTCTGCTACGTGGCCCGTATTGGCACACCAGCCCGCCGTGTGGGAGTATGAATTGCAGACGGTTAAAGTCGGGGCTTGCAGCCCTGCAAAATGGCGACAGAATAATTCGGTGTCTATGTTAGACCAATCCAGGATGTGTTGGCACTGCGTCAGGGCGGCTGCTGCTCTAGCTGAGAATGACCGGTGGTAGTCAAAGAATGCTGTGCCGCCATACTTATATCCTAATTCCACTACCTTATACATGTACAAATCTAGCTCAGCCCTCCTATGCGGGTTGGCTGTGCAAATGACGTCCCGGTATAAGCTAAATGCTAGCACAAATTCAGTGATGTTCAATTTCCTGTTCAGCCTGGCATCCTTAGACCTCAGGATGACAGAAACCTCCCCACATGCAATGGTTTTATTGTCCGGGGCCTCATGTGTAGCAATGAGCAGGGATGCCAGGTTGACGTCCCTACCCTCCAATATGTCCTGCCTGATAATAGCCAGAATGAAATGAGTAGGGGCAATCGTGGGAATCTGGGGTGACCCACCAGAAACACTGGACTGCCCTGCCGCATCTACTGCTGGTGTTGGTGCCGCCAATGTTGCCGTAGCAGACCTGGCCTCCACTGATTCCATTCTGGCCTGTAAGTCCGTCATGGATGATGCCATGCTGTTGATCATGGCGTGTAGCTGGGTGAGTGACGTCTGAATGGTTCCCATGGATACCTCATCTTGGCTCACGGGCGGTGCGTCTGACATCAGAAGACTATATAATTCCGCTTTTCTCGCAGAGGCTGGAAAGGAGATGCCCCTCTGGCGCAGCTCGGCAGACAACTTCGGGATGGTCCAGGAAGATAAGGAAGGCCCCGCGCTTCGCTCAGACTGGGTGTCCCCACTGTCCCGCGACGCGGAAGAGCCTCCTGGCGTGAATTCTTGCGACATCTTCCTACCGGTCAGTATTTGAGAGCCATTAGTAACCCCCCTCGCCCGAACTATGAACAGCGACATCGTGCCCATGTGCCCGACTGCCATGACCACCAGTGGTTCCCGTCCGCCTCGCGTTTGCAGTGGCGGAGGTACCGTACCACCGCCACCTGCTGCGTGCGTAATTGTGCCCCTGTGGGCTCCCATGCCTGTGAAGCCTGAAGACGTGACAGGCCCTGGTCTTGTGTCTGTAGTCGTGACAGGGTTGACCAGGTGGCACCTGTGGTGTGACCACGAATGTGTGGATGTCCAGGGTCGTAGGCCTGTAGTCGTGACAGGACTTCGTGCTAGTGTGTGGACGTGCTTACGAGCAGGTGGTGTGCCTGTTGACGTGACAGACGTGTTTACCAAGACTGCCTGTAGTCGCGACAGGACTTTATGCCGAGTCTGTGGACGTGACAGACGCTTGATCATAACTGCCTGTAGTCGTGACAGTTATTTTTTTTTTCTTTCGAATGCCTGTAGTCGTGACAGGATTGTATGCCAAGTCTGTGGACATGACAGATGCATTTGGAATGCCCGTAGTCGTGACAGGACTTATGTTAGTCTGAGGTCGTGACAGACTATTTTTTTATTTTTTTTTCAGGATAGTTAGTGGGCACCCTTTCACAGCGGGCCTCAAAGTAATGGATGTCTGACTGCTTGTAGGGCTAAGTCGGCACTGATACCTACCTTATCTGCCCGTGTATTTGCCTGTGGTGCCACGGAATGTGACACGAACTGCGGAAATATAAATTTTTGAACATCATTTTTTTTCTATATATATAGATTTTTTATTTTTTTTGTGACCCCTCCCCCTGTTGTTGGCAACTCACTCCACGTGGGGGTGGATGTCAGCCCCCTGTGGACACCATCGGCTGCCATGCACGACCAGCAGACTGCGTCCACACCCCGCAGCACAGAATCGGTAGTCGGCGGGCATGGGAGCCCTCCTGCCCCCCGAAGTGTCCGGCACAGTGCCGACACCAGTTCCCTGTCCTGTCCCAAGCCTGCCTGAACAAGTGTAGCTGGTGACAGGAAGCAGGCCGGTAGAATTTCGCCCCTGCCTGTTGCCTCAGTGAATAACCGTGGTTGTATTGACTACCAACCTGTGTTTTGCAACAGCCTAGAAACAGCCATGATAAAGGGACAAGTTTATGAACAGGCGAACGGTGTGTTACATGGACCCTGTGGACCGCATGATAAACCAAATACTTGTGGATACCGTAATGCTGCCGCTGACGCTGGGGTTAGGCAGGAAGGGGTTAATGAAGAAGTAATCACAGTGAATGCACTTGCACCCGGAGGGTTCTGATGAGTATGAGTGACAGTTTGGCAGTCAGTGGTGTACAAAAGAACTTTTTCCAACATAGTAATTTAATATCTTGCATCTGCTAATATCCTCACATAATACTCTACTGCAGGTAAGTAACATTGACAGATTATCCCTTCCCTGCCGCCGGACCAAATAGCCTGATGCCGCCAGTGTCCACCAGGTGGCGCAGTGCGGCGCGAGTCCAGCCAGCACGAGCAGAGCGGCCGAGGACTGCTAACAAGCCTGCACTCCTCAACCACCGCCGCCCGTGGATCGGACCGGAGCCGTGCCTGTTGGCTTCCCCTCCCCTTGTTCGGCGCCCCGCAACCCCGCAGACCCCGGTGGGCCTTGTGCCACAGCCCCCATCTTACTTGAAGTCGCAACGACGTGATCAGACCTCACGATGCCCGACCTGTGGACCGAATAACCCGGAAGTGCTGGACTGCTTCCTGACCCCAGAACTGCCGGCGATCGTGCAGCAGGTAAGGGCTGCCGCCTTTTAACCCTGTGTGGCCCGCCTCCCCCAGCACAAATACAGAAATGTTAACCATTGCTTAACACTTGTACACTGCAAAGCACACCCTCCTTGAGATGCAGCGGCAGAATGGCATTCCCCAACATAGGCTGATATGCAACGTTTCCAACCATTGGAATTCCAAACTCCATATGTTGGACTTACTGTATGAACAGAGAAAGGCCATCAACGATTTCTTGATGATCCAGGCGGACAGGAGTAGTCCCCTGTGTAACTTTGATGTCATCCAGTGGCAGCTCATGCGTGACACCTGCCGTTTGCTCAGGCCCTTGGAAGAGGCCATGTTATTTGTCAGTCACCAGGACTACGGGATGAACAATGTCATTCCACTGCTTCATGTCCTGAAACAGATGTTGGTAAATCTGGCTGGTCAGGGGACTGGAGATGTGGCGCCTAGAAAGATTGCGGCAGAGTTTGATACGTTTGTCTGTCAATATCTCTGTTTACAGTCATTGAACGGGAACATCATTTATCGCAAGGAAATGCAAACACCAACCGATGGGGTGTTAACCGCCAGAAGTAGGTCATCGGCACGAAGGAGCAGTCATTTTTAGAGCTCAAGGTATCCTCTCGAAGTTTTGACCTCTGCACGCCAACATTCTGCATTGCGAAGCTTTCCTAAAAGAAAAATCCCACAGTGCACCCCCTTGGAGGAAACTCTTCATCTGGCACAGGCTACTTTGCACCTTCAAAAACAATGGACTCTGTATAGCGTGATACCAATGTATAATTTCTCATTCACCAGGCTCAAAGAGTATTCCAAGCACCTCTCTGCCCATATAGCTGCAGAAGGGTCTTGCCATTGAAGTGGACTCAGAGCTGAACCTAAAAGCCAAATATTCCTGTTTACCTGGACTCAATGGAAAAGACAGAGATCCACTGGCTGTGCTAATGCAGATTTCATCAAAGCCTCCACTCACCAAGGCAAGCATAGAGAACCGAATTGTGTGGACAAGTTGGTTCTGCGGGTCGTACACAGAGGATGATCTATTGGAGGTGTTACCAAAGACATTTACTTGCCTCCCGCTCTTCCTGTATAACAGCTCTGAGGTGCTCACGGCTATCGTAGAGACGTGGTTCCAAAGAAATCTTGACTATTGTTTGGGTAAGCTGGTGATTAGGGTTGAGCGAACCCAAACTGCAAAGTTCGGATTCGTACCAAACTTTTGGATTTTTGAACCCCAGATCCGAACCCAAACTTTTCAGTAAAGTTCGGGTTCGGTTTTCGACGAGTTAATGGCGCTTTTTGAAAGGCTGTAGAGCAGCCAATCAACAAGCGTTTAACTCGTGTGCCCTTAGAAGCTATTATAGCCATGCCTACTAATGACATGGCTGTGATTGGCCAGTGCAGCATGTGACCCAGCCTCTATATAAGCTAGAGTCACGTAGCGCTGCACGTCACTCTGCTCTGATTAGTGTAGGGATAGGATGATGCTTCTCTGAGGGAGAGACTAGGAAAGAATCTTTTATCAGAAGTTCTTGTTTAACTCAGCAATCTACAGCGATTTTGTTTTGTGGGTGCAGTGCACAATATTTTTACCCTGCCCTGAGCCCAGTGCCACTGGGCGTTGGTGGTCATTTTATGCAAGTTCAGTGCACCTGCACAGCATATGTGCTTTTGTGACAGTCAAATACAAGCTTGAAAAACTCCAATTATATTCTGGGTTTAAAAAAAAAAAAGAATCACCCATTTTGGGCAATACTCTACATCTGAAGCCTTTGCTGCATTTGTCAGTGTGAAATACAAGCTTGAAATACTGCAATAATATTCTGGGTTTAAAAAAAAACCACCTATTTTTGGCAATACCCTACATCTGGGGCCTTTGCTGCATTTGTCAGTGTGAAATACAAGCGTTAGATACTGCTGTTATATTCTGTTATTTAAAAACACCCATTTTTGGCAAAATACTAAATTTGCGGCCTTTGCTGCATTGGTCAGTGTGAAATACAAGCTTGAAATACTGCAATAATACTCTGTTATTAAAAAAAAAACACCCATTTTGGGCAAAATACATAATTTGCGGCCTTTGCTGTATTTGTCAGTGTGAAATACAAGCGTTAGATACTGCTGTTATATTCTGTTATTAAAAAACACCCATTTAGGGCAAAATACTAAATTGTGCGCCTTTGCTGCATCGGTCAGTGTAAAATACAAGCTTTAAATACTGCAATAATATTCTGGGTTTAAAAAAAACACCCATTTTGGGCAATACCCATTCATCTGGGGCCTTTTCTGCATTTGTCAGTGTGAAATACAAGCTTGAAATACTGCAATAATATTCTGGGTTTAAAAAAAAAAACACCCATTTTTGGCAATACCCTACATCTGGGGCCTTTGCTGCATTTGTCAGTGTGAAATACAAGCGTTAGATACTGCTGTTATATTCTGTTATTAAAAAACACCCATTTTGGGCAAAATACATAATTTGCGGCCTTTGCTGCATCTGTCAGTGTGAAATACAAGCGTTAGATACTGCTGTTATATTCTGTTATAAAAAAAACCACCCATTTTGGGCAAGATCCATAATTTGCTGAGAATGAGGAGAGCGTCAAATAAGGGACGTGGCCCCGGTCGTGGTGCTGCTGGTGGATCTCCTGTTGCAGGGAGAGGACGTGGTCGATCTTTGCCAGCTACACGCACTACTCAGGTGCGAGTAGGTAACGGAACGTTCAGTGTTATTTGGTCGGGCCTAATGCGGCTCTTCGAATGGTGAGGCCAGAACAAGTACAGGCAATAGTAGATTGGGTTGCTGACAGTGCCTCCAGTTCCTTCAAATTGTCTCCTACCCAGTCTCCTGCTGAAAAAACTGAGTTGGCACCTGCAGCTGATGTCCATCAGTCTTTCACCTCACCCCGTTGCAAATCAGCCAAGCAGTCTCAGCCCCAAGTCATGCAGCAGTCTCTTCTGCTTTTTTATGACTCTGCTAGCAGGGTTTCCCAGGGCCATCCACATAGCCCTGCCCCAGAAGAGGAAGAGATTGAGTGCACCGATGCCCAACCACTTATGTTTCAAGATGAGTACATGGGAGGACCACCCCAGCACGTCTCCGATGATGAAGAAACACAGGTGCCAACTGCTGTGGCTTTCTGCAGTGTGCAGACTAACAAGGAGGGCAGGGGTGAAGACTGTGAGGAAGATGATGTGGAGGACGATGAGGTCCTTGACACTACATGGAATCAAGGTAATGCGAGTGACCTATGTAGTTCGCAGGAAGAGGCGGTGGTCGCACAGAGCCACCAGCACAGCAGAAGAGGGAGCAGGGTGCAAAAGCGGAGCGGCCGTCCCCTAGACAGTACGTCTGCTACTGCCCACTGCAGCAAGGGACCGAGCACACCAAAGCCAGATCCAAGGAGTTCCCAGGCATGGCAGTTCTTCAGACAATGTGATGACGACAAGACACGAGTGGTTTGCACGCTGTGCATATGTAACATCTTTAAGTATGTCACTAAACTTCTGTAGTCCTGCTTCTTAATGTCAAGTGTATGTATATTGTCATCTGGTATAAGTTTGCATCATTTTCCTCATAATGTGCATTTTCCAGGCCTGGTGCATTGTATTTATGCTGTAATATCCATGTACACCAGCAGGTGGCAGCAGTATGTATCAGAACCAAGCCAGTTAGTATATCTAGACTGGAATAGACCATTCCAGGCTAGCTTCCCCCTATCTGAGGAGGAGTGGAATGTTCCCACATCCTACTTCAGAGGGAGGATAGAAAGTTCTAGCAGTGTACCAGCCACCCCCTGTTGGGGTAGGCTGTGTGAATAGGAGCTCCCAGAAACAGGGACCCCAACCAGGGATCCAAGCCTCTGCTGAGGCCCAAGATCAACCTTCCCAGCCTGAGTCCCTTACCTCAGCTGGATGACCAAGGAAGCAGCCAACTTCAGAACTATCAGATCTCCAGGACGCCACCATCATTCTCTGCGAGCAGTCCTGTAAGTACAGATTCCAGAACAAGGAGAAGATAAGTACCTCCACAGCTAGTCAGACCCAAACCAAGCAGACCATAGACAGAGCAGAAGATAGATACCTGCCAGATTCTTAAAGGTGTATGTACTAAATGCAGAATATATAGATATAATTCCTGCCACATATTGCCAATACCTGCTGGGATCCTAGACTATTGCTGTAAATTGTATGGATCTGAAGCTGCACCTAATAACATCAAGTAAAGACAAGTTGGACCCTCTTTTCTGTGTGGAATTCCATCATTCCTCAGTTACTCCTATTTACAGCACTCAATTTTGTTGCATGTGAGCCAGGATACAGGAGTCCAGCCGTACTACAGGTAGGAGACACCGTTGACACAATACAGAGACAATATCCCCCTCTGGCATTCCTTACCTAGTACGTGTGCTCATACCACCTTAAAGGACCCTGCTATAGTACCTGCGCAAGCTGCAACTGGCGTCACAAACTTATTCACCTATAAATCTGACCCACTGCATAGCAGCCCCAACTGACCCAGTGTCCTGCTCATTGCATCAAGTGGCATCACGAACAGGATAGGATTGTATTGTGTGTCCATCCCTAACAACAGAACCGCATCTAATTGTGCGCAAAAACGGACTTAAAATCGCATGTTTCACAGTATTGCAAGCGCTACCACTTGTACCAAGATCGCTAAAAAAGTGACTTTCTTACTTGTGTTGCTGTGCCAAGAAAGCGCTGCACGTGCGCTGCTACATGCAAGTAGTTAATTCGATATTGTGGAGATTCGCCATATTCGTTTCAAGATGGCGCTGCATCTTCATGCCAAAGAACAAAGAAACCAAGAAACGCCCTCCCAGGAGCGTGAAAATGCTGTCTACGCCCCCCAGAAGCGGGAAAATATAGCGACAACCCCTCAAGAAAGGCACAAAGATGTCGAATACGCCCCTTCAGGAGCGGGAAAAATAGAGAATGCCCTCCATGGACTTGTCACTGACCTAGCCCGAGGTGATAAAAGCTCCACACTCTGCGGCCCTCCTTTAGTATTAGCAATCAGTGTATGCCGGACAACAGCAAGGATGGTGTACCATCGTCCAAAGTGGAACCAGATGGCCATCGATAGAGAGGATGTTTACCCCGATCAGCCACTGGAGATCCGAGTCTCCCAACTTATGCAGAGACGCAGCCCCCCAACTTTGGATGCCAGACCGGAGGCTGTGGATACCTCTGTGCACCAAACCTCTACAGTACCTACCCTGTCTGGTACACCGGAGATGCCAGAGAGGATGACCGCTGAAGTTCCAGCTCCTGCGATCTGTGTTCCGGACCTGATGATAGAGTTCCAGGAGGCCGTGGATCCCTCCGCTCTGTTAAGTGCACCAGCAGAAGGAGACTCACCTATACAAATGGATGTGGACGTCGTGCCTGCTCCAGCGGAGGACGCCGCTGACGTCACTTCACTAGCTAAGGAGAAGCCTGTGATCCAGATGGCGCCTGAATCCGGAGAGGACCAGCAGACGGCACCGGAACCAGTCGCCTGGCCGAGAAAGCAGGTAGGAGCTACCCCGCTCCCTGAGGCCCAGGCCTGGTCCGTGTCCTTCCCTCCGCCACGTCCAGAGACCCCATCACCGGTCATCAATCTCAGGCCTACCAAGCCACAGCCACCTCCTGGTGCGATGGAGGCGGCTAGAGATTCCACTCCACCGCCCAGTTACAGCCAGCACAGTAGCCTCAACCCAGAGGTACCCCACGAGATAACCGCCTTTGCCCAGACGGCCTGGGAATACAAGTCGGCTGTATAAGAGTGGGTGAAGGAGGTCATTGATTGCCCCCTGTCCGGAGACCCCGTCCTGACCCGACGTACCGGAACCGTCTTATGGTTTTCTGTGGAGCGCGGTGTGGGATTCCTCCAGGATAACCACTCAGGCACTGAGGTATTTGTAGGCCGCAGGTCGGTAAAACGCCACTACTTGCCCCAAAAAAGCATAACTTGTATATTGGGGATCAAGTCGAGTACACCCCCATGCGGTCAATGCAAGGACTGTTTGCAGCCGGAGTCACCCTACTCCAGAAACCACTCTCCCCTGCCATCACCCCAGAGACCTGGCAGGAGGATCCAGGCTCTGCAGCTAGGACCAGATGCCTGCAAGAGACCCCAGACAGCTGACTGGTTTTCAAAGAAAAGGCGCAACCAGCCCCTGCACCTCTCATTCCTGACCTATCACCGCCACCAACCCTGAGGGTAGGACAGATCAACAATAGCGTCCTGACCTTCAACCCTAAGGTCCAGCCATGTTTCCTTCCTCCTTATATGCTCCCCTGAAAGCAGTCTGCACAATCTACTCCAGCTCTCCCTGCACCAATGCAGCCAGAAGTTCTGCCCCTTCCTGCACCGGCTGTGGATCCCGGTCTGCAGCAAGCAACAGCCACATTCTCCAGGTTGGCTGTACAACCAATACCTACTGTCACCGGTAGAGGGCGGTGGCGCACCACCACCAAACACTACCCTCAGCTACCAGCAGAGGCAGGAATTACCTCTCATGCATTTTAGCAGCTCGAGCAGTGATGAGGAGCTGGACACCTATCTGTAAGGTGTCGCCATCATGAAGAAAATATACCAGTGACACTGTTCTGGGAGCCACGCCATGGACTGATTACCTGACGGGTGAGGACCTGTTGGCATGTTATGTATTTTAACCCTTTTGTTCCAGGTTGCCATTGTTTGTCCTCATCCAGATGGTCATGTCAGTAAGGACTCCCCCCATCAGCACTTAACCCCTCATTTCCAAGTTGAAAGCTTTATCCCCTTTCTCAGGTTACTTGATAGCCTGTTGCTGCTATTTTATGACATTTTAACGCTTTGGATTACACTTAACTTTTGCCCTGTGGATTGCAAAGGATTTTTATCAGTTTCCAGAGGATTCTGCAACTTCAAGCACTTCCAGGAATAAGGACTCAAGTTGTTGTTGAGCCTATCCCTTGCACTTATAAAATTTGCACTATTTTATAAAATGTTTGCAACATAAAAGCTTGCACTTAATTGTCATGCTATTTAAAGGGCTTCTGTCAGCCCACTAAACCGTTTTTTTTTTTTTTGTTTACTAATAATCCCTACACTGCGATTTATGCCTACATAAGTTAAATAATCATTTCTGTTCAGTAGAATTTGCTAAAAAGCGATTTTTAAAATATGGAAATTACCTTGCTACCAGCAAGTAGGGCGGCTACTTGCTGGTAGCAGCCGCATCCTCCGACCCTAATGACGCCCCCTCCGCATTGTGATTGACAGGGCCAGGAAACGGAATCGTTCTCTGCTGGCCCTGCCTGTTAGCATTCAAAATCTGGCGCCTGCGCCGCGGCCATACCTATCTTCAATCTGCGCAGGCGCACTGAGAGACGGCCACTCGCTCGGCCGCTCCATCCTCAATGCGCCTGCGCCGATGACGTCACATCTACAATAGACAAAAACCAAACAAGTGGAAATAATATATCAAAATGTCTTTTATTATAAAATATAAAAGTATGGAAAAACAACAGGATGGTATACAGTATATGGAGAAGTACAGGGCCAATAACACCAAGAAAACTACCAGTAAATCTGTGCAGTGTAAAGCACAGGTAGGTACGACCAAAAAATCAAGGCGTAAAGCTCAGGGATAACCAGAACAGTATGACATATGAGGGTCACCCCCAATAGGGTTATGTACACAAAGTACAACAGACCAGATCTGGTGAACCGTGAGCCATAACGCACATACACCAAAGTACATAGGCACCAAGACAGACCAATAGTAGTAAATCCAATTGATAGGAATCAAATGGCTAGGAAATCAGAAATAGCATGCACCTGAATACAAAGGACCCACTATGGATACATACAGAGGTGTCCTATAGGATGTATGGCTTTGTCCTGACGAAGCCGCTGAGGTGAAACGCGCGTCGAGGTCTCGCACTCAGGGTCTGACATCCACCTTGCTACCATGTCTTCAGGTACGTCCTGTCACTAGTACAGCTCCATACATCCTATAGGACACCTCTGTATGTATCCATAGTGGGTCCTTTGTATTCAGGTGCATGCTATTTCTGATTTCCTAGCCATTTGATTCCTATCAATTGGATTTACTACTATTGGTCTGTCTTGGTGCCTATGTACTTTGGTGTATGTGCGTTATGGCTCACAGTTCACCAGATCTGGTCTGTTGTACTTTGTGTACATAACCCTATTGGGGGTGACCCTCATATGTCATACTATTCTGGTTATCCCTGAGCTTTACGCCTTGATTTTTTTGGTCGTACCTACCTGTGCTTTACACTGCACAGATTTACTGGTAGTTTTCTTGGTGTTATTGGCCCTGTGCTTCTCCGTATACTGTATACCATCCTGTTTTTTTTCCATACTTTTATATTTTATAATAAATGACATTTTGATATATTATTTCCACTTGTTTGGTTTTTGTCTATTCTGGATGTTGTACAAGTGGTCATTATAGCTGTCTAAGTTGACAGAGCTGCCTTTGTGTAGGTTAATAAGACGTCACATCTACACCCGGCGCAGGCGCATTGAGGAGAGAGCGGCCGCCTCTCAGTGCGCCTGCGCAGATTGAAGATACGTACGGCCGCAGCGCAGGCGCCAGATTTTGAATGCTAACAGGCAGGGCCAGCAGAGAACGATTCCGTTCCCTGGCCCTGTCAATCACAATGCGGAGGGGGCGTCATTAGGGTCGGAGGATGCGGCTGCTACCAGCAAGTAGCCGCCCTACTTGCTGGTAGCAAGGTAATTTGCATATTTTAAAAATCGCTTTTTAGCAAATTCTACTGAACAGAAATGATTATTTAACTTATGTAGGCATAAATCGCAGTGTAGGGATTATTAGTAAACAAAAAAATAAACGGTTTAGTGGGCTGACAGAAGTCCTTTAATAATTTATGTCATTGTAACCAGTTTACAAATGTTTTGCAACATTTAAGATATCCTGCCCATTGTGTGTATTATCCTTCCAGGTGCCACAATGTGAATTTATGCACTGTTTGAAATGATTGCACTTAACCATTGCACTTGTCCAAAATGTAGCAACTTACTTAAAGTGTGCCTTTTTACAGCTCTTGTTCGCTCCCCCCTTATACGGACTGTCATTATACGAACGTTGTACACCAAAGGCCTACACCCTGTGATATATACCCATAGGTACCCAGGGTAGGACCAAATGGTAAGTCCTGACAGGTCTAGTAGTTACTTCACAGGTACCCCTGCTGCTCGGGAATCGTTAGAAGCCCTAGGCTGCTCCTTCCCGTTTGTTTAATGTTCCGGATTGTTCCCATCCGGAGGTGTCTCATTTCCAGGAGATCCATGGGAACGTACTGCCCTCCTCCTGTGACTTGCCAGAAGTGTACAGAGACGATAAATACCTCCCCTTCTGAGCTTTTGCCTAAGGTAAGGCGCCTCAAACCTTAGAGCCATATATACTTAGCTTCCTCATAGTCATCATAGTGATCGTGCTATAAGCAAATTTCTTCAGGCTATAATGCAGGGAAGGGTATACAGGATAAAGCCACCCTTCTATTTGCGGGCTTTGCATTACACAATGGTGGGATTACGGAGTAAGGACACCCCCATACTCTCTTTGATATTGGTGGAGAATATATGAAGTTAGTCAGTAATGTATGCTTTGTGCAGTTATAGGTTACCTGGCTATACCAAGATAAGGAAACTGTGTGTTGGACACCTTATGCTAGCGGGCAGGAACCTCGAGGAAACCGTTAAATGTTTTGTCTTTGTATGTCATTTCTATGTATATTCATGCAGCACTTTGTATTAATTGGGTACCCAGAGCTTCTTCCTCTTATCATAGCATACGCCGAGGACGGCTTCATTTAAAGTAACGGGGTATGTAACATCCTGAAGTATGTCACTAAACTTCTGTATCCCTGCTTCTTAATGTCAAGTGTATGTATATTGTCATCTGGTATAAGTTTGCATCATTTTCCTCATAATGTGCATTTTCCAGGCCTGGTGCATTGTATTTATGCTGTAAAATCCATGTACACCAGCAGGTGGCAGCAGTATGTAGCAGAACCAAGCCAGTTAGTATATCTAGACTGGAATAGACTATTCCAGGCTAGCTTCCCCCTATCTGAGGAGGAGTGCAATGTTCCCACATCCTACTTCAGAAGGAGGATAGAAAGTTCTAGCAGTGTACCAGCCACCCCCTGTTGGGGTAGGCTGTGTGAATAGGAGCTCCCAGAAACAGGGACCCCAACCATGGATCCAAGCCTCTGCTGAGGCCCAAGATCAACCTTCCCAGCCTGAGTCCCTTACCTCAGCTGGATGACCAAGGAAGCAGCCAACTTCAGAACTATCAGATCTCCAGGACGCCACCATCAATCCCTGCGAGCAGTCCTGTAAGTACAGATTACAGAACAAGGAGAAGATAAGTACCTCCATAGCTAGTCAGACCCAAACCAAGCAGACCATAGACAGAGCAGAAGATAGATACCTGCCAGATTCTTAAAGGTGTATGTACTAGATGCAGAATATATAGATATAATTCCTGCCACATATTGCCAATACCTGCTGGGATCCTAGACTATTGCTGTAAATTGTATGGATCTGAAGCTGCACCTAATAACATCAAGTAAAGACAAGTTGGACCCTCTTTTCTGTGTGGAATTCCATCATTCCTCAGTTACTCCTATTTACAGCACTCAATTTTGTTGCATGTGAGCCAGGATACAGGAGTCCAGCCGTACTACAGGTAGGATACACCGTTGACACAATACAGAGACAATATCCCCCTCTGGCATTCCTTACCTAGTACGTGTGCTCATATCACCTTAAAGGGCCCTGCTATAGTACCTGCGCAAGCTGGAACTGGCGTCACAAACTTATTCACCTATAAATCTGACCCACTGCATAGCAGCCCTAACTGACCCAGTGTCCTGCTCATTGCACAATCAGAGCCTGAAGCGAGGCATCAACGTTCTCAACCTGAGCACAACCTGCATGACCAGGCAGCTAAGTGCAAAGCGCGAGCTGCAGTGGAGTAGACACCTCAAAAACCAAGAAAGGTCTCTGGCTCCTCCTGCTTCCTCTTCTGCTGCAGTCTCGGTCTCTTCATCCACCTCTGGAGAAACAAAGGCACCTGCCACCCTGCAAACAGAGGATCTGCCAGCAACACCATCACCTGGGTCACCAAGCATCTCCACAATGTCCCATGGAAGCGTTCAGCTCTCCATCTCCCAATCACTGGAGCGGAAGAGGAAGTACCCCCCTACCCACCCGCGATCCCTGGCCCTGAATGCCAGCATTTCAAAATTACTGTCCTTTGAAATGCTGTCATTCCATCTGGTGGAGACGGAGAGTTTTAAAAGCCTTTTGGCGGTGGCTGTCCCACAGAATGTCGTGCCCAGCTGCCACTACTTTTCCAGGAGAGCCACCCCTTCCCTGCACAACCAAGTGGGGGACAAAATTAGGTATGCACTGCGCAACGCCATCTGTGGCAACGTCCACCTAACTACAGATACGTGGACCAGTAAGCATGGTCAGGGACATTATATCTCCCTAACAGCACACTGGGTAAATGCAGTGGCAGCTGGGCCTGAGGCGGATAGCAGTTTGGCGCATGTCCTTCCACCACTGAGGATTGCAGTGCTCTTCTTGCCTCCTGTTGCTTCCTCCTCCTACTCCGCTTCCTCATCCTCTACCGCCTCCTCATCTGGTCAGCATGACTCCTTCACCACCAACTTCAGCACAGCCAGGGGTAAACGAGAGAAGGCAGTTTTAAAACTTATCTGTTTGGGAGGGGGGGGAAAACACACCGCGCAGGAGCTTTGGAGGGGCATGGAACAACAGACCGATGAGTGGTTGGTGCCAGTGAGCCTCAAGCCCGACCTGCTGGTGTGCGATAATGGGCGAAATCTCGTAGCAGCTCTGGGACTAGCCGGTTTGACGCACATCCGTTGCCTGGCGCATGTGCTGAATTTGGTGGTGCAGAGATTCCTTAAATATTACCCTGATATGTCAGAGCTGCTGCAGAAATTGCAGGCCGTCTGTGCGCGCTTTCGGTGTTCTCAGCCTGCTGCTGCTCGCCTGTCAGCGTAACTTCGGCCTTCCCACTCACTGCCTCATATGCGACGTGACCACAAGGTGGAACTCCACCTTGCACATGCTGGCCAGACTGTGCGAAAAGCACGGGTGAGTCGCTCTGCAGAAGAGCACCACTTCACCACCAATGACTGAGCCTCCATGCGAGACCTGTGTGCCTTTTTGCGCTGTTTCGAGTACTCCACCAACATGGCCAGTGCCGATGATGCCGTCCTCAGGGTTACTATCCCACTTCTATGCCTCCTTGAAAAAACGCTTCGGGCGATGATGGAAGACGATGTGGCACAGGAGGAGGAGGAAGAGGAATAATTTCATAGGGTTTCAGGCCAGTCATTCACAAGTGGCTCCGAGGGTGGGTTCCTGCACCCACAAACGCCAGGTACACAATTGTCCAGCCAGGGCACAGTTCTGGAGGATGACGAGGTGGAGAATGATGGGGAACCATGTTCACACCAGAATGGCACCCAAACCAGCTCATGGCCATCTCTGGTACGTGGCTGGGGAGATACAGAGGACACAGACGATACACCTCCCACAGATGACAGCTTTTCGGTGCCTCTGGGCAGCCTGGCACACATGAGCGATTACATGCTGCAGTGTCTCCGCAACGACCGCCGAGGTGCCCACATTCTAAATTGTGCTGATTACTTGGTGGCCACGCTGCTGGATCCCCGTTACCAGGACAACATATCATCCTTAATTCCGTCGCTGGAGCGGGATCGTAAGATGCGCGAGTACCAGCGCACACTGGTAGACGCGCTGCTGGTGGCATTCCCACCTATGGAATTCCTCACAGTGGAAGCACAAGGCGAAGGCAGAGGAGGAGGAAGAGGTCGCCAACGCAGCTGGCGCACCACCAGCACCTCAGAAGGCAGGGTTAGCATGGCCGAAATGTGGAAAAGCTTTGTCAGCACGCCACAACAACCAGCACCACCAGCTGATATGGAACGTCTTAGCAGGAGGCAGCATTTCAGCAACATGGTGGAGCAGTATGTGTGCACACGTCTTCACGTACTGAATGATGGGTCTGCCTCCTTCAACTTCTGGGTCTCCAAATTGAGCACATGGCCTGAGCTCGCCCTTTACGCCTTCGAGGTGCTGGCCTGCCCTGCAACCAGTATATTGTCTGAACGTGTGTTTAGCATGGCAGGGGGCGTTATCACAGACAAACACAGCTGCCTGTCCACAGCCAATGTGGAGAAGCTCACGTTCATTAAAATGAACAAGGCATGGATCCCACAGGACTGTCCATACCGTGTGCAGAATAGACATGTAAACCGGCCTTACCCAGCCATTGTTATACTACAGCGCAATTGCTCATTGTTGTATTTTTGATATTTCCCACTCTTTTGGTGTGTACCCTAATTTAAAAAAAAATAATAATTTAAATTAAAACCAAAAACCAGTGTTGGCTACCTCGTCCTCTTCCACCGCCGCTTCCACCTACACTGCTACGTCCACCGCCTCCTCAACCTGCTACTCTATATGGACCTCCACCTCATACATCAAGAATATTTTTTGTTAATTTTTACGTATTTTATTTTAATTCATTTTCCTCATTTGTCTGATACATTGTTGTGTTACATATTCCAAATTTTTGGCTTTGATATACCCCTGCTCTACCTAGTGGACAGGTTAATACATTTCACTAATTTGTCTGTTGCATTGTTGGGTGAAATTCACCAATTTTTGGCTGTAATATACCCCTGCTTTAACTAGTGAACAAGGAAATACATTTCACTAATTCGTCTGTTATATTCTTGGGTGACATTTTACCATTTTGGCCGTGAATAAAGCCTTGCTCTGCATAGGTGACAGGGACATAAATTGAAAAAAATCGTCAGTTACATTGTCAGGTGACATTTTACCAATTTTGCTGTATACAAAATATTTGTAAATTTGGAAAAATAAATAAATAGAGTCTCTGTTAGAAATACTTGTCCCCTCAGGCGCTGCAAATCCAAAGGCAATGTGGGAAAAGTCTGCTAAATGGAGAAAATGTATAAAAGGATTGCGCTGCAGGAGAGAAATTTTCTCTGTGTATTAAAGTCTGTCATCGCAATTCATGCGACTCTCCTTCTTCTTTGTGTGGTGCCAAATCAATTAGAAGAATAAGTATGTGTACAGCATACTGCTTTATAATGAGACCAGACACTATGTGGTTTCATGAAAGCATCTTCTCATCCTCTTTGAGCCATGGTAGAAGAGAGCAGGCGAGAGAGAGCCTTTTATTCACAGTACATTCACTTAAATAGCAGACATGACATCACAAAAGGGGTGTTCCTTAAGAAGAGGCTATTGGCTCCTTAACCTGATAGGAGTGGTTTCAGAATCCCCTCTTCCCCCTCCCTCATTGACCTTCTCATACATATGGTTTGCAGCCATCTAGTGGACAGAAATGTGTACTACAGAATATTCTCATTATATATTCATAAAATCATAAATCCTTCTCTCACAAATCCCCCCTTTTGCGGGAAATAGACCAGAGGTGAACAGGCAAAGTGAGGTACTCTCCCAACGCCCTAAACAGCGAAGAGCTGGACTTTCCTTATTGCTTCACCAGGTCCCCTCAACTCCCTTTCGGGTTTGCCTTCACCTTGTCCTATTACCCCGCAACCATCAACAAGGTTTTATTTACTTAAGGATGGAATAATCTTTGTCTTTGACAGGGGCACAGCACACACACATAGTGTGGGCATGGATGTATTATACATTTTCAAAACAATTTTCCTAAAATGTAGAACTATATGACAGCCCATTAAAACCAAATTCTAATAACATTGTAGTCGCTGAACCAGTTCCCAAAACATTATTCTGGCCATGATATTAATTTCAGAATTTTTCCCGTCAGTTCATTTGATAAAGTTCATCAGTTTCTTCAGATCCTTGGTGATCCTTCCATCAGTTTCTTCAGATCCTTGGTGATCCTTCCATCAGGGGCAGTGTTGTCCAGGATGTAGATGCAGCCGTTCTTGTAGACCCCTCCTTTTTCTGCTGTCAAGGACCAGTCGGTTCTGTAGAGTCATCACTGGAAAAGAGCTCAGTTGTTCCACCATTCTCTGCACAGCATCACAGATATAATTCACAAATCTCTGTTGATGACAATAGATATGTTAATCCAATCAAAAAAATTATTATTATTATTTTTACTAATCATGGGAGTTAATGACTCAAATCCTGCAACTATCTGACTTTTTGCTTTAAATTAATCAGAAACTCTACTACAGACTCCTATGGCATCCATGTATCCATGTATAAACGTGAGTCAAAAGATGTAGGCAGTGACCTCCTTAGTCGTGACCGGACAATGTTTTCTGATTTGATCCCACTCAGGAGGTGAGAATAGAACAAATGGCATCAGTACCCGATCAGGACTTGATCAGGGTACATTGGCCACTTCATTCAACCTGCATCCTGGGTCGGAGTTTCAAATCTCCACACAATCACCAGATATCTGCGTTTTGATAATTTTGGTTGATAAACCAACTGTCAGAGTAAACGTTAGAGTCACTACTTGTCATCTTCAGCTGAATTATGTAAGAACAATATCCTGGAGGGAAAACACCAAAGGGCTTTCCTGTATAAATCCTGTCTCTAAGGTCAGTTTGTCATTATATTTTAAATTTGGCCAAATATTTAATGTCAATTATAGGTAAGGATGTAGGAGCCACAGAAGCAACTGAACTTTGAGATTTCTCCCTTACCAACATTCTAAATTTTCCTAGGGGATCTTGGTCACTTACACATGCTCCTAACACATATATCCCCAAATCCTGTTGTATAGGATTTCTAATGGACAGGAACAGAGGATTACACTCATCATGTTTACAACTGTTTGGTGGTGTTCCCTTCAGGATAGTCATCCTTTACAACAAACCTTCGCCTTTACTGACTCTAGAGGTAGTTTCCACTAGATTATATTCCCAACACTTCAGATTAGTACTCCATTCTTGTTAATTTCCAATATCCACAGTTGGTATGGTCATATTTAAATACAATTACCATAGACTGGGTCAGTCCCCGTCACACAGATGTACTTATCAGACCAAAACCAAGTGTCCTATCTGTCATCTGTCTTACAGTCCACTATACTGCAAAAGTCAACTTAGTTGTTCCTGACTCATCTTGATAATATAACACCGTTGGAATTTGATTTGACTGTGATTTCCCCTTTGTACAATATGGAACAAACAATAAGGCATGAAACAACATTATGGCTCTTATAGTCCTGGCACTTGATTGCAATACGATCAGTTTTTCCTTGCAATTCGACAGCAGTGGCGGCGGTTATCAAGACTTGATGTAGATCTTCAAACCGTAGCTCTAGGACTTTCCACACGTCTCTTTTTTCACCACTATCCAATCTCCTGATTGTGAAGAATGAATCGCTTCTATAGAGTCTGGATTCTAGGAAACAACTAAAACTTGGAAATACACATTAGACAATAACTTGTGCAACAGACAACATAATTTGGAAAACTACTATGCTGCATCTGGAACTATTGGGGAAATAGACACCTAATCCACGAGCATTCCCAAAGAGTACTTCATGAGGACTTAGGCCTATCTTCCGGTTAGATGTATATCGGATGGAGAAAAACCCCAGGGATAGGTACTCTCACCTCAGTCAGTATCTTTTAGCTGTAGCCTTTGCTACAGGCCAAATCTCCGAATATCCTGGAAAGAGATCAATATAGACACAGACATATTCACACTGTTCCACCTTTGTTCTGAATGTAGTCAATCCGCAGTCTCTGAAATGGGTAAGATGACCTTGGCATATGCCTTCCTGGAACTCCCATAGTTCTCCTATCATTATTACAGCATTCACCTAGTGGCAGCATTGTTGAACCCAGGAGTCATCCACCACAGAACCCAATCACACCTTCTCTCTCTGGATTTGCCCATGTTCTAAATCCATCCTCTTTAGGTAGAGTGCCCTCTAAAGGAAGAGTTTATTACCAACTCTCCAGAGTCCTATTATCACTTCTACCTTTATCCTTTGATGTTTCCTTTCAGCCTCTGTAGCCTTTATCTGAAAAAGGCAAACTTTTTGGAAATCCACTGGCCTTAAGCCATCCTATATCACACAGATTTCCACTTAGGGTAGACTTCAGGTAATAATGTAACCTATACCTTCTCAGGCAGTATCAGGGCATCAAACATCTTTCATACACTCAGCATTCTTTATTGATGGGCTTAGCCATGGATCCAACAAAATCTCTGCTTCACTAGATTAGACCATAACAATGAGTGATACCGAAGGCATCACTCATTTTATGTTAGTAGTCTTACCCTCAGCCATCTTACCAACCTCAGCGAGTGTCTTCAGCTCTGTCTCCTGCACTACCATTGCTGGACGGAGTGGTTCTTTCTTGACAACATCAGATTAAGTAGGAACAGCATATCCTGTCCGAGGTGATCCATCTTCCAGGAACCTGAAATGATCTACCAGAAACTCAAAAAAATGTGGTTATTAATTGGATGGAGACATTAAATTTGAATTTTTAATATTTTTTATATTTGTATTTACTACTCCCAGCCTCCCCCCTTCCAGTTGCAGCAGAGTGATCGGATCTAATTTTGCACACCCTTAATATGGTGATTAATTGGTGAGAGGAGTAGGAATTGCATTACTAGATGCTCCTACACATGTGATACTACCCTTAGCCATGAGAGATCATGGAACATGTTTGCTATGAGGCAATGTAATTAGATCCTAAGCACTGTATAGATAACAGGGATTCAGTATTTGATTCTGGGTTGTTAATTTCCTAAGGGTGTTTTTCATTTGAATGGGCTGAACATTTGTCTTCCTCCCACGTGCGAGGAAGTGGGCAAGTACATACAAAGTCTTCCTCCCCCCCCCTTGTGGGGAGGACTGATATGCAGCCACCCCCGCCTTAGGTCTTTGTTTGATTTAACTTTAACAATATGACAAAATAGGGACAAAATGAACTTCTCTCAAGCCTAGCCAACACTAGACCTTTCTAGATGATTCTCAAGATCATACACAAAGGCAGCACTTAGGATTTTCTCATGCATAGATAAGGTAATCTCAAAAATCCAAATCCACCCAACTTTTCTGGAGTCTAGTGAAAACTTTCTCCACACTCTCTGTCCTGATGACATTGTGACTGACTGATGACCTAAACACTTCCTCCCAGACTCACTGATCTTCACTATGCATTAAATCCCCAGCTTTATATTGGACTAAATTTTCCAAATCTCATAAATATTATGAGAAAACTCTCCATATTTTAACTAATTTTCTATAAAGCAGCATAAGTAAGTCCTCTGAATTGGGAATTCTATTCATCATGGCAAAATTGATGTTACTACTGGGTGTAATATATGTCATACATCATATAATGATGCAGATATCCCTACACTTTCACTCATACCTGAATAAGGACTTAAAATGGGTGCAATCTAGATTGAGTAGACTGGTCTGGAATATTTCTAGTAGGCATCATAGGGGCAATTACTGCAGGTACATTTTTAACTGATGGGACATACAATTGGGAAGGGTTATTTTCAGACATCACTGGATATAATCCAGTGTTGGAAACTGATAGGATTGTATCCACAAACAAACAACATGTTACTTGCACACACACTCATCCCCCATAAGGCCTAAGGAAAGAGTTTTTGGGGGGTGGGGAAAAGCTAGAGAGAGAGAGCAGAAGACACAGTGGGTGGTGCTGATTAGCACATTCCAGCACCTGGTGTAGAGGAGTGGCTGACAGAAAAAGCAATAGGTAGTCTTTGATGGACCACAAGACCCAGGATTACTCTTTTTTTTTTTTTTTTAAAGTTACAACACATGTGGTGGGGGGAAGGGAATGCCGCATGGCCAACTCTCTTTGTTCCCTATCACACCCAAATCCTCCATCTTACTATAGCAATATTGTCCATTCTCCTCAATTACTTTCAACTTTCCATATACACTTTTCCACAAACTTTAATTTAATCTATCTCCTACTGCATTTGCAATCTCTAGTGGGAACTTTTACACAAAACTGCATATTTACGGATAATACCGGAAATCGCTGCTACTTAGTATGACAGAATGCTTTCAACTTTTATTTCTAACTGAAACTTTTCCTTTCTTTTCCTCGCATCAACTGAGCCGCTGTTAATATCTCTTTACTCTGTCCTGCAACATTCGAATTTCCCATTATTGTAGTTGCACAAAGCTCTAACAATTGCTACTTATCAAACCCGCAAACTTAAGCGTAGTTGCACAAAGATCAAACGAAATCTGATTACTATAAGTAATCGCCACCGAACCCACTAACTCAAGCGCAGTTGCACACAGCTCAAATGAAATAATAGTATTGACCCCACAATCTCTCAAAGTGAAGACCCCTCGTCAATTCACCGGGATACAAAATCTTAATAACTTCCAATTGCCTATGAGACAATTGGTATTAATCCTTTTCCCAAGTTCTCGTCAGAATATTGGGCTGGGAATCAATTCTACGTCACAGGATATCCGGCTCAGCTGTCTAACAATTTCCGTTTAGTTTCAGCACGTTCTACCACACAAAGAAGGAATATTTCAATAGGTTCTTTCTAACAGACAGATCAGCTATAACTTGAACCCTTTTATCGCGATAACACCAATTCAACTCTTGAGAACCCAAAAGCGGAAGTTACAGAGGAGATTTGTAAGAAATAAAGCTTTCTTACCTTGCCGGCATGTGATCTCGTCTGATGGTTCCGTTTAAATCGCTCTCGTGGCGTTTGAATCGGAAGTTACGCAAGCTATCTGCCCCACGTTGGGCGCCATTTTGTCATCGCAATTCATGCGACTCTCCTTCTTCTTTGTGTGGTGCCAAATCAATTAGAAGAATAAGTATGTGTACAGCATACTGCTTTATAATGAGACCAGACACTATGTGGTTTCATGAAAGCATCTTCTCATCCTCTTTGAGCCATGGTAGAAGAGAGCAGGCGAGAGAGAGCCTTTTATTCACAGTACATTCACTTAAATAGCAGATATGACATCACAAAAGGGGTGTTCCTTAAGAAGAGGCTATTGGCTCCTTAACCTGATAGGAGTGGTTTCAGAATCCCCTCTTCCCCCTCCCTCATTGACCTTCTCATACATATGGTTTGCAGCCATCTAGTGGACAGAAATGTGTACTACAGAATATTCTCATTATATATTCATAAAATCATAAATCCTTCTCTAACAAGTCCCTTTATGCAATCTTCAACTAATAGGACCACATGCAAACCTCACAGTCCAACACTGGTATGGAAAACTGTAATATGATGAGAAAGCGCACTATGGTGTAGCAAGCTCCAAGCACCAAACGCACCGTGTGAATAGATTATACTCACAAGACTCCTGATTAGTGAACACGTGTAGAAATCTAGATGGTGTCTCCGAAAGAAACTCTGTTGTAAAAAAGAACACTATAGTGTAGTATGTAACAACACTTTACACGCCTGCAAACAGATTGTACTCACAGAACTTCACTGGTAAGGTGCGTGAATAAGATCTTGAAGGAGTCCTCACAAACAGCTTGGCAGATGGAGCAGGCGTGGGTCGGAAAGGTGATCTCAAAGAACCGATCCGACAGATTGAATACCACTACACCTGGATAACAGCAGACCCCAGCTTCCAAGGATCTTATAGGAAGGAAGTTGCAAGTGTAGTAAGGTACGCACCAATGGGTCAGATAAAAACTATTTAATACTAACAAAATACAGCTTAAAACGTGTTAAAATATCTCTATATTGCCCGACCCGGGTTTCGCCGTGATGCTTCGTCTGGGGCGTTGATTGGTAAGTGGATACCACTGGGTTTAAATTGGCAGGAAAACCTCCCCTATACCACGTCATGATCACATCCAAAAAATTTTTACAAGGCATAAAACAAACACATACAAACAGATTAAAATTGAACAAAATACAAAAACGGTAAAAAGGCAGAGAGAAACCTAACTAGCTCGTGGCAAGTATATTCAAAATATGCAAGCATTAACGTTGCATTCAATATTTAACCCTTGAGACTGAATGGTGCCCAAAAGGAACATCCACTCAACCTCTTTTTTATTTATTAAAGCAATAAAGTCCCCTCCTCGGGTAGGGGTATGCACTAATTCCAATCCAGTGAAACGCAGACCTCTTGGGTTTTTGTTATGATAGATCTTAAAATGTAGCGAGACACTATGGGTCTCAAGACCTTTTTTGATGTTACGAATGTGCTCCTGCACCCGAGTCTTGAGACTCCGTGTAGTCCTACCAACATATTGGAGGCCACAAGGGCACTCCAAAAGATAAACCACACCAACATTATTGCAGGAAAATTCACCTCTAATTTTAAGGGTTGTGTCTTATTTTATTGGATGTGATTTTATCAGCAAACCTTTCTCGATCTTTTAGGATGCGGTTTTTGCAGGGTAAGCAAAAGCCGCACCATGTGAACCTGCCTTTATTTGTGATGACGCGCTTTTTGTTAGTTGCGAGACTGGCACTGCGGACCAATTTGTTAGTAAGATTATCAGCTCTTTTAAAGACTACAGGAGGCCTGACTGGCAAATCTTTACTGAGTACAGGATCATTCTGAAGAATATGCCAATTTTTATGGATCATATTCTTAATACAGCCTATTTTGCTGTTATATTGGGTCAGAAATGTATATCTAAAGTCTTTCTTTTTCTGTTCATTCTTATTATTTGTCTGTGACTTGCTGTCAGTGCGTCTTTGCTCTATTTCCTCTTTGCAGTGGTCTAAATATTCCTCTTCATATCCTTTTTCTAGAAATCTATTTTTGACCATCTGCCCCTGTTCTCTATAGTCCTCTAGCTTGCTGCAATTTTTTGAAATACGCTGGAACTGGCTTTTAGGTATGTTTTTGAGCCATGATGGATGGTGACAACTATTCAGCTCAATATACGTATTCACATCCACGGCTTTAAAGAAGGTATTAGTTTTAAGTCTCCCATCTTCCACAAAAATAACCAGATCCATAAAATCTACAGAAATGGCACTGATATGACTGGTAAATTTGAGATTAAAATTATTTACGTTAATGCCCGCTATAAAAGTATCCAGACCCTCCCTCTCACCTTGCCAGATGAGGAGGCAGTCGTCTATATACCTTCGCCACACTAATAACTGTCCCTTTCCTAGGTCTTTTTTGAGGATCTGGTCAATTCACTCCCCTGTCCCACTCCCACATGGTCATAAAAAGGTTGGCGAGGCTTGGGGCGAATTTCGCCCCCATCGCCACGCCAGAGTGCTGGAGATAAAAAGTGTTATAGTGTTCTTTTTTACAACAGAGTTTCTTTCGGAGACACCATCTAGATTTCTACACGTGTTCACTAATCAGGAGTCTTATGAGTATAATCTATTCACACGGTGCGTTTGGTGCTTGGAGCTTGCTACACCATAGTGCGCTTTCTCATCATATTACAGGTTTCCATACCAGTGTTGGACTGTGAGGTTTGCATGTGGTCCTATTAGTTGAAGATTGCATAAAGGGAACTTTAATACACAGAGAAGATTTCTCTCCTGCAGCGCAATCCTTTTATACATTTTCTCAAAATATTTGTAAAATTGTTTGTTCAATTGGTGGGTGACATAAACCCAGTTTTGCCGTAAATAAACCCCTGCTCTGCATAGTTGACAGGGACCTAAATTTTTATAAATCGTCTGTTTCATTGGTGGGTGACATTAACCCATTAAATTTAAAAAAATTGTCTTTAATTGACGCGCCCTCCCCTCCTTTCATTCGATGCTTCAACTTTAACAACTTGTCCCACATTTTTGCTCGATCACATTGGAGCCATTGACCTCCCTTCGATGTGGTATCTCTTTCTCACACTCCCTCTCCAGCGTGGAACCCTGATTCGCTGTTAACCGTGATCAACATGGTAGGCACAGAAAAGAACATTCAAAGTTGATAGAGAAGATATCCAAATGAATCGTGGACGTCACGGGGATGTGCAACCAGGCAGAGTCAACAAAGCGCCAGCAGGGCCTCTCCTGTCTAACGTTTCCAAATTCAAAATACCCCAGTGACATTCCCTATAATTTTTTATTAATCATTCCAATAACAGGGGAGTGAATGTTTTTGTTCATAGAACAATCGACTTTTTGTGCGAGGCATCATCGGTTGACCAACAGGGGCGATTTGTATTCTTATATTGCAGGCTGGCGGGGAAGATGTGTATTCTGGCATTTGTCTATATTCCACCCCCCTTTTCCTTCTCAGTACTTAATTCCCTGTTAACATTTATGGACAAATGGTCAGAATGCCCTACACTGATTATTGGTGACTTCAACTGTGTAATGAATACCGTGACAGACAGGGTTTCTATGGGTGTCGAAGGAGGGCTTCCGTCCAGGGGTCTCGCTTGGCACGGTTTTGTTCTGAGGCTGGGTTTGAAGATATCTGGGGAAACCTGGGTCGGGGGAAAAGGGTCTTCTCATGTATTAGTAAACTACGGAAATCCATGTCCAGAATAGATCATGCTCTGATCAATAAAAAATATCTACAACATGTAAAACGAGTGAAGTATGAAACTAGGTCATTCTCAGACCATCCACGACTGCTCCTTGAGTTTTGCTTGACCCATGATAAACAAATAGTAAGGCTTCCTTTTAGATTGAATCCCTATTGGTTGTCAATACTAAAGAACCATGACACAATACAAGGGGAAATCGATCAATTTTGGATGACAATTATGGGTCAACTAAAATCCAGGTAGTATGGGATACCTTCAAGGCATATATGAGGGGAATAATGGTTAGTAGTATCGCAAATCTGAGAAAGGAATACGGGGAAAGTGAGGAAAATCTAAAAAAAACAAGCTTCTTTAGCAACACAAACTTTCTACATAAATCGCTCAGAGGAAAATAGGGAAATAATGCAGAAGACCACACAAGCTTACTCTAACTTCTTGCTGGAAAAGGCCCAACAGAGTCTATTTTTTAAGGGCCAAAAATATTTAAGTGAGTCGGGGCGACCAGGGAAACTCCTTTCCAGAGTGATCTCGAGCCAGGACCCTAAAAACAATATAGACAAATATTCGACTGGTTAACGGAAGGACCGTGACTGGTCAAGATTCCATAGAGGAGGCTTTTCTTGACTACTTTTCGGACATTTATAGAGCCAATGGTAGGATCACGGAGGAAAGGATGGATTCCTACTTGGATAATATTGTCTTCCCTACTATTACTGAGGCCCAAAAGAAGGCACTCAAGGTTGATCTCTATATTCAGGAGCTTGAAGGGGCAATTAAATTATGCTCGGCCAACTCTACCCCCGGTTCAGACGGACTTCCATACGAATTCTATAGCAAATATAGGGAGGTTATTTTACCTAAACTCCTGGAGGTCTTTGCTGAATCGGTGGCAGAAGGGAATCTGACTGGCTCAATGATGGAAGGTGTCATAATTCTAATTCCGAAAAAAGGTAAGGACCCCACAGATATGGGATCTTATAGACCGATCTCACTATTGAACACTGATGTAAAACTCCTTGCAAGGATTTTGGCGTCAAGACTTTCTGGGGTCATCTCCTCCATTGTCCATCCAGATCAGAATGGTTTTATTCCTAATATAGGTACGCACCATAACCTTCATCGTCTTTTCGCGAATATACAGGCTCCTGGGGGATCTGCTCGCTCCATCCTGTCCTTAGATGCCTCCAAGGCCTTTGACAGGGTGGAGTGGAGATTCCTCTGAAAGGTGCTGGCTAGGATGGGCTTTGGGGAGAGATTCATAAATATTATTAAATCTCTGAATAGACATCCTACAGCTAAGTTGAGTCTCAATGGGAGCCTTACCTCCAGTTTTGATTTAAAGAGAGGCACTCGTCAGGGCTGTCCCCTATCTCCCCTTCTATTCGATATTTATATTGAGCCTTTGGCGTTGGCCATTAGGCAAGATGCCCAAATTAAAGGGTTCGGAACATTAAGAGAGGAAGATCGTATTTCCCTATATGCGGACGATGTCCTTTTTTTTATAGATGATACAGAAATAAATGCTCCAAGGATTATTCGCTCGGTTAAACTATTCGGTGAGGTATCAGGTCTAGATATAAATTGGTCAAAGACAACTCTGAGGTTAATAGATCCTCTGCCGCAAAAAGAGCCCCTTCTAACTCAGCTAGATGTCGTCGATACCTTTCAATATCTGGGTATGATGATATCCCCCAAGGTTGAAAATCTTGTAGAACTCAATCTTATTCCATTGATAACGAAAACTAGGGCAAAAGTAGGGACCTGGTTGAGACTTCCTTTATCTAGAGCTGACCGAGTCTCGCTGGTGAAGATGATAATTTTACCCCAATTTCTCTATGTTCTTAGAAATATACCTATTTGGATAGAGGACAAATATTTTAAACTCTTGGAAAGAATAATTAATGACTTAGTTTGGGGAAGAAAAAGAGTGAGACTCAAACTATTATATCTATATAAGCCTCTGGAGTGTTGGGGCCTAAACCTCCCATACTTCAAAGGCTATTTTATGGCAGCTCAATTATGGACGTGCAATGAATGGTCAAATAGTATACCTTTGAGTGGCTTAGTAAGTGCCTCTACGCACAACAACATATTTACGCTGTTAGAATCCGGGCTAATGATTAATAAAGAGTGGGGCTATAAAGAAACTATAAAATCACGTTTTAAAACGTCGGCTATCACTAGAGGATGGTTGGGGTAAAGGGATCACTTATATTCACGCCTCTTTGGCACAATAAGCACTTACAGACTTTAGACAATATAGCAACTGATCAATTCTGGCAAAAGAAGGGGATTTTATATGTGGTATAGGTTGTTAAGAATAAAGAAATTAAGACGTTTGCGGAACTATCACACAGTGTACAGAACCTCTCATGGTTTAGGTATCTCCAGCTTCGGTCGGCACTTTCTAGTTTGGAAGATAAATCACTATTGGAAATAGATACTTTGTCACTATTAAATTAATGGTTAGGGAAAATATCACTAGGAAGGAAGAATTCAAATATATACAAACTACTAATTAAGTCACGTTTTTCCGAGACACAATCACCAGGGCAAAGGGCCTGGGAGATGGATTGTCCAAATATAAAGTTGGTGGGATGGGGGAGTATCTTTACTAATCCAGACGTACTTTCTCATCATTTTAATCACGTTCTAACTCAATTTAATATTTATCATAGACTTTATGTGGATTAAGAGATACCTCCAAGTGCCCTCATTGTGATAATGTAGGAGCGGACTACCTGCACATGATGTGGCTTTGTCCAGGTCTGGCAGCATACTGGAAGGGCATTAAAAATCTTCTTACCAACAAATTAAAAATATGTATATCTCTTGACACACAATTGTTTTTACTTAACGATCTGTCTTCATTAACTATCCATAAATATCAAAAGATTCTACTGGGTAGAGTACTATTAATGGCCCGATTATTGATCAGCCGAAGTTGGTTTGCACGCCATGAACTAAACAACTGGATAAATCTGGTTAACAAGATTAAAAACTACGAATGGATCCTGTATAAGCATAGAGGCGGATTAGAAAAATGGAATAAGATATGGGAAGCTTGGAAGTTCTGATAGGCTTCTATGCTGAACCTTCTTTTTTTATTTTATTTTATGTTTTTATTTCCTCCTACCCCTCTCTCTCCCCTTCCCCCTACTCTGTTTGGGGGGGAAGGGGGGAGGTGGAGGGAGGACAGTGGACGCATCGCAGGGAAGGGGGGGGGGGGGGGCGGGAGGGAGGGAGGGAAAAACAGGGGATTGGGGGATAAAACTGAGTAAGCTAAAATTACACCAAATGTTAATTTTTGTGTATTTTCACTCCTTTGTATTCCAATAACAGGGCATCTTAAGAGTCCTGTATTGTTATTTATCGTCACTACCTCCCCGAGTCGAGAGTGGGTAATTGCCGCGTGCCCCTTCCTTTACTTGGAAACTTCGGCTTCAATAATTTGTCCCACATTTCCGCTCGATCACATTTAATTTCATACATTGACCTCCCTTGAATGTGTTATCTCTTTCTCACGCTCACTCTCCGGCGTGGAACCCTTATTCGCCGCTAACCGTGATCAACATGGTAGGCGCAGAAAAGAACATCGAAAGTTGCTATATTAGATATCCAATTGGATCATAGAAACATAGAATGTGTCGGCAGATAAGAACCATTTGGTCCATCTAGTCTGCCCAATATTGTGGACATCACGGGGACGTGCGGCATGGTGGAGCAGTATGTGTTCACACGCCTACACATACTGACTGATGGGTCTGTCCCCTTCTACTTCTGGGTCTCCAAATTGGGCACATGGCCTGAGCTTGCCCTTTACGCCTTGGAGGTGCTGGCCTGCCCTGCAGCCAGTGTATTGTCTGAACGCGTGTTTAGCACGGCTGGAGGGGGTTATCACAGGTTATATTTGCCAATGTTTTGGGGCGTACCCTAATTTAAACAAAAATAATAAAAAATAAAACCAAAAAGCAGTGTAGGCTGCCTTCTCAACCTCCTACTCCATATGAACCTCATCCTCCAAGATCAAGATTATTATTTTTACGTATTTTATGTTATTTTAAGTCATTTCCATATCCACATTTTGCTGCCATTTGCAGCCCTCTAGCCCTTTCCATGACTTTTTTAGAGCCATTTTAGTGCTCCAAAGTTCGGGTCCCCATTGACTTCAATGGTGTTCGGGGTCCAATTCGGGTTAAGTTCGGGTCCCGAACTCGAACTTTTTTGTGAAGTTCGGCCGAACCCGAACATCCAGGTGTCCGCTCAACTCTACTGGTGATCAGTTCTCAGGACGTTACTTGGCTAGCAGCGATGTGGACCCAGTATGACATGTCTGGATCAGTGTTTGTTTTCTCTTTTCCCATTGAACCTCGCATGGACATTTCTTATGCCATCCATGCAGAGGACTTCAAGACTTTATAGAATATGATATTTCTAAATCAAAAGGACGAGATCATGTTGGAGGAAGTGGTCAATTTATTCCAATGTCTTTACTCGCATTTCTTTGGACACTTTAGAATCCACTTATCAGCCACCTAGAACTTTGTTTTTTAGTTTGTCTTTTAAAATTGTTGTTTTGCCCCTTCTGTGTTGTATTTTATGTTTGTTAATATTCTGTTTGTTAAATAAAGGTTGTTTCTTCTCCCCCGTTCAAAAAATAAATAAAAAGAATTGGCTTGTGATTTGGTACCCAAAAGTGGGTACAAAACACAGAAGACATGCAACTATTCCATTCATGTGTCATCTCTGTTTTGGATCAACTCCTGTTTTTTGGGCATTAGCAATATTGATGTATTACTGACCAAATGCTGACCAAGTGAAGGCGGATGCTTCACAGACAGGATTTGTTTTTTGGGGGTTATTGTTCTCATGGATCAGAGGAAGGGCAAAATAATTAGTGATGTCAGCACAAGCTTACTGCTGACATCCTCTCCACTCTGTCGGGGAACTCTACTTGTATAAGCGTTTAATAGAACTGGGTCTGCAGACATCTATGTGGAATCAGCTTATGACGGTGTAAAAGGAGTGCGCCTCTTCTTTGCACTAACATTGACCTGTAAGGCTGAGTTAATATGTGAGTTATTTGGTCAGTTTTGGCCCCGTGACTTCCCAAATAAGTGAAGTGTGCAGTGATTATAAGTGCAACACCTGTCATCTGCATGTCATACAGACTCACAGTATTATTTCACTACCAAACTCCCTATGAGTGTTACTGCAAGGCACTATAAAGGCTGTCTGCAGCAAGGAAATAGCAGTTTTTACAAATAAATTTGACGAATCTGCAAATTGAATTTTTGAAAAATTCGCCTCATCTCTAGTAGCAGTAGCCATACTGTATGGAACATAATTGTAGGAAGGCAGACAGCAGCAGTGGCATAATTGTAGCAGCAAAGGCAAGAAAGTTTGCCACATCTGTGGATGGATGAGAGTCAAATTTTTCTGGATGGACTGGTACTCTTGTTTGTCTGGCGAAGAGCCCGACCATGCCACCTTGTCCAGAGCCCAACAAAATAAAATTAAATGAAGATGCAGAAGTGCGCCATATTTGTGTACCAACAAGAGTCAATTTTTTCAGAATGGAGTGGTACTCTTGCTTGCCTGACCAAGAGTCCCCCTACACCACTCAGGCCAAAGCCCATAAAAATTTAATTTGTGCGAAGGTGTTGATGTAAGCCACATTTACCACAGATGAATGGAAAAGCAGCAACTGCACCACCAGCAACTTATCCAGATGGGAGATCAGCTTGCACTAAGCTAATTGCTAGTCACAAATAGTTTTCTCAGAATCACAAAGTCCATTGATGAAGTAGAGGACAAGGAGAAGGAGGAGTCCGAGAATGAGAAGAAGCAACTGATTAAGATGACAAAGACACTGTACAGTTTTGGGATGCGGCCTGGCTGCTACAAAGAAGACTAGTAGAAGGAGGACAGACTTACCAGTTGTGTAACAGCCTTTTGGGCAAAACCTCCATAAGAGAGTTGCTTACACAGAGCTAGAGGCAACCAAGCTTGGCCTAGGTCAGAAATATTTTGAGCCTGTGCACACAGTATCAGTGGCATCACCAGTTCACTAGCTTCCAGTTCGTTTTGAGGTTATGGCCGTACATTTTTTCCACTCTTTATTGATGCTGTCAGCATCCTCCTTCTCCTCTGATGTCTTCTCCTCCTCTTCAGCACTCAGATCAGGCTCCCAAGTGCTGTCCAACTCACAACCCAAGTCCTCACTCTCTGAACCATTTTTATGAGATTGAGATCTCATGATGGGCTCCTTGGTCCCTCTCCCGATTCTCTGCTTTGTATTTCACTATGTCGCTACCACTGTCTCTACCGCCACCACTGCGGCTACAAGTACCCTCACTACCACCAACACAGCTATGCATTGGGTCCCCCACTTCTCCCTGAACCCCCTCCTCATTATATATAGTTCAAACAACGACTGCTCTCACACAAGTCAACATCAGTGAGAATGTCTTGACTCTGGTGTAGTGTGTGGTGGGGTTCTTCTAAGGAGGAGGAGGAGCAGGAGGAATGCTGAGAACCCTTGCTTCAAGGCACATTGTCATATTCAGTAGTGTCATACACATTATCCTGCTATAACTTAGAGGAGGAGTAAGCCATCCATTCCACAATCACCTTCTCTTTGTCTTCAATAATAATGATATGCCTTTCTGAAGCCAGGGAGAACTGTGGCCTACTAATACTACTACTACTACTACTACTACTACTACTACTACTACTACTACTACTACTAGCCAGATAGTTGGCCCTGCTACACGCTACCCAATTTCTGGCACTGGGAGGAGAACTCCTGGGTTTTTCATTTTATTATGAGGCCTAATGAAAACTCATTATTTTTTTAAATGAAAAGTCATGGGTTTGGCACAAAGTCACACAAATTATGGAATGGTCATAGACAGATTGTAAGTGTGTTTTCTGTAATGCAAAGACAGAAGCACAATTAAATGTCCTTCCCCTTCTACAAACACACCGAGCACTACTATTCACAATTTACTTTGGTGCCAGTAAGGTTTAAAAAAAGCTTCTTTTTTTTTTACTGTTAAGACACATTGTAAACGTGTAATGGAATTATCCCCCTACACACACACTGACACACACAAATATAATGATGATGGAAAGATGGTAGTATTTTTTGCTTTAGGTGCAATTTGCACCCAATTTCACATGTATAAAAATGGTGTTATTGCTATAAAATGCTTTTGCTATAATGTAACATGTTTTTAACAAAAATGCAATTGCTTAGCAGCAGAATGCTATTAGGGTGCTGCCCTGGCAATAAGCTTACATAGAAACCTGATGTTTTGAATAAAAAAAGCAGCTCTGTTCAAATAGAAGGAACATTTTTGCTTGTGGCTGCTTTGTAATACCCATCCACCCTAATTAAGCCCTTATTGACTTAGCCCTATTTCACCTTAAGGACCAGGCCATTTTTTGCAAATCTGACCAGTGTCACTTTAAGTGCTGATAACTTTAAAACGCTTTGACTTATCCAGGCCATTCTAAGATAGTTTTTTCGTCACATATTGTACTTCATGACACTGGTAAAATGAAGTTAAAAAAATTCATTTTTATTTATAAAAAAATAACAAATTTACCAAAAATTTGTAAAAAAAAAAAATCAAATTTCCAAGTTTCAAATTTCTCTACTTCTATAATACATAGTAATACTTCCAAAAATAGTTATTACTTTACATTCCCCATATGTCTACTTCATGTTTGGATCATTTTGGGAATTATATTTTATTTTTTGGGGATGTTACAAGGCAAGCAAATCTTGAAAATTCAGAAATTTTCAAATACCCAATTTTTAGGGACCAGTTCAGGTCTGGTCAGTTTGCAAGGCTTACATAATAGAAACCACCCCAAAATGACCCCATTCTATAAACTACACCCCTCAAGGTATTCAAAACTGATTTTACAAACTTTGTTAACCCTTTAGGTGTTAAGAATTAATGGAAAATAGAGATACAATTTAAAAATTTCACATTTTTGGCAGATTTTCCATTTTAATAATTTTTTTCCAGTTACAAAGCAAGGGTTAACAGCCAAACCAAACTCAATATTTATGGCCCTGATTCTGTAGTTTACAGAAACACCCCATATGTGGTCGTAAACCGCTGTACGGGCACACGGCAGGGCGCAGAAGCAAGGAATGCCATATTGTTTTTGGAAGGCAGGTTTTGCTGGACTGTTTTTTTTGACACCATGTTCCATTTGAAGCCCCCTGATGCACCCCTAGAGTAGAAACTCCATAAAAGTGACCCCATCTAAGAGACTACACCCCTCAAGGTATTAAAAACAGATTTTACAAACGTCGTTAACCCTTTAGGCGTTCTACAAGAGTTATTGACAAATGGAGATGAAATTTCAGAATTAAAATTTTTTGGCAAATTTTTCATTTTAATCCATTTTTCCCAGTAACAAAGCAAGGGTTACCAGCCAAACAAAACTCAATATTTATGGCCCTGATTCTGTAGTTTACAGAAACACCCCATATGTGGTCGTAAACAGCTGTACGGGCACACGGCATGGCACAGAAGGAAAGGAATGCCATACGGTTTTTGGAAGGTAGATTTTGCTGGTCTGTTTTTTTTTACACCATGTCCCATTTGAAGCCCCCCTGATGCACCCCTAGAGTAGAAACTCCAAAAAAGTGGCCCCATTTTAGAAACTACGGGATAGGGTGGCAGTATTGTTGGTACTAGTTTAGGGTACTTATGATTTTTGGTTGCTCTATATTACACTTTTTGTGAGGCAAGATAACAAGAAATAGCTGTTTTGGCACCGTTTTAATTTTTTTGTTATTTACAACATTCATCTGACAGGTTAGATCATGTGATATTTTTATAGACCAGGTTGTCACGGATGCGGCGATACCTAATATGTATACTTTTTATTTATTTATGTAAGTTTAACACAATAATTTCATTTTTGAAGCCCAAAAAAATCATGTTTTAGTGTTTCCATAGTCCGAGAGCCATAATTTTTTCAGTTTTTGGGCGATTACCTTGGGTAGGGTATGATTTTTGCGGGATGAGATGACGGTTTTATTGGCACTATTTTGGGGTGCGTGTGACTTTTTAATCGCTTGCTATTACACTTTGTGTGATGTAAGGTGACAAAAAATGGTTTATTTAGCACAGTTTAATTTTTTATGGTATTCATCTGAGGGGTAAGGTCATGTGATATTTTTATAGAGCCGGTCGATACGGACGTGGCGATACCTAATATGTATACTTTTTTTTATTTATGTAAGTTTTACACAATAATATAATTTTTGAAACAAAAATAAAATCATGTTTTAGCGTCTCCATATTCTGAACCATATATTTATTTTTTTTTGGGCGATTGTCTCAGGTAGGGGCTCATTTTTTGTGGGATGAGGTGATGGTTAGATTGGTACTATTTTGGTGGGCACATGCCTTTTTGATCGCTTGCTGTTGTACTTTTTGTGATGTGAGGTGACAAACAAATTGTTTATTTAGCACACTTTTTATTTTTTATTACAGCTGTATTACAACCAGTGCCCCACGACAAAATGGAGGCTGTTGTGAAGGCCCTCATGAAGGCTAATCTGCAGCATCGAGAGACAAACCTGCAGCAACGCGAGGTTGATAAGCAGCAGCAGCAGGAGACTAACCAGTTGCTGCTACAACACGTGATGGCTTTTCAGACAGCAGGAGCAACCTCGAGCATCCACGATGCCCAGAAAGCAGTCTGTGCCGCGATTCCTAAGATAACCCCCTCAGACGACATCGAAACCTACCCCAGTATTCTAACTTACTTCACCTCTTGCAAAAATGGCTACAGCCTGACGTGCTGACTGAGTCCCATTGATGTGCTGGATCGTATGTTAGCCGATATGTTCTGAAGGGCTTTGCTATACCCTCTCCAGCACTGGATCGGTTAGAGGTCTCCTGGCAATGCCCTTGAGATGGTGGACCTGGTGGAACGCTAGGAAGCTACCAGGGATCTAAAGGAGAATTCTGTCGGGAGTAGGGACAGCAAACCCTCGAAATCTCCAGCCCAGGTCCAGAGATTTGAGTCGATAAAACACACCCGGGATATACCCATGGCAGACCTGGCTCTGATAGTCTGCTGGCAGTGTCAGGAGCCTGGCCATGTAAGGGCTGACTGTCCCCATCGGGTTGAGCCCATGGACACTAACTATGGCTACCGTCAGTTGCTATATGCCAGGAGGCTGTGTGCAACAGGTACCCCAGAGTCTCTAGATTATTTGTGGAAGTGGGAGACACCCTGGAGGAGGCTCTTCTGGACTCAGGGAGTCTGGTGACTCTAGTAAGGGCTACCCTGGTGTGGTCCCCTGCGTATACTGGCCGGAAAATCGGGGTCATGTGCATCCACTAAGACTTAAAACACTACCCCACTGCACTGGTGTGTAACTACGGTGGCCGGTAGATGGACCCACGAGGTGACTGTTGCCACAAATCTACATTATGAACTCATAATAGGAAGAGACTTCCCGGGCCTCCCAGTACTGTGGCCTGTTGTGAGAGTTACTGATACCCATGAGGCAGCGGTAAGCCTAGCAGAGTGGCCTGACTCAGGGGGAAGACCAGAACCCTGGGAACCTGAGACTGAAGGGCCAATGGTAGGGGTGACCGCCACTTCGGTGGAAGAGGGGGAGAAAACCCCGCTAAGTGTGATGGTGGGAGACCTGGAGGACTTGCTGCCGGGTCCTGAATTGGCAGACCTCAATGTATCTCTGGATAATTTTGGTACCGCCCAACGTCGGGACCCAACCCTATCCCGTGCCTGGGAAAATGTGTTAATATTAGATGGTGAACCACAACAACCTGGGGCAGAGTCGGTGTTTCCCCGTTTTGTGGTTCATCAGGATATGTTGTTTCGGGTAAACCAACTACGGGGTGAGCCTATTGAACAATTGGTGGTCCCCAAGGCTTATTGCAATCTTGTGTTAGATCTAGCCCACCAACACGTTCTCAGGGGTCACCTGGGGCTGCAGAAAACTCAGGATCGCATTCTACAGTGGTTTTACTTGTCCAGCAAGTGGAAGAGTTTTGCAAGTCTTGCCCGACCTGCCAGATAACTAGCTCCCAGACACATTTCCGTAGTCCCCTAGTACCTCTCCAGATTATCGAAGTACCGTTTGACCGAATAGCTATGGACCTCATAGGCCCAGTACCGAAGTCCACCAGAGGGCATCAACACATCTTAGTCATTCTAGACTACGCCACTCGGTACCCGGAGGCGGTACCACTGCGACTTTCCTCGGCCAAACTCATAGCTTAATGAAGATTTTTTCCCGAGTAGGACTACCTAAAGAGGTTCTGACCGACCAAGGGACCCCTTTTATGTCCAAGGGAACTCTATATGTTGCTGCACATAAAACAGCTACGGACTGTTTGGTTAAACCTTTCTACCAGACCGTCCGTTTGCGGATGGTAAACGGACGGTCTGGTAGAAATGTTTAACCAAACATTAAAAAATATGTTGAAAAGGGTGGTGGTTAAAGATGGGAAGGACGGGGACCTCCTTCTGCCCTATCTCATGTTCGCAGTGCGAGAGGTACCCCAGGCCTCTACTGGGTTCTCGCCCTTCGAACTGCTATATGGTAGACACCCTCGCTGTCTCTTGGACGTGGCCAAAGAGGTATGGGAACCACAACCCACTCCACATAAAAGTGTCATTGAGTATGTTATCCAGATGCAAGATCGGATAGAGAAAGTGTTGCCTTTTGTTAGGGAGCATATGGAGGCAGCTCAGCGGGTCCAGAGTCAGGTATATAATCGGCACGCTCGGGTCCGGATCTTTAACCCAGGTGATCGGGTTTTGGTTCTGGTGCTGACCGTGGACAGTAAGATCCGGGTTAGGTGGCAGAGGCCCTATGAGGTACTCAAGAACATTAGAGATGTAAACTACAAGGTACACCAGCCAGGGCGGCGAAAGCCGGAGCAGGTTTACCATGTTAATTTACTCGAACCGTGGAAAGAAAGGGAAACCTGTACAGAAGACAGCCCGCGGCTGGGTTTTCTAGGAGAAGAGGTACCGGCCCCTCTGTCTGATGCAAGGGAAGCGGTTGCCGCCTTCAAAGTTGCTGACAGCCTCTCCTCTAAACAGGCTCAGGAGGCCAGGGAGTTTGTTAGTCGGAACATGGATGTATTCTCGGACCTCCCTGGATGCACTTCCATAATAGTGATGAGCAGCAGGGGTCATATTCGAATTTGCGATGTTTCGCAAATACACTGCTCAAAAAAATAAAGGGAACACTTAAACAACACAATGTAACTCCAAGTCAATCACACTTCTGTGAAATCAAACTGTCCACTTAGGAAGCAACACTGAGTGACAATCAATTTCACATGCTGTTGTGAAAATGGGATAGACAACAGGTGGAAATTATAGGCAATTAGCAAGACACCCCAATAAAGGAGTGGTTCTGCAGGTAGTGACCACAGAACACTTCGCAGTTCCTATGCTTCCTGGCTGATGTTTTGGTCACTTTTGAATGCTGGCGGTGCTTTCACTCTAGTGGTAGCATGAGACGGAGTCTACAACCCACACAAGTGGCTCAGGTAGTGCAGCTTATCCAGGATGGCACATCAATGTGAGCTGTGGCAAGAAGCTTTGCTGTGTCTGTCAGCGTAGTGTCCAGAGCATGGAGGCGCTACCAGGAGACAGGCCAGTACATCAGGAGACGTAGAGGAGGCCGTAGGAGGGCAACAACCCAGCAGCAGGACCGCTACCTCCGCCTTTGTGCAAGGAGGAACAGGAGGAGCACTGCCAGAGCCCTGCAAGATGACCTCCAGCAGGACACAAATGTGCATGTGTCTGCTCAAACGGTCAGAAACAGACTCCATGAGGGTGATATGAGGGCCCGACATCCACAGGTGGGGGTTGTGCTTACAGCCCAACACCGTGCTGGACGTTTGGCATTTGCCAGAGAACACCAAGATTGGCAAATTCGCCACTGGCGCCCTGTGCTCTTCACAGATGAAAGCAGGTTCACACTGAGCACATGTGACAGAGTCTGGAGACGCCGTGGAGGACGTTCTGCTGCCTGCATTATCCTCCAGCATGACCGGTTTGGCATTGGGTCAGTAATGGTGTGGGCTCGCCAGAGGTAGCCTGACTGCCATTAGGTACCGAGATGAGATCCTCAGACCCCTTGTGAGACCATATGCTGGTGCGGTTGGCCCTGGGTTCCTCCTAATGCAAGACAATGCTAGACCTCATGTGGCTGGAGTGTGTCAGCAGTTCCTGCAAGACGAAGGCATTGATGCTATGGACTGGCCCGCCCGTTCCCCAGACCTGAATCCAATTGAGCACATCTGGGACATCATGTCTCACTCTATCCACCAACGTCACGTTGCACCACAGACTGTCCAGGAGTTGGCAAATGCTTTAGTCCAGGTCTGGGAGGAGATCCCTCAGGAGACCGTCCGCCACCTCATCAGGAGCATGCACAGGCGTTGTAGGGAGGTCATACAGGCACGTGGAGGCCACACACACTACTGAGCCTCATTTTGACTTGTTTTAAGGACATTACATCAAAGTTGGATCAGCCTGTAGTGTGTTTTTCCACTTTAATTTTGAGTGTGACTCCAAATCCAGACCTCCATGGGTTGAAAAAATTTATTTCCATTTTTTTATTTTTGTGTGATTTTGTTGTCAGCACATTCAACTATGTAAAGAACAAAGTATTTCAGAAGAATATTTAATTAATTCAGATCTAGGATGTGTTATTTTTGTGTTCCCTTTACTTTTTTGAGCAGTGTATTTCGTTGTATTCTACTTTTTTTTTTTTACTTGAAAAATCGGCAAGGTAATGATCGCGTAATATGCAAATATTACACGATCAATACAGGCGTGGGTCAATAACGAATATATAACACTATAGAATATTCGTCATTTATAAATATATAAATATTCTTCATTTTTTCCATCTGAAGTCATGATTCCTCCCTGCTTAAGTTACTTAGGCAGGGAGGAATCATGACTTCAGATGGAAAAAAAATTACAAATATTCAAAAAAAAAGCAATTTAGCTAATATAGTGCTATATTAGTTTTTCAGAATATTCGTAATATTCTAAAACAAGAATATATAGCAATATAGCGAATATTTTAAAAAAATATGAATATAGAGCAATTTAGCTAATATAGTGCTTATAATCTTTTTTTTTTAATAGTCATAATTTTTTTCCAATCTGAACTTCAGATGAGAAAAAAATTACAACTATTAGACAAAGAAGATCATAGCACTATATTAGCTAAATTGCTCTACATTTGTTTTTTTGCATATTCGCTATATATTCTTGTTTTAGAATATTACGAGTATTCAAAAAAATAAATATATATATAGCACTATATCGAATATATTCGTCTTTTAGAATATTTGTCTTTTATTTTTTCAATCTGTAGAGTTTTTCCATTTCGGCATAATCCTCCCCGACAAGCATCCCCATCACCATGGGAATGCCTGGGGGTTAGAATATACCATCTGATCTGAGTTTTCATGATCTCACTGAGATCATGAAAACTCATATCGAGGGGGCGGAGCTAGCGCCGGATGAAGATGGTCGCATAGCTCCGTGCTCTATGAAGAGATTCGTCCCTGACGCCTGCAAACATTAGCCTACAAAGACGGAGATGGTCAAGATCGGGAACAGCAAGTATGTGGACACCCCGACACCCTCCAAAACACAGATTGCAGGAGGCGAAATGGAAAAATTCCTAAAGAAAGCCACCGCCACAGTGGCTGCCAGAGAACCCAAGATGGCGCCGACTCCGCAGGCCAAAGCACAGAAGCGCGCCCCTGCTCCACCGGAGGATGAAAGCGATTCAGAAGAAGTGCAAACCAGCTCCGATCTTCCGGTCACAAGGAAATACCTCGATCGGGCCCTGAGCAGAATCATGGAGCCAATACTAGCGGAACTATCTGCTTGCAGGAGCGAGGTGAGACAAATAGGAGACCGGGTGGAGAGCCTGGAGAATCACCAGGTAGAAATTCTGAATCACCAGACCGCTGTAACGGACTCTTTCCGTCGATGTGCCTTATATTTGAATGACATCCACTGTTCCTTAGAGGATCAAGAAAACAGAGGACGTAGGAACAACCTCAGATTCAGAGGGGTGCCAGAGTCGGTTACCCCAGGGGAGGTCTCAGCGTCCATCACCGAAATTAGCAGATCGCTATTGGGGCCTGATTTTCCTCATGAGATAACTATAGAACGAGCGCATAGGGCCCTCAGACCTAAGCCCAAGCCGGACGAACCACCCAGAGACATTATCTGTAAATACCTGAATTTCCAAGTCAAAACAGCTGTCCTGGAGGCCGCTCGTGCTCACCCTGATCTGGCGCTTGAGGGATCCAAAATAGAAGTTTTCCAGGACTTAGCTCCATCTACATTAAAAAAACGTAGAGCCCTTAAGCCCTTAACAGATTGGCTTCGCTCCAAAAAAGTGCTTTACCGCTGGTCCTTTCCTTTTGGAATATCCTTCACATACGCTGGAAAGAGAGTGAACATCTCGTCGTATACAGACCTCACATCTGCATTCGAGATCCTTAATGTGCCTCCCATGAGGATTGAAAATTGGGAACTTTTTCAAGATCTCGGCTCCTTACCCGAAATACCTAAAGCGGCACCATTCGAGATTCTGCGCACGCCAAAGTCATCTCGCTCTAAGAAGAAGGGTCATCACCTCACTCCGAGAAGCCTTTCACAAGATCACTAGAGAGACTTGTTTGTATACAATATTGTTGATATAAATAACCCTGTCTCTTTAACTGACATTTTTCTTTACTAGGTTCTAGAGTTCCCACTGTTAGCGCAAAGTCCTATAGCCTAAACACTAACGCCCAGAGTCCACTTAGTTCATTATTGCATTCGGTCTGACTCTGCTCCACCATCGCATACCATAGGGCGTCAAACGTTCTCTTAAACGGTCTACAGACCAAGTAACCCCCACTAGATTTAGACATCAAGTGTTATGTCTATGTTTGTTTCCCCTGTTTGTTCACTATGTTTTGTTTTACCCCTTTTTTTTTTTTTTCCCCTAACCCAAGGTACCTGACTTACATGTCAGACAGGATCGCCCCTGATACACGAGTGACACCAGGAATACAAGGGAGGATGGTTCATAGCGGTTTCAATGCGTCTCCTAGGAGAGGGCCACAACAGCTACAAGGTAAACCCACACACATAGCGAATAATGGCTGACATCTCAGTGGCCTCTTACAATGTCAAGGGCTTCCACTCCCCTTCTAAACAGAGCCAAGTCTTTGCCATTTTGAGAAAAGCCGGGGCGGGGGTGGTCTTCCTCCAGGAGACGCATTTACGGTTTAACCACTACCCAGATATGAGATTTTCGCACTACTCTAACTGGTACCATTGTGGGAGTAACTCCTCAGCTTCCTGCGGAGTCAGTATAGGGCTCCAGAGGAAAATTCCCTTCAAATTTATCAGCCAGAATATGGATCCTGAAGGCAGATATATTCTGCTTAAGGGTTCCATAGGACCACAAACATATACTTTTGTCAACCTATACGCCCCCAATACTGGCCAACCCCGATGGTTCTCCGACATCTTCCCTATCATAGAGGCTTTCAAAGAGGGTATAGTAATTGTTGGAGGTGACTTTAATGTAGCCCTGTGTCCTCAACTAGATATCTCCACACGCAAATCGTCTCACTCTAAAAGTTTCCTTAAAAGTATTAGGAATACCCTTTGGGACCTACATTTGGTAGATGCTTGGCGGTCCCTCAACCCGAACATATCAGACTTCACTTTTTTCTCTTCAACACACAAAACATACCACAGAATAGACTACTTGTTCATCTCTAAGGAGCACCTACATCTGTGCAGTGAGACGTCCATTGGAACTATCCATATATCAGATCATTCCCCAATTTACCTCTCAGTTAAGGCCCCTAGAGTGATGCCCTCGAGCTTCAATTGGCGCTTAAACGAAACACTTCTTGGATTCCAAGAATCAGTTGATCGGATTTCTAAGCAAATTGCTGAATACTTCTCTCTCAACAAAAGCCCCGCAGTATCGGCCAATACACTCTGGGATGCACATAAACCTGTAGTTAGAGGGTTCTTCATTAGCCTGGGCACATACCTTAAGAAAGCGAGGGAAAAAGAAATAGACGAAACCTTGAAAAATATCCAGATACATGAGATAAGACATAAAGCTAAGGCCTCTGATGCTCTTTTCCAAAAGCTATCTGAATATAGGGCAAAACTCAAATCCCTACTAGCTACTAGAGCCACTAAATACCACATGAGCTCTCAACACAAGTTTTTTGCTCACGGGGATAAGGCCACCAAATTTGTAATGAGCAGAATTAAGGGGAGGAGATCCACAAACTTTGTCCATCAACTTTTATCACAGGAAGGGACTCCCATCTTCTCAGTGGAACAAATTGCTGCTCAATTCCGTTCATTTTATAATGATTTATATAACTTACCTCCATCAACAACCCCTGAAGACCGCACTTCCTTGACATCCTCCTTTCTAGAGACAGCCAAACTTCCTAGAATCGACTCAGATCAGGAAACATACCACTCAGCCCCCTTCTCCCTAACAGAATTAAAGAATGCAATGAATCAAATGCCGACAGGGAAAAGTCCAGGCCCAGATGGCCTACCACTGGCCTACTACAAAACTTTCCAGACAATACTCCTTCCTCACTTGCTAGATGTATGCAACCAGACCCTTAAGGGAATTCCATTATCAAGAGATATGACCGCGGCACATATTACTCTTATCCCCAAAGAAGGGAAGGACACTAGACTGTGTGCCAATTACAGGCCCATATCCCTCCTAAACATAGACCTCAAGCTCCTGGCCAAGATGTTAGCTAACAGACTCGCTATCATACTCCCTCACCTTGTTCATGGAGATCAGGTGGGCTTCATCCGCAATAGAGAGGGCAAGGATAACACTTCAAGAGTTATCAACACCCTCTGTCATGCAAAACGACTCGCCTCCCCCTTGCTCTTTCTCAGCACGGATGCTGAAAAAGCATTCGATAGAGTCAACTGGTTATACCTGAAACAAGCTTTAGTGAGATTTGGCCTACCTGATCCCTATATCAAGGCAGTCTTCTCGATGTATGAAAAAGCTACAGCCTCAGTCCTAGTCAATGGTAATACATCGCCTTCTTTCTCCATCGGGAATGGGACTCGTCAGGGCTGCCCCTTATCCCCTCTCTTGTTCGTCTTGGCCCTGGAGCCTCTCTTGGCAAACATAAGATTGGACCAGGAGGTAAGGGGTCTATGTTTGGGAGGCAGGGAACAGAAAATCGCCGCCTTTGCGGATGATGTCCTTGTAATGACAACTAATCCCAAAACATCCCTCCCTAAATTGCAGATTCACCTCATGGCGTATAGCTCAATATCTGATTTTAAAATCAATGCCAATAAATCTTTGGTCCTTTGCCTAGGTATCCCCCAACCAACCCGACTTCTTCTAATGAAGGACTCCCCATTTAACTGGTCATCCCCTAACATACGTATCTAGGGATTAAAATTAGCCCCGACATATCGGAGCTCTTCTCCCTTAACTATATTCCCCTGAGGAAATCTATATTCGACTCCATTGATAACCTTGCCCGAGCCAACCCAACTCTATCCTGGTTTGGTCGAAAAAACATCCTCTCGTCCTTGATACTTCCCAAACTCACATACCTGCAACAAGCTCTCCCCATCTCTGTTCCCAAGCATTATTACGTCTCGATAATGAGGAAGTTTGGCTCTTTCATCTGGAGCGGGAGGAGAGCAAGGTTGCCCCATTCTCTCCTCATCAAGCCCAGACATGCAGGAGGAATAGGCCTTCCAAGCCCTGAATTATATGGGAGGGCTATCCTTCTATCTCGTGCACTAACCTGGCTAAGTCCTTCCCCACGCTCCACAGTGGCACAAATGGAAATAGACATACTGAATATGTCAGCTAGGGCACTCCTATTGGGTCAGGAAACCGCTCTCTCTCGCCATATGTCGGCTTATCCAATTATTCGTGCCACACTAGAAGCATGGAAGTGGCTATCACATACACACTGCTCCATCCCTTTCCCTTCGCCTACACTTACAATATCAGACGCACTGAATACAGCTCCCCATACACTAAGGAATGCCACCTCACCAGGATTGCTGTCCTCTTCGATACCACTAATATCCCTAGCTCTTCCGTCTGGAGAATGGATGGACTCTAGGGACATGAATGCCCTACTTAACCCTCACCCATGTGAATTCATCCCAGTAACCTACCTTAGGGCTTACTTAAAACAGCACATCAAAGCAGGATTTCTCCTTCGCCCCTTAGTCTGGATTGAGGCCTTGTCTATCTCACAAACATTGCCCAGAAAACTCACCTCTCGGCTGTACAACAAACTACGTCTATCCACTATGCTAGCTAAACCATCCTTCGTCAGACAATGGGAATTAGACCTAGACATCATAATCCCATTTGACTCACTGCCCAAGCTCCTAGATTCCCCCCACGGTGTCTCCCGCTGTGTCAGGATCCGGGAAAACAGTTCCAAAATCCTCACAAGGTGGTATAACACCCCGGATAAGATATCAAGATATGCTGGTTCGACTACTGATAGGTGCTGGAGATGCCTGGGGGAGAGGGGCACCTTCCTCCATATATGGTGGACATGCCCTCCCATACAGAGGTGGTGGGAGGTCATCTTCGCTACAGCAAACAAGGTTTGTGGAACAAGGTTTCAGCCTTCACCGCAGACCGCTCTCCTATCACTCCCCCAAGACAATGGGAAAGCTAAGTTACCATTTGTATTTACACAGATGATTATTGCGGCTCGCCTCCTACTACCCAAATTCTGGCTCCAGACTACAGTTCCAACCCTAGATCAATGGATACAGAAAATAGACCAGATCCATAGATTCGAGGAACTCTCCTCATGGGAATCCCGTACCCACAGGGTCTTCCTCAAAAAATGGACATTGTGGTTAACTTTTAGATCACCCAAACCCTAGACTCCTTAATAGAACCTGTTGGAGGTTCTGACACTATAACCACTGAATACAAGTGCGCAAAATGTATAAAAATCGCCCTAAACGCATGTAACCCATATAATGGCTACACACTGCCTTGCTGTCAGAGTCTAATCATACCTTGGTACGATTGGAGTGAATTTCTAGCTGCTCTTCCCACGAAAAAAGTTGTTCGGTGTCCTGATAACAATTCTAGACAGCTCTTACTATTGACTATTGGTCCATCTACCTACTTGTCTATTTGTTCACTCGTCTTTTTGCCTACCATGACCTTAGTAGATCCTCTCGTGCATTTGACATGTATCTATAATCGCAAAGTCTGTACTCTTGACAATTACTATAGCAAGGCCTGCGCGCCTATACCATGGTACCTTGTTACCCCACATTTGTGTTTTTGTTTGTTCTTTTAAAAACTTACAATAAAAATATAAATAAAAAATAAAAAAAAAAAACTCATATCGATGGTATATTCTAAGCCCCAGGCAAGCGTCCCCGTCACCATGGGAACACCTGGGAGTTAGAATATACCATCGGATCAGAGTTTTCATGATCTCACTGAGATCGTGAAAACTCCGATCCGATGGTATATTCTAACCCCCAGGCGTTCCCATGGTGACAGGGACGCTTGCCTGGGAGGAGTATGCCGAAGTGGAACAACTGTACAAATTAAAAAAAAAAAAAAAAGCCGAATATTCAAAAAAATGAATATATTCGATATAGTACTATATATTTGTTTTTTAGAATATTCGTAATTTTTCCCATCTAAAGTCATGATTCCTCCCTGCTTAAGTTGCTTGTGGGCCAATGACTCATTGGCCCACAAGCAAAAAGCAGAGAGGAATCATATGTTCAGATGGGAAAAAATGACAAATATTAGTTATAATGAATGGATTAAAAATATAAAAATTCGATATTTGAATATTCGCGCTCAAAACTATTCTATAATCCAGCATGACATTGTCACTAAGCCTCAGGCAAAAGTCAGATTAAAACCATACCGGCTATCCGAGGCTCGGCGACAAGCCATATCGGAGGAGGTGCAGCCAATGTTGCAGCTAGAAATCATTGAGGAGTCAAAACGTGAGTGGGCCAGTCATATAGTATTGATACCCAAGCCGGATGGGACGTTGCGGTTTTGTAACGACTTTCGAGGTTTCCAAATTCGCATGCCCCCAGTGGATGAGCTCATCGAGAGGTTAGGACAAACCCAGTATTTTTCTGTTTTGGACCTCACAAAAGGGTACTGGCAGATGCCCTTAATGGAGGCTGCCAAAGAGAAAACTGCCTTCATCACGCCTGAGGGGCTGTATCAATATAAGGTCTTACCCTTTGGTCTGCTTGGCGCTCCCGCCACTTTTCAGTGATTAATGGACATCGTGCTTCGCCCACATCGTCGGTACACTTCGGTTTACCTGGACAATATTGTCACCAACAGTACCGACTGGGAAAGTCACCTACCCAAAGTGCAGGCTGTAGTAGACTCCCTTTGGAAAGCTGGCCTAACTGCTAGCCCCAAAAAATGTGCGATAGGGTTAGAAGAGACTAAGTACCTGGGGTATGTCATTGGGCGTGGAGTCATCAAACCCCAAGTGAACAAAATAGAGGCGATACGGAATTGGCCCCGACCTGTCACCACTAGGCAAATAAAGTAATTCCTGGGAATGGTGGGCTATTACATGAGATTTGTTCCCCACTTTGCTACTCTAGCCGCACCCTTGACTGGACTTTTGAAGGGACACAAGTCAATGATGGTTCGCTGGGATGAACTAGGCATCCCGTTGTCTTCCTCAGCCATAAGCTCGCCCCAGCCGAGACCCGGTATAGTATAGTAGAGAGAGAGTGCCTGGCCATCAAGTGGGAATTAGAATCTCTCCGCTATTATTTATTGGGGTGAAAATTCCGCCTGGATAGGCCAGGCCAAGGAGAGAAATGCCCGGGTCACCCGATGGTTTCTCTCCCTACAAAACTTAAAGTTTTCGGTAGAATACAGGGCAGGCCAGTTACAGGGAAATGCGGATGCCCTGTCCCGGGTACACTGTCTGGCATGTGTTCACCCCCTCAGGGTTGAACAAAGGATGGGGGGTATGTGACACAGTGAGCGGTTTTGTCTGGAAAAACAGGTATTTTCCTCCCAGCATGTGCTGCTGGGCTGATTTACAGCCAGGTGAGATCAAATACCGGACTTTAAGTGCCGGTCCAGGTTTTGGCAGCACCTAGCTGTCCTTAAATAGGCAGCTGGGCCCAGAAGCAAGGTCTCTGTGTTGGGATCCGGGAGCCTCATGTCTGGATGAAGGTTTGCTACCTGTTTGGCGTGAAAACAGGTTGGTGCTGCTATGGTCAAGGACTCTTTGAGGCAGAATTGCCGCATGGTGTGAATTAACACTAACACCGCAAGCTGACTTTTTGTCTGAATATGACTGCTTGTTTTGTCACTTGCCTAAAGTGTAAATAAAACACTGAACTGTTTGATCCAAAGAACTTGTTGCCTCTATACTGCGTCCGCTGATCCTATCTACCAGAGCGAAACCCCACTATATATATATATATATATATATATATATATAAAAATATATATATATATATATATACACACACACACACACCAAAATTACAGAAAAAATTTATGCATATTTTAGGTCTCACAAAAAAAAGGAAAGTACTGAATGTGGTAGATTTAACCAAATATTTTTTGTAGATTTTTCCAGGTCAAATCTGTTTTGCATGAATACAGCCCAAATTTCCATACCAAAATAATTAAATATGCCTAAAAAAGAATTAAGGTGCGAAAATATATTTTGGTGTCTTAAAATATAGTGAATTTCAGCCCTGCAGACAATTTGCTGTATATTTCATCAATTCAGGATCACTGAGGTTAAAATTAATAAAACTTTCATGCCTACATTCTGCCTGAATGGTAGATATTAATTTTATACTCAGATAAAAATGCTATTCAAGTCGTTTTTATTTTGTAAAATTGAGTTGATTGGAAATGTTCAGAGGGAGAAAATGTCAGTATGGAATCTTAAAAAGGTGATCTATGGGAAGAAGAATGAAATAATTTTTACTGATGGTATAATTATAATGCTTGTTGTAAGGAATAATACTTCTATTCATCTTCTGATTTTAAAAAAGTGCCTGAAAACTTTCAACAAAATGACTACTTCTGTGAAATAATAATTAGGGAACCTTTGTCACAATTGCTAATAGTTAGTGCTTAGAGCCAAAACTGAGGTTAAAAGCTTTTATAAGAAAATTATGCTACAGAATGTCATTTGATAGGAAAAATAAGTTCTCTGTATGGAGGCTAAATTAAATAAAACCTAAAACATATTACAGTATGCATAATATAATGGTTACACAGTAATATGTAATAATATGTAATATCTCGAATCAATGTATCTTGCAAACAAAAAGATGGTATTGCATCATATTGAAAACAATGCTTAAAAAACCAAATCACGTTAGAAAACAGGTTGTTTTATTTCCAGAAACAGCTCCACTTTTGCTCATAGGATGTATCTGGTATTGCAGTTGAGCCCCATTCAGAAAGAAGGGCTATGTGTAATGACAACGGTTGTGCACAAGACACCACAACTGGATTTCACCTATAGCAGTCACCTTTCTCAACTCCTAACAATGGCTCTTGGTACTCAGATACACCCAGGACTGGGCTGGACAGTTATAAGAACTATAAATTAGAATCATGTATCAACTAGGTTTTGAACTCGTTAGTGGATGATAGGACAGAATAACTGAAAGAGTAGATGATCCAGCAATGGCGGATGTATGGCATACAGATAAATAGGGAATGAATGACAGTGAACAGAAATAAGCAGTACTGAGCATCTGAATTCAAGTCAGCAAATCACTCTGGATCATGGTTTTACCAACCAGATTTTTTTTTACTGTGAGCTGTAAAATGATAATTACCACAAAAAAATCTAGTCAAGTGCCATCATACTGAAGGAAGCATCTATTTTTTTTTTCATGGACACAGGAAAAAGTCACATATTTTTACAGGTTGTCCAGAAATTTCTGGACAGTTGACAACCCTGGTCTGGACAATACAACAGCATATGGGGAATTGAAATATATCACTGAGCATGAAACCCCTATTTTATATATTTTTTTTATAATACCGTATATACTCGAGTATAAGCCGACCCGAATATAAGCCGAGGCCCCTAATTTTACCCCCAAAAAATGGGAAAAATTATCGACTCGAGTATAAGACTAGGGTGGGAAATGCAGCTATAATGCAGAGTGTATGTGTATATAATGCACACACTCTACATTATATACACACATCTGCAAGAGGGTGACTCGGATTGATGGGAGTCTGACTCTGACTCCCTGTATTTAATGCAGAGTGTGTGCATTATATACACACACACACTCTGCATTAAATACAGGGAGCCATCCACAGATCTCCCCCCTAAACAGTGCCATCCACAGATCTCCCCCCTAAACAGTGCCATCCACAGATCCCCCCTAAACAGTGCCATCCACAGATCCCCCCTAAACAGTGCCATCCACAGATCCCCCCCCCCCTCCCCTAAACAGTGCCATGATGGCACTGTTTAGGGGAGGGGGGATCTGTGGATGGCACTGTAGGGGGATCTGTGGATGGCACTGCCATCCACAGATCCCCCTACAGTGCCATCCACAGATCCCCCTCCCCGACGCTCACAGCAGTATATTTATAAACGAATCAGTAACTACGGTACTTTAACTTTAATTATTGCTCATTGCTGAGCTCTTTACTCGGATTATTTGGATATCTTACTTTGTCTTAGCTCCGGTAATAGCAGGCAGTGCGGGGGGCGGCGCTCACTCACTGACGTCACGCGCCTGCTCCCACTAGGCGGCGCAGGCACGTGATGTCAGTGAGTGAGCGCTGCCCCCCGAACTGCCTGCTATTACCGGAGCTAAGACAGACCTAGACTCGAGTATAAGACGAGGGGGCTGTTTGAGCACAAAAATATGTGCCAAAAAACTCGTCTTATACTCGAGTATATACGGTATTAAGGTAATTAACCAAACCCTAAAAACATGTGTGTGTATATATATATATACACACACACACACACACACACACACAAACACATTATAAAGATAGAATAGATAGCTTAATATCTGATGCCTACACTGAAGATACAACAGTCAGTGTAGTGCATACATCATATTAAAAAGCAGCAAGGAACAGTAACCAGCATGACACCTGCACATTTGATAGAGCTTAGAACATGCAATTGAATAACCAGAGGTTGTTTGTTGTAAAACTCACAGTTACTTGTTAACATGTAGTCTCCAAGTGTTGGAGGACTAACAGTTACTTGTCACCAGGTGGTCTGTAGGCCAGCAACCGACAAAATAGGGTTGGAAAGATGTACTCTCCCTAAGTAGTCCCTACCAGCTACCCCGATGCTGAAAGCAGAGCACCCGCCCTGATAGGGGCGACCCCACTTCTCGGTGGCTAAGCCCTCAGAGACCCTAGGTGTCCCTACTAGCTTAAAAAACTCTTCCCGACGCGTTTCCCCGAAGGAGATATCCAAATGGTTCATCAGGGGACAATCAGAGCTTAGTTGATAAATAAGTGCTGCAAGTGATAAAAAAGACACATGATATGGGCACCAAGAGAGAAAGGAACGCACCAGCAATCACACTAGTGTTTTAGTTGGCTCAGTTGGAAACCGCGTGTCTGACGTCATTTCCGGTCACGTGATCAGCCGAACACAATGCTAATTTTCTATACCTACATAGTTTCCCCTTTGGTATTATAGAAACCCAAATATATAAAAGTAGCAGCAATACTGGATAGACAAATTGCGACCACTACATTATGCATACTAGTTCGGGCGGATGGGAAGTCATACATGTGCTGTGGAACGCATCTAAGAAGCGCCAAGGCGGTGGAACGCAAAATGCGTTCCACTAGCCAGAAGTCAGGTGCCCATAGTCGGATGTGCTTCATGAAAGGCAGCGCAGGTCTGTCCCAGCGCTGCTATGGTTACCGGACGCGCGATACATGCCAGCGCTATCATTGTGCTGCATTACTAAGGAGCCAAATGTGGTGCCCTAATGGGAAAAAAAATAGAGAAAGGGACAGATTAAAAAACCCTGGTATCTCTCTACCATGATAAGGGGGTCCCTAATGGATTTTGTTGTGTACATATACATGCAGTATTAATCAGGAACACCTTCCCATCATTCTAAAATATACCTTTTAAATTATATAAAAAATAGCTTCAGACCGGGCTTGAATCCCAAGGATCAGAATAACAAATACATATATAGAAAATACCAAGTATGCTATTTCACTCAGTACCAAAGATACTCCATGGTTACTCATGGGTAGCTGAAATCACAGTAGGTAGAATGATGTCCACAGATATTGTCCAGGAACTAGGATAATAAACATGAACTTGTAGGTGGGATCCATATGCATATGATTTTGGATGTATATGGCTTAATGATATTCCCCCCTTTTTTTGTTGAAATACGATTTTCCCTGATGGAACGCATTAATAATTTGTAAATAGATATCACCTCCGGTCTGTGAAACGCATAGAGGTAATATTACTTGCGGTTTCTGAGTCCGGCGTTGATCCAACATCCGCTCAGTGGAACGCATTTGCGTTCCAGAGCGGTTTCCGGAACTGAAGGGCTCCAGCGATTGACGTCATATCCGTTCTGGGACGCTGGCATATTGCGTCACTTCCGACTGGTGGAACGCATATGCGTTCCAAAGCGGCGTGTCATTGGTGTTTGTTTAATCAAAGGTACTCTTCGTCTCTAAGACTGGGCCTAATTTATGTACATAAGATTAACTGTGGATAGGTAGGTTTTTGGAGTGAAGTAATGTAGGATGAAACATTGGAGGAGTAGATAGTGAGGTTGTATGAGTGGGAGGGACTAATTATGGGAGGACATGTTATAAAGCGCCAGGGATATACAGGGAATCTTTAGGTCTTTTCTATCTTTTGATTCACCAAAGATTTTGTTTGTGGCTCTCTATTTTTTTACACCACCTACAAGTTCCTGTTTATTATCCTAGTTCCTGGACAATATTTGGACTGATCCCCACCCTACCTACTGTGATTTCAGCTAACCGTGAGTAACCATGGAGTATCTTTGGTATTGATTGAAATAGCATATTTGGCATTTTCTATATATGTATTTGTTATCCTTATCCTTGGGATTCAAGCCTGGTCTGAGGCTATTTTTTATATAATTGATTATTAAAAGGTATATTTTAGAATGATGGGAAGGTGTTCCTAATTAATAGTGTTGTATACTTCCCTGTTTTGAATTTGCTGCTGAGGTGGTTGTTGTATGGTAGAACTGTCAGAAATGCAGCAAAGGCCACAAATGTAGTATCTAGCACAAAAAGGGTGTTTTTTTTTCAAACCACAATATAACAGCACTATTTAACAGTTGTATTGGACTGTCAGAAATGCTGCAAAGGCCGGAAATGTAGTATCTAGCACAAAAAGGATGTTTTTTTTCCAAACCACAATATAAACAGCAGTATTTAACGGCTGCATTGGACTGTCAGAAATGCAGCAAAGGACGCAAATGTACAGTCGTGGCAAAAAGTTTTGAGAATGACACAAATATTAGTTTTCACAAAGTTTGCTCCTAAACTGCTTTTAGATCTTTGTTTCAGTGGTTTCTGTGATGTAGTGAAATATAATTACAGGCACTTCATACGTTTCAAAGGCTTTTATCGACAATTACATGACATTTATGCAAAGAGTCAGTATTTGCAGTGTTGGCCCTTCTTTTTCAGGACCTATGCAATTCGACTGGGCATGCTCTCAATCAACTTCTGGGCCAATTCCTGACTGATAGCAACCCATTCTTTCATAATCACTTCTTGGAGTTTGTCAGAATTAGTAAGTTTTTATTTGTCCACCCGCCTCTTGATGATTGACCACAAGTTCTCAATGGGATTAAGATCTGGGGAGTTTCCAGGCCATGGACCCAAAATGTCAATGTTTTGGTCCCCGAGCCACTTAGTTATCACTTTTGCCTTATGGCACGGTGCTCCATCGTGCTGGAAAATGCATTGTTCTTCACCAAACTGTTGTTGGATTGTTGGAAGAAGTTTCTGTTGGAGGGTGTTTTGGTACCATTCTTTATTCATGGCTGTGTTTTTGGGCAAAATTGTGAGTGAGCCCACTCCCTTGGATGAGAAGCAACCCCACACATGAATGGTCCCAGGATGCTTTACTGTTGGCATGACACAGGACTGATGGTAGCGCTCACCTTTTCTTCTCCGGACAAGCCTTTTTCCAGATGCCCCAAACAATCGGATAGAGGCTTCATCGGAGAATATGACTTTGCCCCAGTCCTCAGCAGTCCATTCACCAAACTTTCTGCAGAAGATCAATCTGTCCCTGATGTTTTTTTTGGAGAGAAGTGGCTTCTTTGCTGCCCTTCTTGACACCAGGCCATCTTCCAAAAGTCTTCGCCTCACTGTGCGTGCAGATGCGCTCACACCTGCCTGCTGCCATTCCTGAGCAAGCTCTGCACTGGTGGCACTTCAATCCCGCAGCTGAATCCTCTTTAGGAGACGATCGTGGTGCTTGCTGGACTTTCTTGGACACTCTGAAGCCTTCTTAACAAGAATTGAACCTCTTTCCTTGAAGTTCTTGATGATCCTATAAATTGTTGATTGAGGTGCAATCTTAGTAGCCACAATATCCTTGGCTGTGAAGCCATTTTTATGCAACGCAATGATGGCTGCACGCCTTTCTTTGCAGGTCACCATGGTTAACAATGAAAGAACAATGATTTCAAGCATCACTCTCCTTTTAACGTGTCAAGTCTGCCATTTTAACCCAATCAGCCTGACATAATGATCTCAAGCCTTGTGCTCGTCAACATTCTCACCTGAGTTAACAAGACGATTACTGAAATTATCTCAGCAGGTCCTTTAATGACAGCAATGAAATGCAGTGGAAAGTTTTTTTTGGGATTAAGTTAATTTTCATGGCAAAGAAGGACTATGCAATTCATCTGATCACTCTTCATAACATTCTGGAGTATATGCAAATTGCTATTATAAAAACTTAAGCAGCAACTTTTCCAATTTCCAATATTTATGTAATTCTCAAAACTTTTGGCCACGACTGTACTATCTCGCTCAAAATATATTTTTGTTTGAAAAAAACACCTAACAGCAGTATTTAACGTTTCTATTGGACTGTCAGAAATGCAGCAAAGTCTGCAAATGTAGTATCTAGCACAAAATGTTTTTTTTTTCAAACAAAAATATAACAGCAATGTTTAACGGTTGTATTGGACAGTCAGAAATGCAGAAAAGGAACCAAATATAATATCTAGCACAAAATGAGTGTTTTTTTCAAACAAAAACATAACAGCAGTATTTAACGGTTGTATTGGATTGTCAGAAATGCAGCAAAGGCCGCAAATGTAGTATCTAGCACAAAAAGGGTGTTTTTTTTCAAACCACAATATAACAGCAATATTTAATGGTTGTATTGGACTGTCAGAAATGCTGCAAAGGCCGCAAATGTAGTATCTAGCTGTTAGGGGTATACAATACTGTAGCCCCCTGCTGGCGAGGAGTGGTGTATCACACAAGGAGAGGAAGGAGTCCAATGGCAGTGACACTGCTTTAAACGAGGTGCAGAGATGGATGCAGTATATAACAGTGGATCCGGAGTGCTGGACTGGGAACAGGAGGGAGACCAGCAGGTCCCAGAGTGGGCTTGAAGGCAGAAGCGTGGTCAAGAGGAGGTGGCGGTCGGTACACAGGATCGTAGTTCAAGCAATGAAGGATGAGACAAAAACGTGGTCGGTAAGCAGGCAGTGGTCAGTTCACAGGATCAAGCAGTTGGGAGGAGGCAGAGCTTGACTATGGCTGAGAGCACAATAATCAGGCAAGGAGGAAGTGATGTCGCTGGCTTTAAATAGGGAGTGCACGGCTGAGGCTAGTTGAGCTGATTGCACTGGGAACTAGGGTCTGAGGTAGAACACCAAGGTCTACAGAAAGGGAGCTGTCCAGAATGATGGGTAGCTCAGTCAGCAGAGCTCCCACCTGGAACACCAGAGGTTCCCGGTTTGAGTCCTGACAGTACTCCCTTTCTTCCAGGATGACCTCTGGGAATCCCCAGGACTGGTTCGTCAGGATGCTGCCGATAGAATTCTCTAATGAGTCTCAGAGCACAAACATTTTCCTCTGGTTCCTAAGAATTCTCGTCCGAGCCATAACCCTTCCATTTAATCAAATACTGTAATTTATTCCGGTGTACTCTGGAATCCAAGATTCTCTCAACTATAAATTCCTCTGCACCAGACACTCTCACAGGTGGTGGAGGAGGCAAGTGACAGCCCGGAAAAGGATTTTCAACAAATGGCTTCAAGAGAGAACAGTGGAAGACAGGATGTACCTTAATAGAGTCAGGAAGCTCCAGTCGAAAGGTGACTTCGTTAATTTGGGTAGAGATTTTAAATGGTCCAATATATTTCTGACCCAACTTTGGAGAAGGAATTTTCAGTCTTAGATTTCTAGTAGACAGCCATACTTTGTCCCCAATATGAAAGGCAGGAGTTGGTTTTAGGTGTTTATCTGTGGCTAGCTTAGAACGTCTCTGAGCCTCGTGTAAATTCTCAGTAATTCTTTCTTGACATTTCTGTAATGCAGTTAATTGATCAGTTACTGCTGGAAGAGAAGTTGTGATTGGTAGGAGTGGAATGAAAACTGGATGAAGGCCTGTATTTGCAAAAAAGGGACTGTGAGCGGTTGAACCATGCTCAGAGTTGTATGCAAACTCGACCGTGGAGAGATATCTACAAAATGATTGGATGGACTAAGTTATGAAACTCCGAAGGTATTGTTCTTGCGTTTGGTTGGTTCTTTCGGTCTGTCCGTTGGATTGAGGGTGAAAAGCAGATGATAAATTTACCTTTATCCCCAAAGCAGAGCAGAAGTTTTTCCAGAACTTAGAAGTGAACTGTACACCTCGGTCTGATACCACGTCGTCAGGGATCCCATGTAAACGAAACACTTCCCGAAGCATGAGCTAAGCAGTCTGTTTTGCGGAGGGAATTCCCCTAGTGGGAATAAAGTGAGCCATTTTAGTAAGACGGTCTAGGGCAACTAAGATGGTGTTCATTCCCTTAGAAGGAGGCAGATCAACCACGAAGTTCATTGAGACAGAGCCCCAAGGCCGAGAAGGAACGGGCTGCTTCTGGTACATATAACTGGTGATCTGATTGAATCCAATACCGATCTTTAAAGCAGAGATTGACATTCGCTGTAGGGTGGCTAAGGAAAGGATCATTCTCATAACCATTCTTGATTAAGCTTAACAGATCCCTTGAGTGAGTGGCCCCTAAGAAGTTTTTTTTTATAAGATCTTGGTTTGGCTCTTATTTTCCTGGGTAGGTTCAGAAAACATCCTAGATAAGACATCTGCTTTGCCATTTTTGGAGCCTGGACGGTAGGTAATTACAAAATTGAACCTGGAAAAGAATAAGCTCCATCTAGCCTGTCTGGATGATAATCTCTTGGCATTTTGAAGAAATTTGAGGTTCCTATGATCCGTTAGAACGGTTACTGGGTTGTTGGCCCCTTCCAAAAGATGTCTCCATTCAGTGAAGGCTTCCTTGATTGCAAGCAATTCTTTGTTTCTGATATCATAGTTTCTTTCAGATGGATACATTTGACGAGAGAAGTAGGCACAAGGGTGTAACAAAATTTTATCTCCTGAGCGCTGTGACAGCACCGCACCAACTGCCGAATCAGATGCATCGACCTCTACTGTAAATGGCAATTCGGGATCCGGGTGAATTAATATCGGTGCATGTGTGAACAGGGACTTCAATTGAGTAAAGGCGTCCTGAGCCTCAGAGGTCCAAACAAAATGCACTACCTTCTTAGTGAGTAGTGTAATTGGTTTTATTATTTTGGAGAAATTGCAAATGAATTTCCTGTAGAAGTTAGCAAAGCCAATAAATCTCTGTATATCCTTTGAATTTCTCGGTGTTGGCCACTCTATTACAGCTTTAATTTTGTTAGGGTCCATTTTTAGACCTTCTGGAAAAATGATGTAGCCCAGAAATTGAATAGTTGTTTTCTCAAATTCACATTTCTCAAGTTTGATGTAGAGCCGGTGTTCCCATAATTTTTGTAAAATGTTGCAGACGTCTTTGCGATGTTGTTCTAAATTCCTGGAGAAGATTAGGATGTCATCTAGATACACAATTTCAGTTTGGTTGAACATATCCCTAAAATTGTCATTAATAAAGTGTTGGAAGGTAGCCGGTGCGTTACACAGGCCAAAAGGCATGACGAGGTATTTGAAGTGTCCATAGCGTGTTCTGAATAAGGTTTTCCATTCATCTCCAGGACGAATACGGACTAGGTTATAGGCCTCTCTAAGGTCTAATTTAGTAAAAATCTTAGCAGTGCGAAGTCTCTCAAGGAGTTCTGGAATTAGAGGAAGAGGGTACTGGTTTTTTACAGTGACGTTGTTCAGCCTCCTGTAATCAATACAGGGTCGCAGGGAAGAGTCTTTCTTTTCTACGAATAAAAAGGGTGCACCAGCTGGTGAGGTGGATGGTCGGATAAAACCTTTTTTTAGATCTTCATCCAAGTATTTTTTTAATGCTTTTAATTCAGGGTCAGAGAGAGAATAGATACAGTTAAAGGGAATTTCTGCTCCAGGTAGTAATTCAATTGGACAGTCGTATGGACGATGGGGGGGCAGCTTGTCTGCATTCTTTTTTATCACAGACATCCTGAAAGTCCTGGTATTGTGAAGGTAGTAATTCTTTTGCAGATTGTTCTGTGTTTAAGGTGTTTATCGGTAGTGGAGAAGTGGGTTGACGTAGGCAATTCAACTGGCAGAATTCAGAAGGGAAGTGTATACGATGGTTTTCCCAGTCAATGGATGGGTTGTGAATTGCTAGCCAAGGAATTCCCAAAATTATTGGAAATTTGGGAGATGAGATTAATGAGAAATGGATATTTTCACTGTGATTAGGATTGATGAGGATTCCTAGTTCCACTGTCTCTTGTGTTACTGGTCCTGAAGAAAGAGGTGATCCATCAACTGTTTCCATATCCATAGGTGTCATTCTTTTTAACAGAGGAATACAATTTTTTTGTGCAAATGTTATGTCCATAAAATTTCCCCCAGCCCTAGAATCAAGCATGGCGGAACAGGGAATCTCCAGACTTGCAGTTTTGATCAGAATTGGCAGCATGAAGTGAGATTCGGGAATTTAGCTTGGTCCTCTTTCCACGCTAAAGGGGAAATAGAGTTTATTTCTGAATGGGAAGGATAGAAAATCTCTGATTCCACCTGTTCTTCAATTTCCCTGATGGCACTTATTCCATGAACTTTTTTTGGGCAATTAATCGCATAATGTCCTGGTTTTCCGCAGTAAAGACAGAGGTTTCCAGTGATTTGTCTCTCTTTTTCTGCTGTAGTTAAAGATTTTCGTACGGTGTCAATTTGCATTGGTTCAGATGAGAACTCAGGGTTATGAGGAGCCGGTTGACTAGGAGAGTAGGTTGGCCGATATCCTAACGCCCAAAACTTTTCCCTTCTCCTTTCGGTAAGTCACTGATCGACTCTGAAACATAGTTAAAGAAAGTCCTCAAAATTTTCTGGTGCCTAAACTCTAGCAAGCTCGTCTTTTATTTGTTCTGAAAGACTTTGCCGGAACTGGCTTCTTTGAGCTGCTGGGTTCCAGGTGGTGTCTGCTACCCAGCGGCGGAATTCAGCAGTGTACTCTGCCACTGAACGTCTTCCTTGTCGTAAGTTATGTAATTTGGCTTCCACAATGGTTGGGGTCGTCAAACACAAGACTCAAAGCGGAGATAAAGTCATCTAGGTTCCTCAAAATATTACTGTTGGTTTCCACATATGGTGAAGCCCATGCAAGTGCCTCATCGGATAAGAGATTGATAATAAATAAATCTTTTTTTTTTTCCGCTAGAGAATGGAGCTGGGTTCATTTCAAAATTAATGCGGCATTGGTTAAGGAACCCTCAAAAATGACGTCGATCCCCATGGAACTTGGATGGTAGTGGCATACGCGTATCTCCGGCGGGGCCTTGAATGTTCAAGAGTTGCCTCTGTAACTCTATTATTTCTTTTTGTTGACTTTGTACAACATCTTGTAGCTGAGAAAATTTATTTTGGCAAGTGGTACCAAATTCTTGCAGTTCTGAAACCTGTTTTTTCAAGAGAGAGTCAAAGCGGGCTCCATGTTGTTGGCCAGATTATTCTGTTAGGGGTATACGATACTGTAGCCCCTTGCTGGCGAGGAGTGGTGTATCGCACAGGGAGAGGAAGGAGTCCAATGGCAGTGACACTGCTAGAAACGAGGTGCAGGCATGGATGCAGTATATAACAGTGGATCCGGAGTGCTGGACTGGGAACAGGAGGGAGACCAGCAGGTCCCAGAGTGGGCTTGAAGGCAGAAGCGTGGTCAAGAGGAGGCGGTGGTCGGTACACAGGATCATAGTTCAAGCAATGAAGGATGAGACAAAAATGTGGTCGGTAAGCAGGCAGTGGTCAGTTCACAGGATCGTAGTTCAAGCAGTTGGGAGGAGGCACAGCTTGACTATGGCTGAGAGCACAATAATCAGGCAAGGAGGAAGTGATGTCGTTGGCTTTAAATAGGGAGTGCACGGCTGAGGCTAGTTGAGCTGATTGCACTGGGAACTAGGGTAAGAGGTAGAACACCAAGGTCTACAGAAATGGAGCTGTCCAGAATGATGGGTAGCTCAGTCAGCAGAGCTCCCACCTGGAACGCCGGAGGTTCCCGGTTTGAATCCTGACACTAGCACAAAAAGGATGTTTTTTTTCAAACCACAATATAACAGCAGTATTTAACGTTTCTATTGGATTGTCAGAAATGCAGCAAAGGCCGCAAATGTAGTATCTAGCACAAAAAGGATGTTTTTTTCAAACTACAATATGACAGCAGTATTTAACGGTTCTATTGGACTGTCAGAAATGCAGCAAGACCGCGAATGTAGTATCTAGCACAAATTGGGTGTTTTTTTAAGCAAAAATATAACAGCAGTATTTAAAGGTTGTATTGGACTGTAAGAAATGCATCAAAGACCACAAATGTAGTATCTAGCGCAAAAAGGGTGTTTTTTCTTTTGAAACCAAAATATAACAGCAGTATTTAACGGTTGTATTGGACTGTCAGAAATGCAGCAAAGGCTGCAAATGTACTATTTAGCACAAATAGGGTGTTTTTTTCAAACCACACTATAACAGCAATATTTAAAGGTTGTATTGGACAGTCAGAAATGCAGAAAAGGAACCAAATATAATATCTAGCTCAAAATGGGTGTTTTTTTTCACATAAAAATATAACAGCAGTATTTAACGGTTGTATTGGACTGTCAGAAATGCAGCACAGGCAGCAAATGTAGTATCTAATTTTGCGGACCTTTTCATGTTCAATGGGGCCGGAATGTGCTGTCCGCATCTGCATTTGCGGATCCGCATTTGCGGATCCGCACTTCCGCATCTGTACTTCACTATCTAGCTCAAAATTGGTGTTTTTTTCAAACAAAAATATAACAGCAGTATTTAACGGTTGTATTGGACTGTCAGAAATGCAGCAAAGGCAGCAAATGTAGTATCTAATTTTGCGGACCTTTTCATGTTCAATAGGGCCGGAATGTGCTGTCCGCATCTGCATTTGCAAATTAGTGTCTCAAGAGGTTGTTGATGAGGATGAGACACAGTTGTCAATAACTGAGGTTGTTGTTAGGTCAACTAGTCAGGAGGATGAGCAGAGTGAGGAAGTGAAAGAGGAGGTGGTGGACGATGAAGTCACACCCAAACTGGGAAGGTGGCAAGCTGAGCGAGGACAGCAGTACAGAGGGGCAGGTATCTGCAGCACCGCAACAGGCTGAAAGAGGCAGTGGGGTTGCAAAAGGGAGAAGGCGGGCCATACCAAACAGGCCCACAACTGTTCCCCGATCTGGCGCTTTTTTGAGGAAAGTGCGGATGACAAAAGAATTGTAATTTGCAATCTGTGCCATACAAAAATGAGCAGGGGAGTGAAAACTAGCAACCTCACCACCACCAGCATGATCCACCACATGGCATCACAGCACCGTAATAGGTGGGCCACAATCTGTGTCTGCGGGTCAACGCCCGGGTCCACAATCTGTGTCTGCGGGTCACTCCACTGCCTCCTCTTCCGCTGTGTTACGTGCGAGCACATCCCCTGTCAAAGGCGCAGGCCCAGATGCCTCCCGCCCTGCACCTGGACCTTCGCAAGCACCATCAGTGACCACATCCACTTCCGTGTCCCAGCGCAAGCATTTGAACGCAAGCAAAAATACCCAGCTATAGAGATGTCCCGAACTATTCGCCGGCAAACAGTTCCCAGCGAACATAGCTTGTTCGCGTTCGCCGTGGCGGGCGAACATATGCGATGTTCGGTCCGCCCCCTGTACATCATCATTGAGCAAACTTTGACCCTGTACCTCACAGTCAGCAGACACATTCTAGCCAATCAGCATACCCTCCCTCCCAGACCCTCCCACCTCCTATCAAAAAGCAAGGACAACATCCATCTTAGATTCATTCTGAAGCTGCAGTGTCACAAATTTGACTAAGTTGTAATCGCAATGCGATTAATACAGGTTATATTAATCGCATTGCGAATTCAACTTAGAGCTGGGTTCCTAATGGTTGTATTGCTAGAATAGAACGAAGATTGAGAATATAGTGCTATATTCGTTATATTCGTCAATTCTAGCAATACAACCATTAGGAACTCAGATCTAAGTTGTAATCGCAATGCGATTAAGGCTGAGTTCACACGGGCGAGATTTCCGCGCGGTTGCAATGCGTGAGGTGAACGCATTGCACCCGCACTGAATCCGGACCCATTCACTTCTATGGGGCTGTGCACATGAACGGTGATTTTCACGCATCACTTATGCGTTGCCTGAAAATCGCAGCATGCTCTATATTGTGCGTTTTTTTTTGTTTTGTTTTTTATAAATTTTTTATTTATTATTTTCATATGATTGAGTTACACGTATGCATTGGTATGACAGCAAAATGAGAGCAATAGTGACATAGCTTCAACACGTATACAATATCAGACAATAAGGGCGTATAGAAAACATACATGTGTCCAAATGTTAGATAGAATGGTATGGCTACAATCAAAAACCAAGCAGATTGAAGAGAGCATGGATATTCTTCACTATCTTTTTCTAAAAAGTGTCCATAACATTCTCTAGCTAAGCCATAAACAGTCCACACAATAATGACTGAAGACAGAAAAGAAGAGAGAAAGAAGAAAGAGTAAAAGGAAGAGTAAAGATTGAGTGCATAGACAGGAAAGAGAGGGATAGGGAGGGGGGGGGGAAGAATGGGGGAACTTATAAAAATCTTAGCCTAGGTCCCAGAATTGTTGTATCTGTATAGTTAGAGCTCACCTACGTCAGAGATCTCCAAGGGTTCCATATCGTCGCATAATTATCATGTGTCCTGTCAATCCAGCTAGACATTTCCTCGAATCTGCATATTTGAGTTACCTTAGTTTTCATTTCATGCACGGAGGGGGGATTGGTATCTAGCCAGTGTAGAGGAATTAATGCTTTAGCTGCCGCTATAATATGTGATACTAGATTCTTTTTTGAAGGGTAGTATTGCAGTGTTGGGAGCGCGAGCGCCACTATCTCCAACGTGAGTTTAAAACACGGGGTTGTTAGTTTCCTAATCAGTGCTTCTACTTCTCTCCAATAGGGCTGGATCTGCAGGCAGTTCCACCAGATGTGCGACAAGGACCCTACCCCATCTCCACACCTCCAGCATTCTCTGGTAGGCGTCAGACCTCTTTTGTACAAAAATTCGGGAGTTTTATACCACCTTGAAAGGAGTTTATAGTGGTTCTCCTGTAGACGGGTACATCGAGAAAAAACATGCAAGCCTCTTAGTATCTGTTTTACCTCAGTTTCTGTCAGAACCATGTCCAACTCCCTCTCCCACTCCCTAATGTACACAGGCTTCAGAGATTCACCCTGACCTCCCACCACAGGGTAGAGCTTTGACACTTTCCTGACAGCAGAGAGTGGTGATAAGATTAGTTTTTCAAATTCAGTCAAGGACCTTTGGAGAGGGTACTTCACTGTCAACTCCCCACACACAGCTTTAATATGAGGTTTAGCTAAGAAAAAACCTGGGGATTCGGTAATTGAGCTCGGAAGCGCTTTCAGGATGGAGGCTTCGACATTTGGGGGTTATTTCACCCAGCTTTAACAATGTTAGGGAGTTCCATAAATGCAGTTTGTCCAGGCTGCCATGTTTTAGGAGGTCTGGTAATAAACTTACTGGCAGCAGGGGAGTAGGATCAGGGGCTAATTTTCCTCTCATTTCTCTCCATACCTCGCCCAATCCCTGTATCAAAGGGTCTAGATTCTTGTCATTTCGGATGTTCCTATCCGGGAGCCACAAATGTTTTTGAAAAAGCTTCCCTACACTATAACTACAAATGGCTTGTACATCTGGTCGTCTCTTTGGATCTGCCAATTCAATCCATCTATTGAGCTGTATCGCTTTATAGTATCTGGATACATCTGGTAGGCCTAGTCCTCCTTTCTCTTTGCTTCTAAGATTTCGTGAGATATCCTAGGTTTCCTACCATTCCACAAGAACTTAGAAAACATACTCTTTATTTTCTTGAAGAAGGATTTAGGAAGCCAAATCGGGACCAACTACATAGTATATAGGACTTTTGGCATAACATATGCTTTCAGAACATTTTTCCGTCCCATCCAAGAAAGATAGGGAAGATTGTATGTTTGTAACAAGCGCTGTATATCTCCTAAAAGAGGAGTGTAATTTTGTTGGTATAGGTCATTGATGTATCTGGGGATTAAAATCCCTAAATATTTAATTGGACCTTTAGTCCAATGAAATGGGAGTCGGGCCCGCAAGGGGGCGGTTTTGGATTCAGGTAGGGAAATATTCAATATCTCCGATTTAGAATGATTAACTTTAAAATCTGATAAAGAACTGTACTCATCTATTCTCTCTACAAACGGGTCTAACCCTTTCTCCGGGTCCATTATCAGAAATAGTAAGTCATCAGCAAATGCAGTACATTTTAGTTCCCTGCCACCATATTTAACTCCTGCAATTTCTGGAGACTGTCTAACTGGTTGTAGAAGCGACTCTACCACTAAAATAAACAATGAGGGAGACAGGGGACAACCCTGCCTCGTTCCATTGGTTATGTCAAAGGATGGTGAGAGAGTGCCATTTACTTTTAGTCTGGCGTATGGGTTCTGGTATAAAGTGAATATCGCTCTAGTAAAAGCGTCTGGAAAGGCAAAGCGCTGCAGAGTCAGTTTCATGAATAACCAATTAACTTTGTCGAATGCCTTTTCGGCATCTATACTTAGTAAGGCTAAGGGTAGTTTCTGTCTGTGCGCCATATGAATAGCATGGAATATCCTGTGGGAGTTGTCTTTTCCCTCTCGACCCTGGATAAACCCGGACTGTTCGTGACCTATCAAGGTTGGTAGAAACTTGCCTAGTCTACAAGCCAGAATCTTGGCCCACAATTTTAAATCCAGGTTCAGGAGGGAAATCGGACGGTAACTGCCGCAGTTCAGAGGGTCTTTACCCTCTTTGGGTATCAGGGTGACATAGGATTGAAGCGTCTGTTTAGGTAGAGAAGTCCCTTGCATGAGTGCATTGCACATTTCCGTGAACCTAGGGATGAGGATGTCCTGAATTTTTTTATAATAAAGCAGAGGTAGGCCGTCAGGTCCTGGGCTTTTCCCGGGGGGGGAAGGTTTTGAGGGTGCTAATTACCTCCTCAGCCGATATAGGGCTAACGAGGCAATCTGAGCCCTCTGGCGTAATAGTCGGGAGATGTAGGGAGTCTAGAAAGTCTCTGATACGGCCCTCTCTTTGGGATTCCTCATCAGGTGTCCCTTTCTGGTGTAAATTGTAAAGTTTTGAATAGAACTCTTTAAAAGCTCTAGCTATTTCTGGAGTGTCTCTAGTCAAATTGCCGTTTGACTGTTTTATTGAGGAGATGTGAGGGACATTCCTGGCTTTCTTAAGCAAGGATGACATCAGCTTTCCCAGGGCCGATCCTAGGGTCACAGGCGCCTGGGTGCAGAAATATTTCTGGCGCCCCAACATGGGCGTGGTTATCTTACTAACTCCTCCCCTTTACAATGTAGTGGTAATAGAGTCTCAAGGGTCTATAAAAGCAGCTACACTATTTTTACAAAGCATTGAAGCTCTATTAACACTACTATCAACATAAGGTCATCTAGAGAAACCGTAGGTTTTTATTTATTTTTTCTTTCTCTTTAGGTGTTAAAACATAACTTTAATTAGATTGCTCTAACACCTAAATGGGAAAAATAAGAATTTTAAAAACCTGCTTTTTCTAGTCTAGATGACCTTATGTTAATAGTTAATAGTAGTGTTAATAGAGTCTCAAAGGTCTGTAAAAATAGTGTAGCTGCTTTTATAGACCATTGAGACTCTATTACCACTACCATAAACATAAGGTCATCTAGAGAAACAGCAGGTTTTTAAAATAATTTGGGGGATCTGTGGATGACACATTGTTATGGGAGATCTGTGGATAACACACACTGTTATGGGGGACATTATACAGGGGTAATATAACTGAGGGGTATCAGGTAAATTATACAGGGGGTAATATAACTAAGGGGTATCAGGGTACACTATACAGGGGTAATATAAGTTATATTACCCCTGTATAATAATGTCCCCTGATACCCCTTAGTTAGGCCCCAGAATTCAGAACACAGTGTTACCTGAAGTCTGGGGCCGGATGCGGCAGTGTGGGTCAAATTCTATATACCCCTTACCCTACCGAGAAACAGATACAGTATGTGCATGGGTAATATTATTACAGGAGAATGCCGCACCATACCTGTTACATCCAGTGACGTCTCCTGTGATGTAGACTTTCCTCGACGTCTTCATCCAGAGATAAGACCGCCATGACACCTTCTTTCAGCCGCTTCTCGTCTCTGCAGAGTTTCACAGATTATTTTTTAGGTTCCTCACTTTACTCTCATCCTCTCCTTCCTGGTGTCTCAACAACTCATCCTGCTGCCCCCCAATACTGTGCTAGAGCCAGACAGATAGTCCCCCATTCCTCATAATATTATTCCCCCTGTATATTATAATGGCCCCCTCTTCATCATTAATGTAATGGCCCCCTCTTTATTATTAATATAATGGCCCCTCTTTAATAACAAAGAGGGGGCCATTACATTAATAATAAAGAGGGGGCCATTACATTAATAATAAAGAGGGGGCCATTACATTAATAATAAAGAGGGGGCCATTACATTAATAATAAAGAGGGGGCCATTACATTAATAATAAAGAGGGGGCCATTACATTAATAATAAAGAGGGGGCCATTACATTAATAATAAAGAGGGGGCATTACATTAATAATAAAGAGGGGGCATTACATTAATAATAAAGAGGGGGCCATTATATTAATAATAAAGAGGGGGCCATTATATTAATAATAAAGAGGGGGACATTATAATAATAATAATAATGTATTGGCCCCCTCTTTGTTATTAATATAATGGCCCCCTCTTTATTAATATAATGACCCCCTCTTTGTTATTAATGTAGTGACCCCCTCTTTATTAATATAATGACCCCCTCTTTGTTATTAATGTAGTGACCCCCTCTTTATTAATATAATGACCCCCTCTTTGTTATTAATGTAGTGACCCCCTCTTTATTAATATAATGGCCCCCTCTTTGTTATTAATGTAATGACCCCCTCTTTATTAATAATATAATGTCCCCCTCGTTGTTAATATAATAGCCCCCTCTTTATTATTAATATAATGGTAGTCTCTCCAGTCTCCACTCTTATTAATACTATGATGTCCACTGACTGAGTACTGTCAGTGGTCCTCCTCTCGTGCCCCCAGTGCCTCTGCAATAAGGGTAGAACGTAGGGTACATAAAAAAAAAATAATAATTAATACTTACCTCTCTCTCCTTCACAGCTTGTGGCATCCTGGTACAGGCGGTCATCATGCCTCACTCACTGTGCCTTCCCGCGCCGCGTCATCTCGCGAGATCCGACGCAGGAGGTCACAGTGAGGTACGTGACTAAGTCCTGCGTCGCACCTCAATTGAAGCCGCTCCCCCGGCCCCTCCTCCTCACTTCGCCTGCCCAGCTGCCCTGCACAGTGCGCGTCACACAGGGCCTCTCCTCTCGGCCTCCGCTCCGCCCCCTGTAAATCGTATCTTAGTTATTCAGCTGCGGCTGCGTTCTCCTGGCTTGAGGGGGCCCTGTGGGCCCCCCTGACTCAGGGGCCCGGTCGCAATTGCGACCGCTGCGACCCCTATAGCTACGCCACTGCGGGCATTATAAAATAAAATAAAAAAAAAGTCAAAAAAAAAAAAGTCCCGGCGGCTCGCTCGGCGCCTTTCGGGTGACAGCGCTGGGGTGCGGGGCACCCACTGCACCCCGTGTAGGATCGGCCCTGAGCTTTCCTCCTTTGTCTCCATGGGCATAAACCTTATGCTGGAAATTCATCATTTGTTTTGCTACTCTGGCTGAGAAGATTTCGGAGTTTAAGGCCTCATGCACACGACCGTTGTGTGCATCCGTGGCCGTTGTGCCGTTTTCCGTTTTTTTTCGCGGACCCATTGACTTTCAATGGGTCCGTGGAAAAATCGGAAAATGCACCGTTTTGCAGCCGAGACCGTGATCCGTGTATCCTGTACGTCCCAAAAATATGACCTGTCCTATTTTTTTGACGGACAACGGTTCACGGACCCGTTCAAGTCAATGGGTCCATGAAAGAACACGGATGCACACAAGATTGGCATCAGTGTCCGTGATCCGTGGCCGTAGGTTACTTTCATACAGACGGATCCGAAGATCCGTCTGCATAAAGGCTTTTTCAGAGCTGAGTTTTCACTTCGTGAAACCTCAGATCCAACAGTATATTCTAACACAGAGGCGTTTCCATGGTGATGGGGACGCTTCAGGTTAGAATATACTAAAAGAACTGTGTACATGACTGCCCCCTGTAGTTAACACATTGGTGGCCAGTGCGGCCGGCCCCCCTCCCTCCCCTGTAGTTAACTCTTTGTTGTCCAGTGCGGCCGGCCCCCCTCCCCTGTAGTTAACTCTTTGTTGTCCAGTGCGGCCGGCCCCCCTCCCTCCCCTGTAGTTAACTCGTTGGTGGCCAGTGGGCCCCCCCTCCCTCCCCTGTAGTTAACTCTTTGTTGTCCAGTGCGGCTGGCCCCCCCTCCCTCCCCTGTAGTTAACTCTTTGTTGTCCAGTGCGGCCGGCCCCCCTCCCCTGTAGTTAACTCTTTGTTGTCCAGTGCGGCCGGCCCCCCTCCCTCCCCTGTAGTTAACTTGTTGGTGGCCAGTGGGCCCCCCCTCCCTCCCCTGTAGTTAACTCTTTGTTGTCCAGTGCGGCTGGCCCCCCCTCCCTCCCCTGTAGTTAACTCTTTGTTGTCCAGTGCGGCCGGCCCCCCTCCCCTGTAGTTAACTCTTTGTTGTCCAGTGCGGCCGGCCCCCCTCCCTCCCCTGTAGTTAACTCGTTGGTGGCCAGTGGGCCCCCCCTCCCTCCCCTGTAGTTAACTCTTTGTTGTCCAGTGCGGCTGGCCCCCCCTCCCTCCCCTGTAGTTAACTCTTTGTTGTCCAGTGCGGCCGGCCCCCCCTCCCCTGTAGTTAACTCGTTGGTGGCCAGTGGGCCTTCTCCCCTCCCTCCCCCTCCTAATTAAAATCTCCCCCCCTATCATTGGTGGCAGAGGAGAGTACCGATCGGAGTCCCAGTTTAATCGCTGGGGCTCCGATCGGTAACCATGGCAACCAGGACGCTACTGCAGTCCCGGTTGCCATGGTTACTTAGCAATTTGTAGAAGCATTATACTTATCTGCGAGCTGCGATGTCTGTGTCCGGCCAGGAGCTCCTCCTACTGGTAAGTGACAGGTCATTAAGCAATGCGCCGCACAGACCTGTCACTTACCAGTAGGAGGAGCTCCCGGCCGGACACAGACATCGCAGCTCGCAGGTAAGTATAATGCTTCTACAAATTGCTAAGTAACCATGACAATCGGGACTGCAGTAGCGTCCTGGTTGCCATGGTTACCGATCGGAGCCCCAGCGATTAAACTGGGACTCCGATCGGTACTCTCCGCTGCCAGAAAATGATAGGGGGGGAGATTTTAATTAGGAGGGGGAGGGAGGGGGGAGGGCCCACTGGCCACCAACGAGTTAACTACAGGGGAGGGGGGGCCGGCCGCACTGGACAACAAAGAGTTAACTACAGGGGAGGGAGGGGGGCCCACTGGCCACCAATGAGTTAACTACAGGGGAAGGAGGGGGGCCGGCCGCACTGGACAAAAAAGAGTTAACTACAGGGGAGGGAGGGGGGCTGGCCGCACTGGCCACCAATGAGTTAAAAACAGGGGGGGGGTCTGCCCCCTGCTGCCTGGCAGCACCTGCCAGGCAGCAGTGGGCAGTCATGTACACAGTTCTTTTAGTATATTCTAACCTGAAGCGTCCCCATCACCATGGGAACGCCTCTGTGTTAGAATATACTGTCGGATTTGAGTTTCACGACCTAACTCATATCCGACAGTATATTCTAACATAGAGGCGTTCCCATGGTGATGGGTACGCTTCAAGTTAAAATATACCATCGGATTGGAGAAAACTCCGATCCTATGGTATATTAACTCCTGACTTTACATTGAAAGTCAATGGGTGACGGATCCATTTGAAATTGCACCATATTGTGTCAACGTCAAACGGATCCGTCCCCATTGACTTGCATTGTAATTCAGGACGGATCCGTTTGGCTCTGCACGGCCAGGCGGACACCAAAACGACTTTTTTTTCATGTCGGTAGATCCTCCAAAAATCAAGGAAGACCCACGGACGAAAAAACGGTCACGGATCACGGAAAAACGGAACCCGTTTTTGCGGACCGCAAAAAAATACGGTCGTGTGCATGAGGCCTAGGTCTGAGTTCTGTCAGTGTTTTTTGATGTGAGTCAACATCTTTTTGCTGTTCTCTTTTGACTCTGGTGCCCAAGGAGATAAAGCAGCCCCTAACAAACACCTTGTGGGCTTCCCATACAATAGGTTGCGAGCTGTGTGTGGAGGAGTTAAGTGCGAAGTACTCTATTATTTGAGTCCTGACCTGGTCTGTATGGAGTTGGTTGTATAACAAAGATTCATTCAGCTTCCAGCTCCAATCTCTTTGTGGTAGGGAGGTCAGGGTGAAGGTCGCCAAGCATGGAGCATGATCAGATACGGTGATATTACCGATTTCTGCTGTTCTGAAAAAGGGAAGAAGAGATGAAGAGGTTAGTAAATGATCCAGACGTTGATACGTCCCATGTGGAACTGAATAGAAGGAGAAGTCCTTATTTGTGGGATGAAGACTGCGCCATACATCAATTAGACGTAAATCATGGAGTTTCTTGTGAAGTTTACTAAGAAGCCTTTGTGTTACCCGGGATTTAGCTGAGGATGAGTCCATGGCAGGGTTTAGTACTAAATTAAAATCAGCTCCTAGGATTACCTGCCCTTCAGCAAAGATTTTAAGTGTATCTAGGGCTTGTAAGAGCCATTGTACAGGGGACTTGTTTGCTAAAGTGAATTTACGGTCTGCTATTAAGCCCTTGACTAGAAGAAGACGACCATCCGCATCTGCGTGTTGCTGTAATACGGTGAATGAGACTGATTGATGGATCGCAATAGCTACTCCTTTAGAGGCAGAGGCTGGCTGAACACTATGGAACCAATGAGTAAACGGACGCTTTGGTAACCTTGGCATTTTCTTCTGACGCAGGTGAGTTTCTTGTAAAAACACTATCTGGGAGCCCATTTTTCTGAGGGCCAGCATAACTTGGCTACGCTTCTGAGGTAAGTTCAGACCTTTAACATTGAATGTCGTGACCTTTATATCTGTCATCTTTGTGGGCAGGTTATTTACTTTTGATGAGACTCTTTATAGGCCTGAGATGGGTTTTGAGGGAAGAGACTAAGAGGAAAGGTAAGTGGGAAGGCTAAGGAAGGAAAAAGAGAAAGGAAAAATAAGTGGAGGAGGAGAAGGAGAAAAAGTGAGAAGAGGAGCAACAATCAGCAAATCAAACAATCACTGGATTCAAGACCAGTAAATAAACTATCGCAACAGGAGCTATCAGTTTACAATTAGATAGCTAGGTGGTAAACTTAATTATATAATAAGCCTGGACGTGTTACCCAAACATCACAGCCTAAGAGTATAATACAACATTTTTGGTGACTTATATCTTTTAATCTATTTCTTGATCTCGCAAGAAGGGATGGGGACTGGAGGAGTGAGAGGGCAGGGGGAATGAGGGAGCAAAAGCTTGTGGTTCTTATGGAAAACATATCAGGAACCATGAGTAGGAGTACTGATCTCAAATGTGTTCTTTTTCTAGCTGTTATGTGGGTGTAGAAGGTTCAAGCCATATTGAGCAGACCTAATACGCAGAGAACCGTAAGGAGAACCGCTATATTGTGCGTGTTATATATCATGCGCCCGTTGGGTGCCTAATATTTAGCAGTCCTCATCTTTTAGCATATTCAATGACTAAGGATAATCTGAGGAGTATTGAGTGTAAGTGGCTGAGAACTATCTCCTCTGCGTTTCTGAATGTATGCACAATTAATTAAGTGAGTGAATGAGAGTCCGGAGATGATAGGTGAGGGGGGAGGGGGGGGAATCTAAAGAGGAGCAGTTATTTGTTGGAGGCAAATATGCTAGGCACCCCAAATAGGGTTGGATCATGCAAACCTTCAACTTAACCTGTTCTACAATTTTTCAGAAGTAAAATCCTTACTGGGGGCAAGAAGGGGAAAAGAGAGGGGGAGAAAGAAGCACTTGATTTTTGGGTAACGGTGTGTGACACCTATTAAAAAAGAAGTCTGGTCACCCCAAAGCTCCTAAGGCCAGATTCTCAGGTAGGACAGGAACAGTAATATTGATAGTAGTCACTCAATTATCAAGATTCAGGTTTGTACAGCAGGTTCATTTAGGTTGGCTATATCTATCGCGCTGAGTGCCGTATACAATCCGAATAATTCGTATTTTGGATGCATGGAGTCTAGACATAGTGCCGGGCCTACCCAGCATTTCGCCCGCGATCTTTTTTAGGGATTACAATGTGGAGTTTACGTGGGTACAAAAACCTGTCCAGACTCCATGCGCACATCACTACACAAAGGCAGGTATTGTGAACCTTCAAGGAGTAGCTAGTAACTTAGATTTCAATCAAACATGGTACAAGTGTACCGGAACATTAATACAAAACATTAGCTATCATGCGCCTCATGGTGTTCAATGCGATTTAACCGTATAACCCATAACTGGCGGTCAAGGGGCCAGCCGTTCCCCTTTGTATATTATCAGCAACGAAATGTGCCGAATGTGTATCACAGTGGAAGAGAGGTTTACATGGTAGGATCACCATTACAGCCCCCCAATGTCCCCTGAATACTAAACCCAAACTTGGCGCGAAAGTCCTCAGGGTGGAAGATCCATGGCCTCCGTCAGGTGTTTAGTCGCCTTCCCAGGCTTGATGCAATGGACTTTCCTCCAGGGCTCCAGGTGTGGCAAGTTCGGGAGCATCGATGGGTAGTTCACCGGGAGCCAGGTAGGTATTTCGATAGGTGGTATTCCGATCAGCTCCCATGCCTTGCCCAAGCCGTCTGGGGTGTGGATGATGATGCGTTTCCCACTCTTGTTGACAGAGAGACCAAAGGGGTACATCCAGGTATACAGAATCTTCTTTGCTCTTAGCGAGTCTAGCAAGGGCTTCAGTATGCGCCTTTTCGCCAACGTCGATGGGGCAATGTCCTGATACAGGGCAATTTCAGCTTCTCCATAAGTAATTCGCCCTCTGGTACATGCTGCATCCATGATCTTTGCCGTGTCTACGAAGGACAGTAGGCCGCAGACCACATCCCGCGGTCTTTTGTTTGGTTTCGGTTGGGGCTAGTGATGTCGCGAACATAAAATTTTCAGTTCGCGAACAGCGAACGAGAACTTCCGCAAATGTTCGCGAACTGGCGAACCGGGCGAACCGCCATAGACTTCAATAGACAGGCGAATTTTAAAACCCACAGGGACTCTTTCTGGCCACAATAGTGATGAGAAAGTTGTTTCAAGGGGTCTAACACCTGGACTGTGGCATGCCGGAGGGGGATCTATGGCAAAACTCCCATGGAAAATTACGTAGTGGACGCAGAGTCGGGTTTTAATCCATAAAGGGCATAAATCAACTAACATTCCTAAATTGTTTGGAATAACGTGCTTTAAAACATCCAGTGTGTGTATACGATCAGGTATGATGTTGTATCGATCAGGTAGTGTAAGGGTTACGCCCGCATCACAGACATTGACAGACCAAACTCCCCTTTTAATGCACCGCAAACAGTTCATTTGCACAACCGCAAACTCCCCATTTGCACAAGGTTGGATACCAAGCTAGCCACGTCCCGGTGATGTCATTGAAGGTTTCTTCCTCCACCCAGCCACGTACAACACCAAGGGTCCCCGAAAGGTCAATTGAATTGATTTTTCGAACGGGGAGATGGTTAAAAAAACGCTGGCTCCCTCCCCTTTGTTTTTATCCACGGTGACTGCGTCTGCGCCGTGCAATTTACTGTCACACCCGATATGAGTGGTATTTTCTGTAGTACTATTCTCATCAGTTTAATCCCTCTAACGTCCCCAATCTGGGTGCCATTTATTGAATAGATTTTTCGAACGGGGAGATGGTATCAGTGGTTGGCACTGGCAGTGGGCACACTACAGTCAGTAGAAGCGGGCCTGACACACACTGGCAGCAGGCAAGCAACTGAAATTACACTAAAGTGTAAAAATTAAATGCCTTATTTATCGGCAAGCTACTGTGCCACCCGGTATGAGTGGTTGGCACTGGCAGTGGGCACACTACAGTCAGTGGAAGAGGGCCTGACACACACTGGCAGCAGGCAAGCAACTGAATTTAGACTACTGTCTAAAAATTAAATGCCTTATTTATCGGCAAGCTACTGTGCCACCCGGTATCAGTGGTTGGCACTGGCAGTGGGCACACTACAGTCAGTGGAAGCGGGCCTGACACACACTGGCAGCAGGCAAGCAACTGAATTTAGACTACTGTCTAAAAATTAAATGCCTTATTTATCGGCAAGCTACTGTGCCACCCGGTATCAGTGGTTGGCACTGGCAGTGGGCACACTACAGTCAGTTGAAGTCGGCCTGACACACACTAGCAGCAGGCAAGCAGCTGAAATTACACTAAAGTGTAAAAATTAAATGCCTTTTTTATGCAAAGTCCTGTGCCAGCCGGTATGAGTGGTGGGCACTGGCAGTGGGCACACTACAGTCAGTGGAAGTCAGCCTGACACACACTGGCAGGCAACTAACCTTAGATTAAAGTGTAAAAATTAAGTGCCTATTTTTTAAGCAAAGTCCTGTGCCACTCGGTATGACAGGGGTGGGCACTGGCAGTGGGCACACTACAGTCAGTTGAAGTCGGCCTGACACACACTAGCAGCAGGCAAGCAGCTGAAATTACATTAAAGTGTAAAAATTAAATGCCTTTTTTAAGCAAAGTCCTGTGCCAGCCGGTATGAGTGGTGGGCACTGGCAGTGGGCACACTACAGTCAGTGGAAGTCAGCCTGACACACACTGGCAGGCAACTAACCTTAGATTAAAGTGTAAAAATTAAGTGCCTATTTTTTAAGCAAAGTCCTGTGCCACTCGGTATGACAGGGGTGGGCACTGGCAGTGGGCACACTACAGTCAGTGGAAGTCAGCCTGACACACACTGGCAGGCAACTAACCTTAGATTAAAGTGTAAAAATTAAGTGCCTATTTTTTAAGCAAAGTCCTGTGCCACTCGGTATGACAGGGGTGGGCACTGGCAGTGGGCACACTACAGTCAGTTGAAGTCGGCCTGACACACACTAGCAGCAGGCAAGCAGCTGAAATTACATTAAAGTGTAAAAATTAAATGCCTTTTTTAAGCAAAGTCCTGTGCCAGCCGGTATGAGTGGTGGGCACTGGCAGTGGGCACACTACAGTCAGTGGAAGTCAGCCTGACACACACTGGCAGGCAACTAACCTTAGATTAAAGTGTAAAAATTAAGTGCCTATTTTTTAAGCAAAGTCCTGTGCCACTCGGGATGACAGGGGTGGGCACTGGCAGTGGGCACACTACAGTCAGTTGAAGTCGGCCTGACACACACTGGCAGGCAACTAACCTTAGATTAAAGTGTAAAAATGAAGTGCCTTTTTTTTAAGCAAAGTCCTGTGCCACACGGGATGACAGGGGTGGGCACTGGCAGTGGGCACACTACAGTCAGTTGAAGTCGGCCTGACACACACTAGCAGCAGGCAAGCAGCTGAAATTACACTAAAGTGTAAAAATTAAATGCCTTTTTTATGCAAAGTCCTGTGCCAGCCGGTATGAGTGGTGGGCACTGGCAGTGGGCACACTACAGTCAGTGGAAGTCAGCCTGACACACACTGGCAGGCAACTAACCTTAGATTAAAGTGTAAAAATTAAGTGCCTATTTTTTAAGCAAAGTCCTGTGCCACTCGGTATGACAGGGGTGGGCACTGGCAGTGGGCACACTACAGTCAGTTGAAGTCGGCCTGACACACACTAGCAGCAGGCAAGCAGCTGAAATTACATTAAAGTGTAAAAATTAAATGCCTTTTTTAAGCAAAGTCCTGTGCCAGCCGGTATGAGTGGTGGGCACTGGCAGTGGGCACACTACAGTCAGTGGAAGTCAGCCTGACACACACTGGCAGGCAACTAACCTTAGATTAAAGTGTAAAAATTAAGTGCCTATATTTTAAGCAAAGTCCTGTGCCACTCGGGATGACAGGGGTGGGCACTGGCAGTGGGCACACTACAGTCAGTTGAAGTCGGCCTGACACACACTGGCAGGCAACTAACCTTAGATTAAAGTGTAAAAATGAAGTGCCTTTTTTTTAAGCAAAGTCCTGTGCCACACGGGATGACAGGGGTGGGCACTGGCAGTGGGCACACTACAGTCAGTTGAAGTCGGCCTGACACACACTAGCAGCAGGCAAGCAGCTGAAATTACACTAAAGTGTAAAAATTAAATGCCTTTTTTATGCAAAGTCCTGTGCCAGCCGGTATGAGTGGTGGGCACTGGCAGTGGGCACACTACAGTCAGTGGAAGTCAGCCTGACACACACTGGCAGGCAACTAACCTTAGATTAAAGTGTAAAAATTAAGTGCCTATTTTTTAAGCAAAGTCCTGTGCCACTCGGGATGACAGGGGTGGGCACTGGCAGTGGGCACACTACAGTCAGTTGAAGTCGGCCTGACACACACTGGCAGGCAACTAACCTTAGATTAAAGTGTAAAAATGAAGTGCCTTTTTTTTAAGCAAAGTCCTGTGCCACACGGGATGACAGGGGTGGGCACTGGCAGTGGGCACACTACAGTCAGTTGAAGTCGGCCTGACACACACTAGCAGCAGGCAAGCAGCTGAAATTACACTAAAGTGTAAAAATTAAATGCCTTTTTTATGCAAAGTCCTGTGCCAGCCGGTATGAGTGGTGGGCACTGGCAGTGGGCACACTACAGTCAGTGGAAGTCAGCCTGACACACACTGGCAGGCAACTAACCTTAGATTAAAGTGTAAAAATTAAGTGCCTTTTTTTTAAGCAAAGTCCTGTGCCACACGGGATGACAGGGGTGGGCACTGGCAGTGGGCACACTACAGTCAGTTGAAGTCGGCCTGACACACACTAGCAGCAGGCAAGCAGCTGAAATTACACTAAAGTGTAAAAATTAAATGCCTTTTTTATGCAAAGTCCTGTGCCAGCCGGTATGAGTGGTGGGCACTGGCAGTGGGCACACTACAGTCAGTGGAAGTCAGCCTGACACACACTGGCAGGCAACTAACCTTAGATTAAAGTGTAAAAATTAAGTGCCTTTTTTTAAGCAAAGTCCTGTGCCACACGGAATGACAGGGGTGAGCACTGGCAGTGGGCACACTACAGTCTGTGGGCCTGCAGCTCCTCACACACAGGCAGGCCAGGCAACTGCAATATGTATATAAAGGAAAAAAAAAAAGCAGACTAATGTTGCAGCCCTAAAAAGGGCTTTTTGGGGTGCTGTCAGGACGCTGTCCTTACAGCAGAGATCAGATGAGTCTTTCAGGACTGGAGTGGACACTGAATTCACTAGCCTAGCTATCGATTTCCCAATTAAATCAGCAGCAGTTACAGTCTCCCTCCTCTCACTAAGACTGCAGCTTCAGAATGAATCTAAAATGGATGCTGTGCAGGAGGTGGGAGGGTCTGGGAGGGAGGGTATGCTGCTGATTGGCTGGAATGTGTCTGCTGACTGTGAGGTACAGGGTCAAAGTTTGCTCAATGATGATGTATAGGGGGCGGACCGAACATCGCATGTGTTCGCCCGGCAGAGGCGAACGCGAACAAGCTATGTTCGCCGGGAACTGTTCGCCGTCGGATAGTTCGGGCCATCTCTAGTTGGGGCCTTAGCGCCCTGTGAATGCGCTCAATTACTATTGACGCGGCTGAGTCAGAGTCTAATATGTCAGCGAATATTTCTAAGGCCACTTTGCTTAGCAATTCAGCCGCCCAAGACTCGGGGAGACCCTTTATGCGGATGTTGCGGCGTCTGCTACGATTTTCCTGGTCCTCTAGCAGGGAGAAGGCTCTGTTAAGATCCTCTGCGTGGCCATTGAGGCATTTGGCTACTCTGTTTGCATGCGAACTCAGGTCTATCGTCGCCTGTTCCAGGGCCTCTACTCTATGCCCCACTTGGGAAATCTCAGTCTTTATATCCGCTAGTTCAGTCAGGACCGGTCTTAGCGCTTTTTCCATTGCTTGGCTGAGCACTTTAGTAAGGAAAGACTTGGAGACGGGATTTGCTCCTCCCGGAGAGTGAGAGCTTCTCTTTTTCAAGAATTTTTGCATATCTTGCTGGCCTTTGTGGGACCGAGGGGTGTCTGGGGGGTCCAGTCCCGTCTCTACCGTATTTGACCATTTCTGGTCTGGTCACCGCTGTTTTTAAGGCTGTGAATGTTAGGACGTGGAGGAGCAGCTCTTTCACACAGCCATCCACGCCAGTTGCCAGGCTCCGCCCCTATATTGTGTGTTTTTCACGCAATGCAGGACCCATAGAAGTGAATGGGGCTGAGTGAAAATCGCAAGCATCCGCAATCAAGTGCGGATGCGGTGCGATTTTCACGCACGGTTGCTAGGTGACAGTCTATTCACTGTATTATTTTCCCTTATAACATGGTTATAAGGGAAAATAATAGCATTCTTTAATACAGAATGCTTAGTAGGTGGTCAAATGAGGGTTAAAAAATAATTAACTCACCTTCTCCTCTTGATCGCGTAGCTGCCGGTCTCTTCTTACTTCTTTAATCATGAGCTGCCGGCTAACGGACCTGTGGTGACGTCAGTTCTGTATTAAAGAATGCTATTATTTTCCCTTATAACCATGTTATAAGGGAAAATAATAACATCTACACAACACCTAACCCAAACCTGAACTTCTGTGAAGAAGTTCGGGTCTGGGTACCGCAGTCAGTTTTTTATCACGCGCGTGCAAAACGCATTGCACCCGCGCGATAAAAACTGAACAACGGAACGCAATCGCGGTCAAAACTGACTGCAATTGGGTACATACTCGCGCTGGTTTGCCGCAACGCATCCGGACCTTATCCGGACACGCTCGTGTGAACTCAGCCTAATACAGGTTATATTAATCGCATTGCGAATTTAACTTAGAGCTGGGTTCCTAATGGTTGTATTGCTAGAATAAAACGAAGATTAAGAATATAGTGCTATATTCGTTATATTCGTCAATTCTAGCAATACAACCATTAGGAACTTAGCTATAAGTTGAATTCTCAATGCGATTAATGTAGGTTATATTAATCGCATTGCGAATTCAACTTACCACACTCTGCATCAACTACGTAATTTTCCATGGGAGTTTTGCCATGTATCCCCCTCCGGCATGCCACAGTCCAGGTGTTAGTCCCCTTGAAACAACTCTTCTATCACTATTGTGGCCAGAAAGAGTCCCTGTGAGTTTTAAAATTCACCTGCCTATTGAAGTCTATGGCGGTTCGCCCGTTCGCGAACATTTGCGGAAATTTTTATGTTCGCAACATCTCTACCCAGCTACCCACCCACAGGTCATAGCCCTAAATGTGCAACTTTACAAATTACCAGCCCTGGAAATGTTACCATTTAGGCTTGTGGAAACTGAGGCCTTCTGCAGCCTGATGTCGGCAGCCGTCCCTCGTTACACAGTCCCCAGCCAACGCTATTTTTCACGGTGGGCCGTGCCCGCCTTACACCAGCGTATGTCCCGTGACATTAACCATGCCATGACCAATGCAGTTACTGGGAAGGTCCACTTAACCACTGACACATGAACAAGTGCTTGTGGGCAGGGACGCTACATTTCCCTGACGGCACACTGGGTGAACGTTGTTTCCGCCACCACCTACGTTAGTAGGTTTCTCAAAACCTACCCCAATTTGCCAGAGCTACTGGTTAAGGTGCGCGCGTGTGTGCCCATTTCCGCAAGTCATCGACAGCTTCCGCCGGTCTGTCAACGCTGCAGCAGCGCTTACAATTGCAAGCTCACCGGCTGTTGTGCGACGTGAGCACGTGCTGGAACTCCACGTTCCACATGTTGGCCAGGCTTTGTGACCAGCAGAGGGCAGTAGTGGAATACCAGCTGCAACTTGGTCGTTGCCTTTCCAGTCAGCTTCCACTCTTCACAAGTGAATAGTGGGCATGGATGTCTGACCTCTGTGAGGTTTTAAGAAACTTTGAGGAATTAACACAAATGGTGAGCAGCGATAGCGCTATTACCAGAATCACCATCCCACTTCTATGTCTACTCAAATGCCCACTAATTACAATTAAGGCCGACGATTTGCATGTGGAAGAGGTGGAAATGGGGAAAGACATTACATAGGGTGAAAGCCAGACAACCCTCACTTTGTCTTCTCAGCGCAAATTGGATGATGATGATGATGAGGAGGAGGAGCAGGAGATGGTTGCCTTTACTACAGAGGGTAGTATTCATGAAAGTTTAATTCCATCAGTTCAGCGTGGATGGGCAGAAGAGGAGGAAGAGGATGAAGAGATTAAGAGTCATCCTCCTGATAACAACAGCGAAGTCTTGTCGGTTGGGACTCTGGCACACATGGCTAACTTTTTGTTAGGCTGCCTTTCCCTTGACTCACGCATTTTACACATTTTGGAAAACACTGATTAGTCGTGTTCACCCTTCTCGACCCCCGCTACAAAGAGAACTTCTCAACTCTCATTTCTGTGGTGGAGAGGACGAGCAAATTGGTGCAATACTAGAAGGTCCTTGTGGAAAAATTGCTCCAAAAATGTCTAGCTGGCAGCATAGTACGTAGTTCCTTGGGCAACCGAGGAGGGGAGACGAGGGGAACACACAGCAGTTCCAAAAGAGGCAAGGCAACACTCTCCAAGTCCTGGGAAAGTTTCATGACACCCCGCCAGCACCCTCACCCTGATGCGCGGCCTAGTGTCACAAGGATAGAAAAGTTTTGGAAGATGGTGAAGGAGTTCGTAGCAGGCCGTGTCAGCGTCCTCAATGATCCCTCTGTGCCTTACAACTACTCGGAGTCCAAGCTGGACACGTGGCACGAACTGGTGCTCTACGCCTTAGAAATGCTGGCCTGCCCCGCCGCCAGCGTTTTGTCAGAGCGGGTATTTAGTGCTGCTGGGGGCACAATTGCTGATAAGCAAATCTGCCTGTTAACTGAAAATGCAGACAGGTTGACGCTTATAAAAATTAACAAGTCGTGGATTGTCCCTGACTTCTCTACTCCACCAGAGGAAAGCAGCTAAGAATAAAGGCACTTTAAATCTGTTTTTTATAATGTACTGAATACACTGTATTCCCATGCACCCCTTCCACCACAAAAAAAGGGTATTTGGTTCAATCTTCCTTTTCTTGTCCTTCTCCTCCTCTTCTTCCATCATATCAACATGCTTATTAGTCTGCCCTCGCTCCTAATGTTGTAGAGGGTCAGCTCACCTGCAGGCCCACACATATAATGTTTTAGATGGTCAGCTCACCAGCAGGCCCTCACCTACAATCTTTTAGAGGGTCCGCTCACCTGCAGGCCCTTGCATGTAATGTTTTAGAGGGTCAAGTCACCAGCAAGCCCACACCTACAATCTTTTAGAGGGTCAGCTCACCAGCATGCCCTCACCTACAATCTTTTAGAGGGTCAGATTACCTGCAGGCCCTTGCATGTAATGTTTAAAGGGTTAGCTCTGCAGCAAGCCCACACCTACAATCTGTTAGAGGGTCATCTCAACTGCAGGCCCTTGCATATAATGTTTTAGAGAGTCAGCTCAGCAGCAAGTCCTCACCTACAATATTTTAGAGGGTCAGCTCACCTGCAGGCCCTTGTATGTAATGTTTTAGAGGGTCAGCTCACCAGCAGGCCCTCCCCTACAATCTTTTAGAGGGTCAGCTCACCTGCAGGCCCTTGCATATAATGTTTTAGAGGGTCATCTCACCAGCAGACCCTCACCTACAATCTTTTAAAGGGTCAGATCGCCTGCAGGCCCTCACATATAATGTTTGAGAGGGTCAGCTCACCTGCAGGCCTTTACCCATAATTTTTTCAATGGTTAGCTAAGCAGCAGGCACTTGCCCATAATTTTTTCGATGCTCAGATCAGCAGCAGGCACTCGCCCCTAATGTTTTGTAGAGTCAGCTCTGCAGCAGACCCTAACCCATAATGTTTTAGATGGTCAGCTTAGCAGCTGTCACGGCGGGGAGTGAGGGAAACCCCCCACCGTACGGTGTCAGAGGGTAAAGGGGATCAGCCTGGCCAAAATGAGTAATAAGGGAGCAGGTCACCTCCTACCGCGTCCCTAATCCTCTCCCTGACTCCTCACTGTATGAGCGGACCCCGATGGTAGGATGACTCATACTCAGGATACCTGAAGACCCTAAGTCGCCCTGGTAATCCCTCACCAAGGAGCAGGGAAGAGACGACCTGTTCATCCCAGTAATGGAGGAACAGGAGTCTCTATCTGAGGCCAGGCTGCAAGGAGAGGGGAACACATACAGCATATGGAGATGGCAGGTAAGCGAGACCTATAACACACTTACCTGCCACAGACACACTGACTGGAACCCGTGCACAAGTGCTAGTGTCCACACCAACATCAAAGGACACAGCACACACCACGAACCACACAGGGACCCAGGACAGCCATAGCTGCAATAAACGTGAAACAGGGGAATGTCTAAACAACATGCTGGACACCAAACACTACCAGACATGTAACACCAAAAATAGACATACCAACACCCTGATCAAAACTCACTCCATACACAAAGGGACAGGAAGGGAAGGAGACACCGTGATAACATTGATGACTACAAGGGTGGCCCTCACTGGACAGATGGAACAGAGAACCGCCAGCATACACCAAGGCTGGAGGAACACTGGGCTTCAAGCATCCAGCAGAGACTAAATAGCCCAAACAGCCACACACACACATAAACCCAGTATTCAAAAAACACTAGGAAGGGAGTTAACCCTTCCAACGCCAGACAAGGGAAGGCTACAACTTAAAGGGGAAGTGCACACACAAGCATACTAAACCACATGTTACCACCGGCAATAGCATGCATGGCAACCATGTCACGGCAATCACCCAGAAGGCCAAGACACTGCCACCGCATGCAACCGCAAGTGTGGCAACAGTGTCCCAGCGCAAACCAAAGGCCGTGACAGCAGCAGGCCCTCGCCCGTAATGTTTTAGAGGGTCACCAGCAGGCCATCAATCATAATTTTTCAATGGTGTATGATGACCTCTTTTCTGTGTAATAAAGGGTGTATTGGAGTGCTGGTTCCTTGAAATTTTTGTCATCCCTTTCACTTAGTGCATAGGCTTTATGAGTGTAGGAGTCCCACGACCTAAACAATTGTACCACAATGTGAATGAGGCCCTCCTTTATGTGATATACAGGTTGTATCGGAGTGCCTCTTCCTTGTAATTTTTGGCAGCAGTTGCACTTTATATATAAGTAAATATACAGGAAAGAATGTTTCCTAACAGTTTTACCTCTAAAATCGATTTTATCTTCGGTTTTGTGCGTATTAGTGTCAGTCTGTAAAAGTGGCGTACTACTACTAGGACAACATTGTTCCGAGCAGCAACCTGGGAGTCCAAGATACATCCAGACATCCTCCCATGCTGTTCCCGAACCATTTCAGTGGTGTTTCCATCAATTTCTGATCTTTTCATATGAACCAGACACCCTCCCCTCTTCAGAGCAGGGAGGGCCTGGTTTAATGCTCGGTTTCTCCCATTGACTTCCATTGTGCTCGGGTGCTCGACCCGAACACCCAAGCACTTTGGTGCTCTATCAACACTAGTAGGTACCAATAGATGTGACCTTAACAAAACAGACAGTACTGTCACGCAGCATTAATATAACTAAACACCTAAATACAGTTATCTAAATTATAATGTTATACTGTATTTCAACCACAGTGTTCAGCAAGAATAACTGTACAGTACTTAATTAGCAGTGGTCCAAACTTCAAGTAAATACAATCATTCAGTGCTCAAATAATATTATCATAGTGTGACTAAATAACAGCTCATTCATAAATTCAGCTAAAACAATGTTTAAATAATATGGCTATTCATTCAAGCCTTTTTTTCTGGGACATAAAGTATGGATGCAGACAATTTACCTCCATCACAGAATAACCCTATGGCTGTAACATCTAAAAGGCAATTAACTGCCTAAAAGAGAAGAATAACTGGGAACAAGAAAAGCACAAGAAAAGATGTTGAATAGCTAATTAAATGCATGTGAAATCTAACTACTATTGTACAAAACACTCTAGCTACATGTGGAATTGAAGGTTTTGGGTGTGTGCCTCATATGACACCTAAATTATACATTATATAGTGATGATCATTGGAACTTATCATTTTTAACCCTTTAGTGACTCCCAGTGGCGTACATAGAGAAGTAAGGGCCCCATAGCAAGGATCAGACCAGGCCCCCCACATAGGACAGAAGGGTTTCCGCCTAAACCCCTTTCTATGACCCTTGGGCCATTTTTTCCACTGCCTCATTTGTTAAAAGTTGTTCCTTTAGAGAGTACAGTTCGGGCCCTCAGTAGAAGGGGGGGTGATGCCAACTGGGCCCCCTCTTGACCCGGGCCCGATAGCACTTGCATGGTCTGCCGCTGTGGTAGTTATGCCCCTGGTGACTCCCAATATGCCTTTTTTTAGGCAGTCATTAGGGTTGACCACCATCTTTTTACAGCGACTCAGTCCAAGAACTGCATGGGTCGCCTGTGCAACAAAGAGCAGGAAATCCACTCTCTCATAACAGCCAGACTCCTGCTCTATCAACATGGATTGGCAGATGCATCAGTCCTGGCTATTTAAACCCTTAGTTGCCATAGTCAGCAGCAGCATCTAAGTGGTTTCAGAGCAAGAGCTCCCCCTCTTTCCTGCATTTGCAGCAAGCCCAAAAGGAGTCTGAACAGAGCATGTGAGTGGGAGTGGCTCTGGCTGTCTCTGTCAATCATTGTGGCTTTTTTTCCTCAGTATTTCCCCCTAGGGCCGTGCAGTGAAAGGAAGGCACACCCTTGTTTTGGGGCTGCTGTCTGATGGTAGTTGGGGTGCCAATGATATAATGTGTTTGTATGGGTGCAAGGCAGAGTATGTAGAGTGCAATGGCCAGTGTATAGTGCAGGAGACAGAAAACCAGGCCAAAGGAGGTAGAAGAATAAACATCTCTTTTTAATGAAATACAAAATGGGAGTTATACATACAGCTATAGCAGACACAGTTCCAACAGCACACATTGCAATTCTCTCCCTGACAGTGATGTAAGGATTTAAGCAAGGGTGGGGCCAACTCTGTACACTATCTTGCTAAAGTCTCTCAAATTATAATTCATGGCTTGAAACAGTACCTTGGCTATAATGGCTGTAGTGTCCACTGTGGGATACAGAGCTTTGAAGGCAAGTCTGGCCAGCAAGTGTGTCTTAACGATGTCCCTCACAGCAGCAAAGTCTGAAAAGTTGTAGTAACATGTTACCTTGCAGACTTCTATGGTTCATCATGTACTGTAGATTCTCCTTTATCTTCTCTTTCTCTTCTTCTCTTTCTATGGATCTTGGAGGAATCTGTTAGTTTCTGAATCTTTCTAGGCCAAAAGAAGAAGAAGCATAATTCACTGCTTTCTCCCTCTCTGAACTCTCCCTATAGACTGACTCCAGGTAGGGGTGGATCCTGGATCACCACCCAACCTCCTGGAAAGGGCTCAACCAGGAGAATTAATTCTAGCATTGCTATCCACACAAGGCTATACTGGGTACAATACATTGCAATGACTATACATGAAATAACACAAAAATACATTAAATAACAAACCATTTGCAGATAGCCCCTGCTGCTTGGCACTACACATCAGCACCCTGCAAAACATGTCATGGGGTTACTGATATCTTTTTCTGTCAGCTGGGGTCCAGTGAAGGCTTTGAGCTCTCAGATTGCCTGTCAGATTGTGTCAGAGCCACAGCCTAAAAGATCAGTTTCTACTGATAGCATAGTGCACTGCAGGATCGCATGTCAAAGTCTCCATGTGGAACTAACAAGTGTAAAATAAAGAATGAAATAAGTTTTATTTAAAAAAAAAAAAAATCCAAGTAAAAAAACACACTTTTTTCCTTTTAAAAAATTTGAAAAAAATAGTAACCCCTCCACATATTTTGTATATTTTAAACTTGACTATTATCATGTAATTAGATTTTATCCCACATGGTGAACACTGTAAAACAAAAAAAAGCCCACTTTAGTTTTTATTTATTTATTTATTTATTCAACACTTCAAGGCATCCTACAAAAATCAAGCCCACACACAGCTCTGTAGAAAGAAAAAAGAAAAAAGTTATGGTCTTGTGTTGCGGAATAGAGGTTTTACTGTGCAAAAGTAGTAAAGCTACCACCTTTTATACAAAGAAACAAGCCATTATATGGCTAGATTGATGGAAAAATTAAAAAGTTATATACACTACTCACAAAAAGTTAGGGATATTTGGCTTTTGAGTGAAATTTATGTAAAACATAAAAAAAGTTCACATTACAATTATATTATATCATTTAAGTAGAAGCATGCAATGGTGATTTCATCATTTCAAACAATTTATGGAAACAAAAGCCAACAAAAGTGGTGGGTATACCCCCACAAAAATGTCAATGTCTCAATAACTTATTATGTGGCCTTGAGCATCAATTACAACTTGCCAAAAATGTCTCATGCTGTTCACAAGTCAGCTTATTGTCTGCTGAGGCACTGCATCCCACTCTTCTTGAAGGGCAGCCCTCAGGTCATTGAGGTTCTGGGGTACAGAGTTACGAGCCTCTACACAGCGACTCAGATGATCCTATAGGCTTTCAATGGGTTCAGGTTTGGAAAAAGTGCAGGCCACTCTATTTGAGGTACCCCAGTCAATTGTATCAAATGCCGACAGGCTCAAGGACTGGCCCACCTTCTTCTCAACACGTGTGCAGGGCTGGTACAGCTTTTTTTAGAGATGTAATGACTTGGCACTCTCTACCTTGGGTGGGCATGAGCCATCAGTTCTCTGAAATGTTCAGAGTCAACGATATGGAAAGAGAGGGACAGTAGTACCAGCAATTTGGCCAGGTGCATGTTCAGCTACTGAGACAATGGATGGTGCATGCATACTATTTTATTTTTGAAATTACCTCTTAATCGATTGCTGATGAAACACGTGATGTGGAGTAGGAGTAGGAGCAGCATCAGGAGCAATAGACAAAGGGAAGGAATGACAGCTTCCTTCTCCTAATGTTGAGGAGCCCTGGTGTCATGCTCGTGTGTGGGAGGAAAACACCACACCGAGCATAGGAGGGAAAGGGGATACCAGAATAAGGCCTGCAAACTAGGGAAGGAAGAAGGACATCTCCTTGAGAAAACCCTAACTCCAGTCCTGACTGACTACCAGTATGAACAGGCCCCAAAGGTAGGCAAGTTCATACACTGGATACCTAGAATCCTAACTCACCCTATAGGACCCTGGAACAAATATCATGACTGAGTCTACCTGTTCCTCCAAAAGGAAAGATGAGCTGGAGTCTCCCTCAGGCCTAATGACAAACAAAAGGGAAAGGCAACACACACAAATATATAAACAGAATACAAAAGGAAAAGGAAACATTTATCTTCAATGAAGCTTTGGTAGCACGAGGACCAGAACCAGACACAAGCTAACCACAAGTCCAACAGAAACTATAGACCGCATAGCATAGTGGGAGAAACAACAATAAATAGAGAAGGTTAAATGACCATAATAGCCACACCTGGGGAAAGAAGGTGTGGTAAGCACCAGAAACAACACAGACATCATTTGATCCAAAAGGAAAACATGTCAGATCAAACCATGTGTTTCCAGTCTCACCGATCTCCTGCCACCTGTCACGGGAACGTCCAAATGTCTTGGTATGTCCGTGACACCTGGCCACTTGGAGATGCAGTGATTGCTGCATCAGGCTGTACTACCACATTAGTGCCATAGTTTTCCCAGGCCACTTTATGGTGACGCTCCATGTGTTGACATAGGGCCGTCAACATTAGCACCCTGACCACACTTCACACTTTCTGCCCACATATTCTGCATACCATCACTCCATCATCTTCCAGTGACTTGATAATTTTTTTTTACTCCGACCACTCTGTGCTGACTGCCTGTCACTGCCTTAATGGTCCAGTGCACTGGTAGTTGTTTTCCTGACAGGTAGGCTCCTGAGTAGCAGTCAATCTACCCCAGGTACATTTGGCTCCAGATCTCCCACTTCTTCCACCCTGCTGGCTCATCGGCATGCTGCCACCCTGCTGCTGTCTCATTGGCCTGCTGCCACCCTCACTCCTGATGATAATGCCCTCCATCACCCAGCTCCCTCGTGTTATCGGCTACTTCATCAACCACTAGTGATAAGCGAGCATGCTGGGCCGAATACTTGTTCGGCTCGAGCATCGCTATGCTCGGCACATGGCGGTACTCTGCCGAGTCTCCTTCCCGCATGTTTTGCGGCTGCTAAGCAGCCAATAAATGTGCAGGTAAGTACTGCCATCACTGTAATGCCAGTAGCCATGTTGGCTGCTGTCATTACAGCGATTGGCTGGCAAGAACACATCATCGGGTGCTATATATATGATGACGCGGGTTCGGCTCATTGAGAGTCAAGGAGAGCTGCGTTTAGGAAGGAACAGATAATGTAGGGAGTTTGTGATCACAATTTATTTAATTTTAAAATGTTTAAAAGACCCAAAAGTCCTTTTAAGAACTATTGTGTATGGTGGGAGCAATACTTTTATACTTTTTGAAATAGCAAATATTTTGCTATATAGCAGGTGTCTGCAGTGACTTGTGACATCTGTGCAGCAATACCTTCTGTGTGTCAGGGGCAGAGATAGGAAGAATATTAGTGAAAATAATAATTGATTTCCCATAATCCACATTTTTTCTGTCAACGGTGTAATCCGTGAATTGTGTGATCTGCGCTTCAATACATTGTGTGGTTGCCAGGCCTAGATGTTGGGGGGGAAAAAATTAAATACAGAAAACAATTTTTCTCCCATAATCTATCCACATTTTTGTTGTCAACAGTGTAATTCATGAATTGTGTGATCTGCGCTTCAAAACATTGTGTGGTTGTCAGGCCTAGATATAGGGAAAAAAAATTAAATACAGAAAACAATTTTTCTCCCATAATCTGTCCACATTTTTGCTGTCAACGATGCAATCCATGAATTGTGTGATCTGCGCTTTAATAGCTTGTGTGGTTGTCAGGCCTAGATATCGGCAAAAAAATTTAAATACTGAAAATAAAATTCTCCCATAATCTATCCACATATTTGCTGTCAACGTTGTAATCCGTGAATTGTGTGATCTGCGCTTTAATACATTGTGTGGTTGCGGGCCCAGATATATGGAAAACAATTAAAATACAGAAAACAAATTTTCTCCCATAATCTATCCACATTTTTGTTGTCAACTGTATAATCCGTGAATTGTGTGATCTGCGCTTCAATACATTGTGTGGTTGTCAGACCTAGATATAGGGAAAAAATGAAAATACAGAAAATTATTTTTCTCCCATAATCTATCCAAATTTTTGTAGTCAACAGTGTAATCCATGAATTGTATGATCTGCGCTTTAATACATTGCGTGGTTGTCAAGCCTAGATATAGGGGGAAAAAATAAAATACAGAAAAAAAATTCTCCCATAATGTGTCCACATTTTTTTCTGCCTTCACAGTCTCAAGAAGATTACGGTGGTGAACGGCAATCATTCTTTTACAAGGTGGATGATGATGAGACACAGTTACCAATCACTGAGGTTGTGAATAGGTCAAGTCAGGAGGATGAGCAGAGTGAGGAAGTGGAAGAGGATGTGGTTGATGATGAGGTCACTGACCCAACATGGGAAGGTGAAAAGCAGAGCGAGGACAGCAGTACAGAGGGGGATGGATCCACAGCACCGCCACAGGCTGGAAGAGGTAGTGGGGTTGCAAAAGGGAAAAGTCTGCCCACACCAAACAGGCCCGTAACCGTTACACCGAGTACCCCCATGCGTAAATCTACCTTGCCAAGGGGTAGATGTTCTGCAGTATGGCGCTTTTTTGAGGAAAGTGCTGACGACAAAAGAGTGGTAGTTTGCAACCTGTGCCATACCAAAATGAGCCGTGGCGTAAACACTAGCAACCTCACCACCACCAGCATGATCCGCCACATGGCATCCAAGCACCCTAATAAGCGGGCCGAATGCCTGGGTCTTCGGGTCGCACCACTGCCTTCTGTATCCCTGTGTTACGCACTGCTGGCCAATGCCCTGTCGAAGGCGCAGGCTCAGATGCCCCTTGCCCTTCACCTGGACCTCCGCATGAACCATCAGTAACAACAGCCACTTCCCTGTCCCAGCGCAGCGTCCAAATGTCCATAACATAGCGCAAATACCCACCCACAGGCCATAGCACTAAATGCGCAACTATCCAAATTACTGGCCCTTTAAATGTTGCCATTTAGGCTTGTGGACACTGAGGCATTCCGCAGCCTGATGTCGGAGGCCGTCCTCGGTACTGTAGGGATTTGCTCTGGTAGGCAGGGTAAGCGGTCGCAGTACAGAGGCAAGAACACGGTAGTAAAGCAAAAAGTTCAGTGTTTATTCACACCAAAGGAGAAAAGTAACTCAAACGCTTTGCAGAGTCCTGGTGTTATTTCACACCGCACAAAGTCCACAGAACAAAGAGGTCACCTGGTAGGCTGATTTGTCCACGGCAGTCCACAGCCGTCCACAGCAGGCTTTTGGGCGCCTGATTCCCAGCAGTGTCACTCCAGCACGGTACGAAATGTTTAGGTACCAAAACAGAGCCTGACCGAGCTCCACTGTCAAATGGAGGATACATTCCACACCCAGCTGAGCACCCACCCTGCTCTTTGGCTGTTCCCAATAAGAACCGGCCCGGATTGGCTTTACAGCCACACTAAGTAAAACAGTGTCAGCGAGCACTAGCTGCCGCTGACACACAAAATTACCGGTTCTTAACTCACCGAGGCCAGGAACCTCGGTGACACGTACCTTCCGTCAATGACGGACACTTGGGCCTTCCTACATACCTCCCCCTTTGTTCTCGGTACAGGGCATCCCTGTAACCGGCCTGCCCTGTGTTCAACTGTGAACTTAAAGTTTTGCAGAGACAAGAACCACCTAGTGACCCGAGCATTCCTCTCTTTGGCCTGGCTCATCCACTTGAGAGGGGAGTGGCCGGTCACCAGATGGAACTTCCTGCCCAACAGATAATAGCGGAGAGACTCGAGTGCCCACTTGATGGCCAGGTACTCTCTCTCCACTATACTGTATCGGGTCTCCGCTGGAGTGAGCTTACGGCTGTGGAAGAAAACGGGATGCTCCTCCCCGTTGACTTCCTGAGACAGTACCGCACGAGGCCTACTTCGGAGGCATCAGTCTGTACCACAAATTCCCTCTTGAAGTCAGGCATCACCAAAACCGGGGACCCACACGGGGCGGACTTCAAAGCGGAGAAAGCCTCTTCTGCCTGGTCATTCCAGCGGACTATCACGGACTTCCGTCCCTTTATGAGCCCTGTCAACGAAGCCACTAAAATGGCAAAATGGGGAACAAACCTCATGCCCACCATTCCCAGGAACGACTTTACTTGTCTAGAGGTGGCAGGTCGGGGCTAATTCCGTATCACCTCTATTTTGCTTACTTGAGGTTTTATGACTCCACGCCCAATGACATATCCAAGGTATTTAGTCTCCTCTAACCCTATCGCACATTTCTTTGGGTTAGCTGTTAGTCCCGCCTTTCGAAGGGAGAAGTTGCTGGTTTGTGTGCGGATGCACACAGTAGGGTATTTGTTTGGCGCACAAAAGACGACCTCAGTCAGCGGACTTTTGATGAAATAGCTGTTTTTATTGTTCAGTGGACAACGCGTTTTGGAGTTTATAACTCCTTTATCAAGTCTTATGGGGCGTCAGCAAAAAGACTGGCCAGATGGCTGGAGCGTCTGGTTTAGCTGGGAACGCCGCCTTTCAAAGGGAGTCCACTACGGCCTGTACTTTGGGCAGGTGACTTTCCCAGTCGGTACTGTGAATGATAATATCGTCTAGGTAAGCTGAGGCGTACCGCCAATGTGGACGAAATACAATATCTATTAGACGTTGGAAAGTGGCGGGGACGCCATGCAGGCCAAAGGGTAACACCTTATATTGGTACAGCCCCTCTGGTGTAATAAAGGCAGCTTTCTCTTTGGCAGCCTCCGTCAAGGGTACCTGGCAGTACCCTTTGGTGAGGTCCAAAACAGAAAAATACCTGGCTTTGCCTAACGTCTCAATAAGTTCATCTACCCGAGGCATGGGTTATGAATCGAACTTAGATATTTTGTTTAATTTCCGAAAATCATTACAAAATCGTAACGTCCCGTCTTGCTTGGGAATTAAGACTATAGGACTAGCCCACTCACTTTTAGACTCCTTAATGATGTCAAGCCGCAACATGAGCTGCCCTTCCTCCGAGATGGCTTTTCGCCGAGCCTCGGGTACCCGGTATGGCTTTACCCGGACTTTTGCCTGAGGCTCAGTGACAATGTCATGTTGAATTACGGAAGTGCGTCCAGGGAGGTCTAAGAACACATCCGTGTTCGGACTAATGAACTCCCTGGTTTCCTGAGCCTGTTTAGAGGAGAGGATGTCAGCAATTTTTATTGTGGCAACCGCTTCCTTTGCATCAGACAGAGGAGCCGGAACCTCTTGTTCTAGAAAACCCAGCCCCGGGCTGTCTTCCGTTTCCCTATCCTTCCAAGGTTTTAGTAAATTAACATTGTAAACCTGCTCCTGCTTTCGCCTCCCCAGCTGGTGTACCTTGTAATTTACCTTTCCAATTTTTTCACGTATCTCATAGGGCCCCTGCCACCTGGCTAGGAAGTTACTGTCGATGGTCGGCACCAGATCCAAAACCCGATCATCCGGGTTAAAGAATCGGACCTGAGCCTGCCGATTATAGATCCGACTCTGGGCTCGCTGAGGGGCCTCCATATGATCCTTGACAAGAGTCAAAATGGTCTCTATCCACTGTTGCATTTTGGTAACATATTCAAAGATGCTTTTGTCCGGAGTGGGTTGCTGTTCCCACGCCTCTTTGGCTATGTCCAACAAGCCACGAGGATGTCTGCCATATAGCAATTCGAAGGGCGAGAACCCAGTAGAGGCCTGGGGCACCTCTCGTACTGCGAACATGAGATAGGGCAGAAGAAGGTCCCAATCCTTTCCATCTTTGGACACCACCCTTTTTAACATGGTTTTTAGAGTTTTGTTAAACCTTTCAACCAGTCCGTCCGTTTGTGGATGGTACACAGACGTCTGTAACTGGTTAATATGCAGCAACTTACAGAGTTCTCTCATGACCTTGGACATAAAAGGGGTCCCCTGGTCAGTCAGGACCTCTTTAGGTAGCCCCACTCAGGAGAACATCTCCATTAGCTCTTTAGTAGGGTTGAGCAAACCCGCACTGTAAAGTTCGGGTTCGTACCGAACTTTCGGATTTTTGGACCCCGGACCCGAACATTTCAGTAAAAGTTCGGGTTCGGGTTCAGTGTTCGGCGATTTCTTAGTGCTTTTTGAAAGGCTGCAGAGCAGCCAATCAACAAGCTTTTAACTGTGTGACCTTAGAAGCCATCACAGCCATGCCTACTAATGGCATGGCTGTGATTGGCCAGTGCAGCATGTGACCCAGCCTCTATATAAGCTGGAGTCACGTAGCGCTGCACGTCACTCTGCTGTGCTTAGTGTAGGGAGAGGATGCTGCTGCTGTGAGGGAAAGAATAGGACAGAATCTTTCATCAGAACTCCAATTGAACTCAGCAATCTACATAGATTTTGTTGCGTGGGTGCAGTACACAATCTTTTTACCCTGCCCTGAGCCCAGTGACTTTTATCGGTCTGTTAGTTAGGTGGGCGGCGGTGGCCATTTTATGCAAGCTCAGTGCACCAGCACTGCATCTGTGCTTTTGTGACATTCAAATCCAAGCTTGAAATACTGCAATAATAATGTTTTTTTAAAAACACCCTTTTTTGACAATATCCTACATCTGGCGCCTTTGCAGCATTAGTCATTGTGCAATTTAAGCTAGAAATACAGCTATAATTATCTGGGTTTTAAAAAACACCCTTTTTGGGCAAAATACACAATTTTACAGCCCTTGCTGCATCTGCACGTGTGAAATTCAAGCGTTATATACAACTGTCATATTCTGTAAGTAAAAAAACACCCTTTTTGGGCAAAATACTTAATATTGCAGCCCTTGCTGCATCTGTTATTGTTAAAAAGCAAGTTTGAAATACATTATTTTCTGGCTTTGAAAAAAACACCCATTTTTGGCAATAACCTTCATTTTGGTCCTCTGCCGCATTAGTCAGTGTGCAATTTAAGCTAGAAATACAGCTATAATATTCTGGGTTTTAAAAAACACCCTTTTTGGCAAAATACACAATTTTACAGCCCTTGCTGCATCTGCACGTGTGAAATTCAAGCGTTATGCACTGCTGTCATATTCTGTTGTGAAATAAAACACCCATTTTGGGCGAAAAACTTAATTTTGCAGCCTTTGCTGCATATGTCATTGTGAGATACACCCTTTAGATACTGTGGTTCAATTCTGCTATTAATAAAACACCCATTTTGGGCAAAAATCTTTAATTGCAGCCTAGTTTGCATCTGTACGTGTGAGAATCACCCTTTACATACTGTGGTTCTATTCTGCTATTAATAAAACACCCATTTTGTTGAAAAATCTTTAATTGCGGCCTAATCTGCATCTGTACGTGTGAGATACACCCTTTACACACTGTCGTTCTATTCTGCTATAAAAAAAAAAAAAAACATTCAGGGCAAGATCCTAAATTTGAGAAATATGAGGAGAGCGTCAAATAAGGGGCGTGGCCCCGGTGGTGGTGCTGCTGGTGGAGCTCCATTTGCAGGGAGAGGACGTGGTCGATCTCTGCCAGCTAAACGCACAAGCGAAACACCTTCCTCAGGTGCGAGTAGGCGACAAAACCTGCAGCGGTATTTGGTCCGGCCTAATGCGGCTCTACGAATGGTGAGGCCAGAACAAGTATAGGCGATAGTAGATTGGGTTGCTGACAGTGGATCCAGTTCCTTCACATTGTCTCCCACCCAGTCTCCTGCTGAAAGGTCAGAGTTGGCATCTGCAGCCGATGTCCATCAGTCTTTCACCTCACCCTTGCAAATCAGCCAAGCAGTCTGAGCCCCAAGTCATGCAGCAGTAACATAGTAACATAGTAACAAAGTACATGAGGCCGAAAAAAGACATCTGTCCATCCAGTTCGGCTTGTTATCCTGCAAGTTGATCCAGAGGAAGGCAAAAAAAAAACCCTGTGAGGTAGAAGCCAATTTCCCCCACTTTAGGGGAATAAAAAATTCCTTCCCGACTCCAATCAGGCAATCAGAATAACTCCCTGGATCAACAGCTATAGCCTGTAATATTATTACGCTCCAGAAATACATCCAGGCCCCTCTTGAATTCTTTTATTGTACTCACCATCACCACCTCCTCAGGCAGAGAGTTCCATAGTCTCACTGCTCTTACCGTAAAGAATCCTTTTCTATGTTTGTGTACAAACCTTCTTTCCTCCAAACGCAGAGGATGTCCCCTCGTCACAGTCACAGTCCTGGGGATAAATAGCTGATGGGATAGATCTCTGTACTGACCCCTGATATATTTATACATATTAATTAGATCTCCCCTCAGTCGTCTTTTTTCTAAAGTGAATAACCCTAATTTGATAATCTTTCAGGATACTGTAGTTGCCGCATTCCAGTTATTACTTTAGTTGCCCTCCTCTGGACCTTCTCCAGCTCTGCTATGTCTGCCTTGTTTACAGGGGCCCAGAATTGTACACAGTACTCCATGTGTGGATTTGAAAAGTGGTAGGACTATGTTCTTATCAAGGGGCATCTATGCCCCTTCTGATGCAACTCATTATCTTATTGGCCTTGGCAGCAGCTGCCTGACACTGGTTTTTGCAGCTTAGTTTGCTGTTTATTAGAATTCCTAGATCCTTTTCCATGTCAGTGTTACCGAGTGTTTTATCATTTAGTATGTACGGGTGACTTGCATTATTCCTTCCCATGTGCATAACTTTACATTTGTCAGTGTTAAACCTCATCTGCCACTTATCTGTCCAAGCCTCCAATCTATCCAGATCCCTCTGTAGTAGTATACTGTCCTCTTCAGTGTAAATTACTTTACACAGTTTAGTGTCATCTGCGAAAATTGACACTTTACTATGCAAGCCTTCTACAAGATCATTAATAAATATATTGAAGAGAATAGGGCCCAATACTGACCCCCTGAGGTACCCCACTAGTGACAGTGACCCAATCTGAGTGTGTACCGTTAATAACCACCCTCTGTTTTCTATTATTGAGCCAGTTACTTACCCACAGTCTCTTCTGCTTTTTCATGACTCTGTTAGCAGGGTTTCCCAGGGCCATCCACCTAGCCCTGCCCCAGAAGTGGAAGAGATTGAGTGCACCAATGCCCAACCACTTATGTTTCAAGATGAGTACATGGGAGGACCATCGTAGCACGTCTCGGATGATGACGAAACACAGGTGCCAACTGCTCTGGCTTTCGAAAGTGTGCAGACCGACAAGGAGGGCAGGGGTGAAGACTGGGTGGAAGATGATGTGGAGGACGATGAGGTCCTCTACCCCACATGGAATCAAGGTCATGCTAGTGACCTGTGCAAATCGGAGGAAGAGGCGGTGGTCACACAGAGCCACCAGCACAGCAGAAGAGAGAGCAGGGTGCAAAAGCGGAGCGGCTGTCCCCTAGACAGTATGCCTGCTACTGCCCACCGCAGCAAGGGACCAAGCACACCAAAGCCAGCTCCAAGGAGTTCCCTGGCGTGGCAGTTCTTCAGACAATGTGCTGACGACAAGACACGAGTGGTTTGCACGCTGTGCAATCAGAGCCTGAAGCGAGGCATAAACGTTCTCAACCTGAGCACAACCTGCATGACCAGGCATTTAAGTGCTAAGCACGAGCTGCAGAGGAGTAGACACCTTAAAAACCAAGAAAGGTCTCTGGCACCTCCTGCTTCCTCTTCTGCTGCAGTCTCGGCCTCTTCATCCACATCTGGAGTGACAGTGCCACCTGCCACCCTGCAAACAGAGGATCTGCCAGCAACACCACCATCTGGGTCAACAAGCATCTCCACAATGTCCTACGGAAGCGTTCAGCTCTCCATCTCCCAAACACTGTAGCGGAAGAGGAAGTACCCCTCTACCCACCCGCAATCCCTAGCCCTGAATGCCAGCATTTCAAAATTACTGGCCTTTGAAATGCTGTCATTCCGTCTGGTGGAGACTCAGGGAGAGTTTTAAAAGCCTTATGGCGGTAGCTGTCCCACAGTACGTCGTGCCCAGCCGCCACTACTTTTCCAGGCGTGCCATCCCTCCCTGCACAACCAAGTGGGGGACAAAATCAGGTGTGCACTGCGCAACGCCATCTGTGACAAGGTGCACCTCACTACGGATACGTGGACCAGTATGCACGGTCAGGGACGTTATATCTCCATAACAGCACTAGAGATGGCCTTGCGGTTCGCCCGACGGTTAGTTCGCGGCGAACTTTGCACATTCGCCGAACATGCGAACATATATAGATATTCGCCGGCGCCATAATTTTTTTACATTGTGAGAACTTTGACCCATGACACATCCATCAGGTGGTACAGGACAGCCAATTAAGACGTTTCAGCACATGGACGTACCCCCTACCTTATAAATAGACCTGATCTGGCTGACATTTTACATTCTGTCTTTTGTCAGTGTAGGGAGAGTGTGGAGTGTGGAGCAGGGACAGACTGTTAGAGTGTTAATAGTGACACAAATCGCTAGCGAATAGGTCCACAAAAGTCCTTTTAAGGACTGGTATACGTGTACTATTGATTGGTGTGCAGTATATAGGGGTGTAATACACTTATAATATACTTTCTAATATAGAAAGCATATTATAGTGGATTTGTATAGTGCAGCATTGTGACTTGTGATCGGTTCTGCAGCGATACTACAAACTACAAAGAGTGACAAACGCACTTAGAAAAAAGTATTAGAACTGGTGTGATAGACCAGTGTCCCCCAAAACAACATATTGAAGTGTGGTGTTATCTAAGAAAATACTACTCAAATAGTGTATTTGTGTGCTGCAGAAATGTATCCGCTTTCACTGCTTTACCTCTGCTACACACAGTGAGAAAGTTTAAAGGAAAACATTTTTATAACTGGTGTGAAAGACCAGTGGCCCCCAACACAACATATAGAAGCAGGGTGTTATCTAAGAATACTCTACTGAAGAAATGTATCCGCTTTCACTGCGTTACCTCTGCTACACACAGTGATAAAATTTAAACAATTTTTTTTTTTTTAAACTGGTGTGATTATAGACCAGTTGCCACCAAAACGATATATTACAGCAGGGTGTTATCTAAGAGTAGGAAATAATTGTAAAATACGGACTGGCACTCTGTATGTGTGGCTACAAATAAATATACAATATGTAAAGTGATCACACTGAATTTAATGAATAAACCAATATCAATAAAACATTATAAAACTATTGTAAAAGTATCATAAAAACATCAATCAAACACGTGTATGCTGACACACATTATAATATTGAATATGGGGAAAGCAAGCAATATATACGAAAAAAATGCAAAGGGTTCCTTGAATAGATGAGGATTCCTTCTCAATGAGACTAGCTGAGTCTTTATGTTAGTTCAATAGTCTGCATAAAGTGCATTCAACAGTGCTATTTGATCATATAGTTATGGCTTACGGCTTGTAGGCCAAAGCGTCCTTAATAAGAATGAAAAAAGTCCTGGATATAATTGCGGTTTACTTGCGGTTTAGTTATTGCCGATAATAATAGATCGAGTTCTGGTTTGCACTATAATAACCGCATATACAGGTTCTTACCTGCTTCTAGGTGGATTGTAGTTTCATGTCCCAAAATACAGCATTACATACCCGATATGGAAGTTACTGCTGTTCATATCACGTGGTCTGTATCAATAGTCAAGCTTGTATCTCGCAGCAGGGTATCGCGGGAACTGGTGCCGAAAATAGGATCCGAAGATTTTTTTCTTGTTTGGAGCGCTCCAATTATTCGTAAGATTTTTAAATAATTTTTGTAGATCATCCGTGTAGAGGCCTCTTGTCAGTCCAGTGGGAGTTATCAGCTGGTTACACCAGACGCGTTTCGGGGACCTCTTACCCCTTCCTCAGTGGCAGCTGATCTCCCATTTTTGGACTGGCTATTTATAAGCCGCCCAGAACAGCCCAAACTATGGGGCGGGTTTAGCAATCAGAGATTCAAAGATTCAGCTCTGTTGCTAGCCATGCGGTTTTAGCTTGCGGTTTTGTTGCGGTTTTTTCGCTACTTTATAATGTGTATTATTATAAGATCTATCAATCTGTTAAAAAATAAATATTGCAACTCTATTGCTATAAATTAAAAACTTGAAAATTTGATAAAATATTGCATATCACAATAGAATACATAAAACATGATACAATGATGATAAAATGCCATAATGGAACACAGATACAACAGTGGATATACATATATGCAAAATCTTAATAAATTCTTAATATGATATATGTTCTTATATACAGTGACTCCTTGGTTTAAATTGCATGATGATATAGGGTGCATGTTCGACTCCAAGTGAGACTCTCAGTGCTGGTAAACAGCCAAACATGAGACTCTCCGTCGGATGACGAACATGCAACCCCAAAATTATAAGAAGCCGAAAATTTCTAAATCGGCGTTTAGGCCCATTGGGATGAGGCTGCCGAAATCAAAAATGACTCTTGGTTCGGCTCTAGACATTTTTTCTACGTGTTTGCCCACACGCCAATGTTTGTTGATTTTTTTTGTAGCGCCATAAAAAACATGCCTTTTGGATCTTTATTATGGAATTCTTTAAAGTGCCTTGACAGTGAGTGTTTAATATACCCATTTTTGATGTTTCGTAAATGTTCACTTATTCTGGTTTTCAGGCAACGTTTTGTTCTACCAATGTACTGCTTTCCGCAGGGACATTGGATCGGGTAAATTACGCTAGAGGTATTGCAATTGAGGAAGCTTTTAATGGTCATGGAAAAGGTGTTTTGGGATGAGCTGATTTCGGTGGTCTTTTTGGGGAATTTGGTTTCCACACCTATAAAACCCCTTCAAACTCATCCAATTATTGGGGGACAGATTTTTAGATTTGTGCCTAATAGAAGGTGCAATTTAAAGTCCTAAATTTTGTGCTCTTGTGTAGGTGATTTGAGGTTTTGTGGGTAGTGATGGACCAATTGTCTTATCCTGTGATAACAAGTGCCAATATTTATTAATTATTAATTCAATTTGTTTATATTGTGTGGAAAAGGGAATTATAATCCTGAAATCCGTACCCTCTTTTTTTGTATTCTCATCATCGTTTTTTATAAGTTCTTTAGAATTTTTTCTGAAAAAGTTTCTCTAGGTATTTCATTTACCTTCAAAAGTGCTTTTTCTAGCACCTGTGTAGGATATCTTTTTTCTTCAAACCTGTCTTTTAGTCTTTGTGCTTCCTGTTGGTATTGTAAATCTTCAGTGCAATTCCTCTTTATGCGACGGAATTGTCCAAAAGGTATATTCATTAGCCAATATGGCAAATGGCAGCTTCAATATAATATGTATCCATTTTTTGCTGTTGTTTTTTGGAAAGTTCGGCATATATATCTATTTTCTTTTCTAGTGATATTTAGATCTAGAAATTCTGTTTCTATTTTGTTGATACTGGCTGTGAAAGTTAAATTATAAATGTTGTCATTTAATTCAGAAATAAATGCTTGCAAGGTAACTTCACTCCCCTTCCAGATCAGGATAACATCATCGATGTATCTCCGCCAGAGCACCAGGTTGCCCCCTCTTTTTTGGGGTCAATAGTTAGGTTTTCCCAATATGCCAACACTCTAAGTCTGTCCCTGCTCCACACAGCAACCTCTCCCTACACTGACAAAAGACAGAATGTAAAATGACAGCCAGATCAGGTCTATTTATAAGGTAGGGGGTATGTCTATGTGCTGAAATGTCTCAATTGGCTGTCCTGTACCACCTGATGGATGTTTCATGGGTCAAAGTTCTCGCAATATAAAAAAATATGGCGCCGGCGAATATCGCCATATGTTCGAATGTTCGGCGAACCACGAATGTGTAAAGTTCGCCGCGAACCGCAAGGCCATCTCTAGTGCTGTTATGGAGATATAACGTCCCTGACCGTGCATACTGGTCCACGTATCCGTAGTGAGGTGCACCTTGCCACAGAAGGCGTTGCGCAGTGCACACCTGATTTTCTCCCCCACTTGGTTGTGCAGGGAAGTGATGGCACGCCTGGAAAAGTAGTGGCGGCTGGGCACGACGTACTGTGGGACAGCCACCGCCATAAGGCTTTTAAAACTCTCCACCAGACGGAATGACAGCATTTCAAAGGCCAGTAATTTTGAAATGCTGGCATTTACAGGCAGGGAAGGTATATAACTTTCACTGCCCACTGGGTGAACCTTCTGACGGCCGTCAAGCATGTAACCCGTGGCACCCGTGTAGATTTGGTTTTACCGCCACGGATTGCATGCAGGCCTGCCTCTTCTTCTCCTCCTCCTACTCCATCCTCCCTCTCCTCCTCAGCTGACTACCCCTTTTCCACTGCTACCGTCTCTTCCGCTGCGCCGGCCAAGATCCCAGAACCTATTCGACATGCCAGGTGAGACGTTGCCATGCTGTGCTGCGTCTGTTGTGCCTGGAGCCAAGAGCCACACCGGTCCTCCACTCCTTTCAGTTTTGCATTCACAGGCAGATCAGTGGCTAACACCGCTCAATTTGACAGTTGGTAAAGTGGTATGCGACAACGGTGCCAATCTGCTGAGCGCGCTGAAACAGGGCAAAATGACACACGTGTCGTGCATGGCACATGTCCTGAACTTGGTTGTGCAGCGATTCATTGTTAAATACCCCGGGGTCCAGGACATCTTGCAGCAGGCCAGGAAAATCTCGGGCCATTTCAGAAGATCTTACACGGCCATGGCTCGCCTTGCTGACATTCAGCGGCGACACAACCTGCCCATCAGACGTTTTATTTGTGACTGCCCGACGCGATGGAACTCAACCTTGTATATGTTTGATAGGCTGCTCCAGCAGAAACGTGCAGTTAACGACTAACTGTACGAACTCTGCGGCAGGACAGGTTCTGGGAGCTTGGTTTTTTTTTCACCGCGCCAGTGGCTGCTCATGCGCATGCAGACTTCTGCGGCCATTTGATGAGATCACCAAACTGGTCAGTCGCAGCCAGGGCGCCATCAGTGACATCGTACCTTTTGCCTTCTTTCTGGAGCGTGCATTGCGTCGTGTCATTGATCAAGCCGTAGAGGAGCAGGAGCAGGAAGATGAGGAAGTCACAATGCTGGATGAATTCCCAGAGGGGGCTACTCCATCTGAGACAAGTCAACAACAGGAGTTTGAAGAGGAGTCAGAGGAGGATGGTGCCGGGGAGGAGGAGCAAGAAGAGCATGCTTTAAACCTTTCTGGGATCCCTGGTGTTGTCCGTGGATGGGGGGAGGAGAACGAGGACGACATTATCCTGGATGATAAGCAGGAGCCAGGCCACTACATCGCTTCCAGTTTAGTGCAAATGGGGGCCTTCATGCTCCAGTGTTTTAAGAGGGACCCCCGTATAAAAAGCATCAAGGGCAAGGACCACTTAGACCCACGGTACAAACAAAAAATGGCGGAAATGTTACCACCATCACAGAGGGCTGTCAGAATACAGCATTTCCAGGCCTTGCATAGAGAAATGCTGCATTCTGCTTTTTTGGGCGCTTGCAGAGGAATTTCCACACACAGAGAAACAGTTGCGGCTACCAATCTAACTGCGCCTGCAAGAAGTGGGCGGTTTGAAGATGTCTTGGTCACTTCTGATATGAGAACATTCTTTCAGCCGACCCATCGACAGGTGTCCTCCGGATCCAGCCTCAGGGAACGTCTAGACCGGCAGGTGTCCGACTACATCGGGTTAACGGACGATTTGGACGCTCTGAGAAGTGATGAACCCCTAGACTACTGGGTGGGCAGGCTTGACCTCTGGCCAGAGCTTGCACAATTTGCAATGGAACTGTTGGCTTGCCCCTCATCAAGTGTCCTGTCTGAAAGGACGTTCAGCGCAGCAGGGGGATCGTGATTGATAAGCGCACTCGCCTAGCTCACGACAGTGTTGACTACCTCACATTTCTAAAAATGAATGAGGCATGGCTCTCAGAAGAATTCAACACATGTGACCAGTAGACCATGTTTGATTCAAATTCTTCATGACAGCCCATATCTGCCAAACGCCACCACCCATGACAATTTATGGTCCATGTCTTCGGTAAATACAGCGTCATAAAAGGCCTTTTATGTCAGTTGAATGCCTAATTTTTGGGGCCTGTAAAGGCCCACACTTACTTCAGTATCCTGTGAATGCCTAATTTTTCAGACAGGAATTGAAAATCAATGGGTCTGTAAATATTCCTTTCAATTGTGTAACGGATGCTGACACATTTTACAGACGTGTGAATGGACCCTATATGTATTTGACATGTATTTACCGACTGCTGTCAGTTCTGGCTGATTTATTACACTAAAACCAAGCAATATTACAAAAAACTAAATACACGTTATAACTGTATAAACGATTTATATAACTTATTAGAAAAAAATAATAATTATGGCAACTTTTCCAAAAGGATGATCATCTCCTGCACCCCCTTCATGGCCTGGTATTGCCTCTCCTCCATGGCCTTCAAGCGCTCATGAACGGCCCGCATATCATTGCGCTGCTCCTTTTTGCATTTTGGTCAATTTGGCCTTCAATTTCTTCATTCCTGTTTGAAAAAATATATATGAACATTATTTGCAACTCTTATTAAACCTTTAAACCTTTATATTGTGGTGCATCTGACTTTATTATCGCTTGCTATTACACCTTTTTGTGATAAAAGTTGTCCAAAAAAATTGACTTTCTGGAGACTTTGAAATTTTAGTTTAAAAAGGTGTCCACCTGAGGAGTTATTTGGTATGATATTTTTACACAGCTGGTTGTTACTGATGCGGCCAGACCGAATATTTTTCCTTATTTTTTTGTTATTTCTATTAAATAAAAGCATTGTTGAACCAAAAGCAATTCATGGTTTTACTGTCTCCATATTTTGAGAGCCATATTATTATTTTCATTTGACTATTGTCTAATGGTAGGGTCTCATTTTTTGCAGAATGAACTGACCAATTATTACTATTTTGGGGGGCATATGCCTTTTTTGATAGCTTGGTGTTGCACTTTTATTGACGTTAGGTTGAATAAATTAATATTTTCTTTAAGATTTTTATATTTTTTTATGTTTAAAGTGTTCACAATTATTTTTTATAGAGACGGTCGATATGTATACGGCGGAACAAAATATGTCTGTTTGTCTATTGTTTACCTTTTTTTAATTTTATTTTTATTTAAAGTCTTTATACACATTAACGATTTAAATCTCAATATGTTAGTTAGTGATATTTATGATCTTTATACAGGGAGTGCAGAATTATTAGGCAAGTTGTATTTTTGAGGATTAATTTTATTATTGAACAACAACCAAACTCATTAATATCAAAGCTGAATATTTTTGGAAGTAGTTTTTAGTTTGTTTTTAGTTTTAGCTATTTTAGGGGGATATCTGTGTGTGCAGGTGACTATTACTGTGCATAATTATTAGGCAACTTAACAAAAAACAAATATATACCCATTTCAATTATTTATTTTTACCAGTGAAACCAATATAACATCTCAACATTCACAAATATACATTTCTGACATTCAAAAACAAAACAAAAACAAATCAGTGACCAATATAGCCACCTTTCTTTGTAAGGACACTCAAAAGCCTGCCATCCATGGTTTCTGTCAGTGTTTTGATCTGTTCACCATCAACATTGCGTGCAGCAGCAACCACAGCCTCCCAGACACTGTTCAGAGAGGTGTACTGTTTTCCCTCCTTGTAAATCTCACATTTGATGATGGACCACAGGTTCTCAATGGGGTTCAGATCAGGTGAACAAGGAGGCCATGTCATTAGATTTTCTTCTTTTATACCCTTTCTTGCCAGCCACGCTGTGGAGTACTTGGACGCGTGTGATGGAGCATTGTCCTGCATGAAAATCATGTTTTTCTTGAAGGATGCAGACTTCTTCCTGTACCACTGCTTGAAGAAGGTGTCTTCCAGAAACTGGCAGTAGGACTGGGAGTTGAGCTTGACTCTATCCTCAACCCGAAAAGGCCCCACAAGCTCATCTTTGAGGATACCAGCCCAAACCAGTACTCCACCTCCACCTTGCTGGCGTCTGAGTCGGACTGGAGCTCTCTGCCCTTTACCAATCCAGCCACGGGCCCATCCATCTGGCCCATCAAGACTCACTCTCATTTCATCAGTCCATAAAACCTTAGAAAAATCAGTCTTGAGATATTTCTTGGCCCAGTCTTGACGTTTCAGCTTGTGTGTCTTGTTCAGTGGTGGTCGTCTTTCAGCCTTTCTTACCTTGGCCATGTCTCTGAGTATTGCACACCTTGTGCTTTTGGGCACTCCAGTGATGTTGCAGCTCTAAAATATGGCCAAACTGGTGGCAAGTGGCATCTTGGCAGCTGCACGCTTGACTTTTCTCATTTCATGGGCAGTTATTTTGCGCCTTGATTTTTCCACGCGCTTCTTGCGACTATGTTAACTATTTTGAATGAAACGCTTGATTGTTCGATGATCATGCTTCAGAAGCTTTGCAATTTTAAGAGTGCTGCATCCCTCTGCAAGATATCTCACTATTTTTGACTTTTCTGAGCCTGTCAAGTCCTTCTTTTGACCAATTTTGCCAAAGGAAAGGAAGTTGCCTAATAATTATGCACACCTAATATAGGGTGTTGATGTCATTAGACCACACCCCTTCTCATTACAGAGATGCACATCACCTAATATGCTTAATTGGTAGTAGGCTTTCGAGCCTATACAGCTTGGAGTAAGACAACATGCATAAAGAGGATGATGTGGTCAAAATACTCATTTGCCTAATAATTCTGCACGCAGTGTATAGTTTGTTAGTGATATTTCAGTACAGTATAATTTTATTTTATTTCTTAGTTAGTAATAGTTCTATTGAGTTTAATATTATTTATTTGTTAAGTTCATTGTGTTAATGTAGATTAAAGAGTTATTGTCCAGTGTTCTTTTTTTGTATTACTATAGTGTATGTTGTCGCCTCATTGTTGGCCCTTTTAATCTTTATGTACATGTTAGGATACATAATCATAATGCTATGTGCGCATATTTACCCTCCTGGCGGGGGCTGGTGATCACCTCCTCTTCCTCCGAGTCCTGAGATGGGGTGGTGCTGGAGGGTACAGCACTCTCCACCTCCTTCACTTCTCCCACATCTGGTGGGATTTGCTCAAAAGGCTGGGAGGGTCTGGCCTCCTCTTCCGCCTCTACCTCCACGGCCTCCACGGCCTCCGCCGATCGCCTTTTTCCGAATGGAGGGAAAAGGAACTTCTGTGATCACAGAATGTTCAGATTTTAGATAAACAACTCCAAAATCTTAAGAACATTTGATATAAAGAAATTCCAATATGGAGGGATCTATATATAATTGCAGTGGCTGCCAACTTTATGACGCATAACTCAATCAAAAATTAACAGTATGAAAAATGACATCCCCTCCACAGTGTCTTGATGGAACAATAGGGAGAGAGGAGACCCATGTAATGAGATTATCTCCTCAGTGTATCATAGGATGATCTACTTCTCTACACCAGAGTCGGCTACTTCTTAACCACCTCAGCCCCTAGGGCTTAAACACCCTGAAAGACCAGGCCACTTTTTACACTTCTGACCTATACTACTTTCACCGTTTATTGCTCGGTCATGCAACTTACCACCCAAATAAATTTTACCTCCTTTTCTTCTCACTAATAGAGCTTTCATTTGGTGGTATTTCATTGCTGCTGACATTTTTACTTTTTTTGTTATTAATCGAAATTTAACGATTTTTTTGCAAAAGAATGACATTTTTCACTTTGTTGTAAAATTTTGCAAAAAAAACGAGATCCATATATAAATTTTACTCTAAATTTATTGTTCTACATGTCTTTGATAAAAAAAAAATGTTTGGGTAAAAAAAAAAAAAATGGTTTGGGTAAAAGTTATAGCGTTTACAAACTATGGTACAAAAATGTGAATTTCCGCTTTTTGAAGCAGCTCTGACTTTCTGAGCACCTGTCATGTTTCCTGAGGTTCTACAATGGCCAGACAGTACAAACACCCCACAAATGACCCCATTTCGGAAAGTAGACACCCTAAGGTATTCGTTGATGGGCATAGTGAGTTCATAGAACTTTTTATTTTTTGTCACAAGTTAGCGGAAAATGATGATTTTTTTTATTTTTATTTTTTTCTTACAAAGTATCATATTCCACTAACTTGTGACAAAAAATAAAAAGTTCTATGAACTCACTATGCCCATCACGAAATACCTTGGGGTCTCTTCTTTCCAAAATGGGGTCACTTGTGGGGTAGTTATACTGCCCTGGCATTCTAGGGGCCCAAATGTGTGGTAAGGAGTTTGAAATCAAATTCTGTAAAAAATGACCAGTGAAATCCGAAAGGTACTCTTTGGAATATGGGCCCCTTTGCCCACCTAGGCTGCAAAAAAGTGTCACACATGTGGTATCTCTGTATTCAGGAGAAGTTGGGGAATGTGTTTTGGGGTGTCATTTTACATATACCCATGCTGGGTGAGATAAATATCTTGGTCAAATGCCAACTTTGTATAAAAAAAAATGGGAAAAGTTGTCTTTTGCCAAGATATTTCTCTCACCCAGCATGGGTATATGTAAAATGACACCCCAAAACACATTGCCCAACTTCTCCTGAATACGGAGATACCAGATGTGTGACACTTTTTTGCAGCCTAGGTGGGCAAAGGGGCCCATATTCCAAAGAGCACCTTTCGGATTTCACTGGTCATTTTTTACAGAATTTGATTTCAAACTCCTTACCACACATTTGGGCCCCTAGAATGCCAGGGCAGTATAACTACCCCACAAGTGACCCCATTTTGGAAAGAAGAGACCCCAAGGTATTCGCTGATGGGCATAGTGAGTTCATGGAAGTTTTTATTTTTTGTCACAAGTTAGTGGAATATGAGACTTTGTATGAAAAAAAAAAAAAATAAAAATCATCATTTTCCACTAACTTGTGTCAAAAAATAAAAAATTCTAGGAACTTGCCATGCCCCTCACAGAATACCTTGGGGTGTCTTCTTTCCAAAATGGGGTCACTTGTGGGGTAGTTATACTGCCCTGGCATTTTCCAGGGGCCCTAATGTGTGGTAAGTAGGTAAATGACCTGTGAAATCCGAAAGGTGCTCTTTGGAATGTGGGCCCCTTTGCCCACCTAGGCTGCAAAAAAGTGTCACACATGTGGTATCTCCGTATTCAGGAGAAGTTGGGGAATGTGTTTTGTGGTGTCATTTTACATATACCCATGCTGGGTGAGAGAAATATCTTGGCAAAAGACAACTTTTCCCATTTTTTTATACAAAGTTGGCATTTGACCAAGATATTTATCTCACCCAGCATGGGTATATGGAAAATGACACCCCAAAACACATTGCCCAACTTCTCCTGAATACGGAGATACCACATGTGTGACACTTTTTTGCAGCCTAGGTGGGCAAAGGTGCCCAAATTCCTTTTAGGAGGGCATTTTTAGACATTTGGATACCAGACTTCTCACGCTTTGGGGCCCCTAAAATGCCAGGGCAGTATAAATACCCCACATGTGACCCCATTTTGGAAAGAAGACACCCCAAGGTATTCAATGAGGGGCATGGCGAGTTCATAGAAAAAAAAATTTTGGCACAAGTTAGCGGAAATTGATTTTTTGATTTTTTTCTCACAAAGTCTCCCTTTCTGCTAACTTGGGACAAAAATTTCAATCTTTCATGGACTCAATAAGCCCCTCAGCAAATACCTTGGGGTGTCTTCTTTCCAAAATGGTGTTATTTGTGGGGTGTTTGTACTGCTCTGGCATTTGAGGGTCTCCGCAATCATTACATGTATGCCCAGCATTAGGAGTTTCTGCTATTCTCCTTATATTGAGCATACAGGTAATGAGATTTTTTTTTTCCGTTCAGCCTCTGGGCTGAAAGAAAAAAATGAACTGCACAGATTTCTTCATTTCCATCGGTCAATGTGGATGAAAAAATCTCTGCCAAAAAAAGAAAAAGGAGGGGAAAGGCGTCTGCCAGGACATAGGAGCTCCGCCCAACATCCATACCCACTTAGCTCGTATGCCCTGGCAAACCAGATTTCTCCATTCACATCAATCGATGTGGATGAATCAATCATTGCCGGGATTTTTTTTTCATATATACAAAGTGTTTGCCAAAGTATATGAACACCGCCACCTCCTCAGCTCATATACCTCGGTAAACGTATCTTTTACTGCAGAGGAGAAATCTCGTCTTGCAGCGCCGCATACACCGACTTGCATGTAATCTGACAGCAGCGCAATGCTTCTGTCCGAATGCACATCAGTGCTGCAGCTAGTCAATCGGTTGGTCCACCTGAAAGGTAAAAAAAAAGAAAAAAGAAAAAACCAGGCCGCAACGCAATAAATTTATAAACTTTTTTACTTACCGGTATTTTTTTTTTTTTTAGTTTTTTTTACCTTTATAGAACAAACCTCTCCTTCCCCATGGGACAATGTGCAAAGCGCAAATCGCCCAAAGATGTGGCGAAGTACGTTATGCACTTTATCCCAGGTGAAAGGAGAGGTTTGCAGCAGCTGTGAGTAAAAGGGCCCTAATAGCCCTGTGTGCCTGTCCTGTGAGATGCAATCCCTATGCTAGGTGTACCTGTGTGTGGTACTTCCGGAAACACTCACCAAAGCATAGGGCAGGGTGGTCAGGACAGTCCGGACAGAAATAGTGGGTGTCACGCCTTATTCCACTCCTGCTACAGACACGACATCTTTTTCGGGGTGACGGTTGGGTTGAGGTACCAGGAACGACACTGGGGAAATGTCGCTCGTGTAGACGGCTAACTACACTGGTGGATGGGGCCACGGAACCTCCTGGATACAGGAGGTTCTCGATGATCTTTTCCTGGAATTTGAGGAAGGATCCTGTTCTCCCAGCCTTACTGTAGAGAACAAAACTATTATACAGCGCCAATTGAATTAAATATACAGACACCTTCTTATACCAGCGTCTGGTTCTGTGGGAAACTAAATACGGAGACAACATCTGGTCATTGAAGTCCACCCCTCCCATGAGCGCATTATAGTCGTGGACACAGAGGGGCTTTTCAATGACACGGGTTGCTCGCTCAATTTGGATTGTCGTGTCTGCGTGAATGGAGGAGAGCATGTAAACGTCACGCTTGTCTCTCCATTTCACCGCGAGCAGTTCTTCGTTACACAAGGCAGCCCTCTCCCCCCTTGCAAGACGGGTGGTAACGAGCCGTTGGGGGAAGCCCACGCGACTAGTTCGCGCAGTGCCACAGGCGCAAATCCGTTCTAGAAACAAATGCCTAAAGAGGGCCACACTTGTGTAAAAATTGTCCACATAAAGATGGTACCCCTTGCCGAATAAGGGTGACACCAAGTCCCAGACTGTCTTCCCACTGCTCCCCAGGTAGTCAGGGCAACCGACCGGCTCCAGGGTCTGATCTTTTCCCTCATAGATCCGAAATTTGTGGGTATAGCCTGTGGCCCTTTCACAGAGCTTATACAATTTGACCCCATACCGGGCACACTTGCTTGGGATGTATTGTTTGAAGCCAAGGCGCCCGGTAAAATGTATTAAGGACTTGTCTACGCAGATGTTTTGCTCGGGGGTATACAAATCTGCAAATTTCTGGTTGAAATGGTCTATGAGGGGCCGAATTTTGTGGAGCCGGTCAAAAGCTGGGTGGCCTCTGGGACGGGAGGTGGTGTTGTCGCTAAAATGCAGGAAACGGAGGATGGCCTCAAATCGTGCCCTGGACATAGCAGCAGAGAACATGGGCATGTGATGAATCGGGTTCGTGGACCAATATGACCGCAATTCATGCTTTTTAGTTAGACCCATGTTGAGGAGAAGGCCCAAAAAAAATTTAAGTTCGGAAACTTGGACTGGTTTCCACCGGACAGGCTGGGCATAAAAGCTTCCCGGGTTGGCGGATATAAATTGTGTGGCATACCGGTTTGTCTCTGCCACGACTAAGTCCAAGAGCTCCGCAGTCAAGAACAGCTCAAAAAATCCCAGGGCCGAACCGATTTGAGCCGTCTCAACCCGAACTCCAGACTGGGCGGTGAAAGGGGGAACTAATGGTGCGGCTGAAGTTGGTGACTGCCAATCAGGGTTTGCCAGCAGCTCAGGGATTCTAGGGGCTCTACGGGCCTGTCTGTGCGGTGGCTGCGACGGGGTAACTACTGCACGTGCCACCGTACCAGCTTCAACTGCCCTTCTGGTGCTCGCCACGTCACCATGTTGTACGGCAGTGCTGGTACTAGGTCCAGGGAGGGCTGCGCTGCTGGTGTATGCCTCACCACGTGATCCGGCAGCGACAGCCCCACTCTGCTGCTCTTGAAGCGGATCCTGCATAACCTGTGGTCTAGCGACACGGGGCCGGGTACGCCTGGTTCTATCAGGGACCTCCACCTCCTCGTCCGAACTTTGGGTCAGAGAGCCACTGCTTTCCACAGGTTCATATTCTGACCCGCTAGATTCGTCAGATGAGGGTTCCCACTCCTCATCCGACTGGGTCAGAATCCTGTAGGCCTCTTCAGAAGAATACCCCCTGTTTGACATTTTGGACTACTAAATTTAGGGGTATTCCCTGAGACTACCCAAAAAAAAAAGCAAGCCTGTCTTACAAAGGGGAGGCTAGCGAAGTACCGGAGGCCGCTGCGGTTGATAAAAAATATCAAAACTGATTTTTTTATCGCCGCAGTGCGTGTAAAATGAATGTGCAGTGATCAAAAAAATATATATTTTTTGTCACTGCGGCGGGGCGGGCGTGGGTGAACGCACGTGTGGGCGACCGATCAGGCCTGATCGGGCAAACACTGCGTTTTGGGTGGAGGGCGAGCTAAGGTGACACTAATACTATTATAGATCTGACCGTGATCAGTTTTGATCACTTACAGATACTATAAAAGTACAAATGCTGATTAGCGATACGCTAAACAGCGAATAAGTGACTGCGGTGCGGTGGGCTGGGCGCTAACTCACGCTAAACTACCTAACCAAGGGGCCTAAACTATCCCTAAAACCTAACAGCCAATACTAGTGAAAAAAAAAAAGTGACAGTTTACACTGATCACTTTTTTTCCTTTCACTAGTGATTGACAGGGGCGATCAAAGGGGTGATCAAAGGGTTAATTGGGGTGCAGGGGGGTGATCTGGGGCTACAGTGAAGTGTTTGGTGTATTCACAGTTCAGTCTGCTCCTCTGCTGGATCCAACCGACGAAAAGGACCAGTAGAGGAGCAGAGAAGCCATATAACAGATCATATTTACTAATATGATCTGTTATATGACTTGTGATTGGATTTTTTGAAAATCGCCAGCCTGCCAGCCAATGATCGTTGCTGGCAGGCTGGTGGCGAACTTGTTCTTTAACTTTTGCCGGCCCGCGATGCGCATGCGCGGGCCGGCTTTGAGCGAAATCTCGCGTCTCGCGAGATGACGCGTATATGCGTGACTGTGCGCAGCGTTGCCACCTCCGGAACGCGAATCTGCGTTAGGCGGTCCGGAGGTGGTTAATCCCATCACTAACACAATAGAACAAAGGGAAAAATAAACCAACACATTTATTAAGAGTCTCAGAGCAGAGTTAACCCTTATTGCATTTATGGATTCACACCATGCTACTTTAATGGGGAATACGAAAGATGTGGGATATAAACTCAACCAAAAATTCATGGTTTATAGTTCCCTCTAAACCAAATAGGTCAGAGTGGGAGTCTCCATAGTCCTGGGTCCATATCCCGTAGGAAGGAGGCTAGGCCTCAGGCTTCTACTGTAGACACAGTGATGGTTCAGTCTGTCACTTGTGTGGCACAAAGCCAACACATCACATCACCCAAAGAACACCATCCCCACAGTGAAACATGGTGGTGGCAGCATCATGCTGTGGGGATGTTTTTCAGCAGCCGGGAATGGGAAACTGGTCAGAGTTGAGGGAAAGAAGGACAGGGATATTCTTGAGCAAAACCTGTACCATTCTGTGTGTGATCTGAGGCTAGGACAGAGGTTCACCTTCCAGCAGGACAATGACCCCAAACACACTGCTACAGCAACACTTGAGTGGTTTAAGGGGAAGCATGTAAATGTATTGGAATGGCCTAGTCAAAGCCCAGATCTCAATCCAATAGAAAATTTGTGGTCAGACTTAAAGATTACGGTTCACAAGCGCAAACCATCAAATTGGAAGGAGCAGAATGAGTATTGCAAGGAGGAATGTGCAAAAACGCCTGTGGTAAGATGTGGCAACTGCTCATAGATAGAGTTGAGCGAACACCTGGATGTTCGGGTTCGACGAGTTCGGCCGAACTTTCGAAAAATGTTCGGGTTCGGGATCCGAACTCGACCCGAACTTCATCCCGAACCCGAACCCCATAGAAGTCAATGGGGACCCGAACTTTTGGGCACTAAAAAGGCTGTAAAACACACCCGGAAAGGGCTAGAGGGCTGCAAAAGGCAGCAAAATGTAGTTAAATCCCCTGCAAACAAATGTAGATAGGGAAATGATGAGTTAACATAAAATAAATAAAAATTAAACAATATTAATTGGAGTGAGGTCCCATAGCACAGAATCAGGCTTCAAGTCACCCACCAATGGAGAAGGTCACTTACTATTATTTTGACCACAGCACCCAGACAAAGGAGTGAGGTCCCACAGCAGAGAACCAGGCATCATATCACCCACCACAGGAGTAGGCCACCATTTAGTTACTTTGACCCCTACACCCAGACGGAGGAGAGAGGTTACACAGCAGAGAATCAGGCATTTAGATCACCCACCACAGGAGTAGGCCACCATTGAATCAGACCCCGGCAACCATGTCAGATGGCACAAGCATAAGCTTTATATCAATCAGCACAGGAGAAGGCGACTTTGACAGACTTTGACCCCTACACCCGGACGGAGGAGAGAGGTTTCAAAGCAGAGAATCAGGCATTTAGATCACCCACCACAGGAGTAGGCCCCAATTTAATGGGACCCCGGCAACCATGTCAGATGGCACAACCATCAGCTTCATATCAATCAGCACAGGAGAAGGCGACTTTGAAAGACTTTGACCCCTACACCCAGACGGAGGAGAGAGGTTTCACAGCAGAGAATCAGACATTTAGATCACCCACCACAGGAGTAGGCCCCCATTGAATCAGACCCTGGCAACCATGTCAGATGGCACAACCATCAGCTTTATATCAATCAGCACAGGAGAAGGCGACTTTGAAAGACTTTGACCCCTACACCCAGATGGAGGAGAGAGGTTTCACAGCAGAGAATCAGGCATCATATCAACCACCACAGGAGAAGCCACCATTTAGTTACTTTGACCCCTGCACCCAGGAAGAGGAGAGAGGCACCACAGCACATATTCTGGCATCATATCAGCCACCACAGGAGAAGCCACCATTGAGTTACTTTGACCCCCGCACCCAGGAAGAGGAGAGAGGCACCACAGCACATATTCTGGCATCATATCAGCCACCACAGGAGAAGCCACCATTGAGTTACTTTGACCCCCGCACCCAGGAAGAGGAGAGAGGCACCACAGCACATATTCTGGCATCATATCAGCCACCACAGGAGAAGCCACCATTGAGTTACTTTGACCCCTGCACCCAGGAAGAGGAGAGAGGCCCCACAGCACATATTCTGGCATCATATCAGCCACCACAGGAGAAGCCACTATTTAGTTACTTTGACCCCTTCACCCAAACAGAGGAGAGAGGTTCCACATCAGAGAATCAGGCATCATATCAACCACCACAGGAGTAGGCCACAATTTAATGGGACCCCGGCAACCATGTCAGATGGCACAACCATCAGCTTCATATCAATGAGCACAGGAGAAGGCGACTTTGAAAGACTTTGACCCCTACACCCAGACGGAGGAGAGAGGTTTCACAGCAGAGAATCAGGCATTTAGATCACCCACCACAGGAGTAGGCCCCCATTGAATCAGACCCTGGCAACCATGTCAGATGGCACAACCATCAGCTTTATATCAATCAGCACAGGAGAAGCCACCATTGAGTTACTTTGACCCCTGCACCCAGGAAGAGGAGAGAGGCCCCACAGCACATATTCTGGCATCATATCAGCCACCACAGGAGAAGCCACCATTGAGTTACTTTGACCCCCGCACCCAGGAAGAGGAGAGAGGCACCACAGCACATATTCTGGCATCATATCAGCCACCACAGGAGAAGCCACCATTGAGTTACTTTGACCCCTGCACCCAGGAAGAGGAGAGAGGCCCCACAGCACATATTCTGGCATCATATCAGCCACCACAGGAGAAGCCACCATTTAGTTACTTTGACCCCTTCACCCAAACAGAGGAGAGAGGTTCCACATCAGAGAATCAGGCATCATATCAACCACCACAGGAGTAGGCCACAATTTAATGGGACCCCGGCAACCATGTCAGATGGCACAACCATCAGCTTCATATCAATGAGCACAGGAGAAGGCGACTTTGAAAGACTTTGACCCCTACACCCAGACGGAGGAGAGAGGTTTCACAGCAGAGAATCAGGCATTTAGATCACCCACCACAGGAGTAGGCCCCCATTGAATCAGACCCTGGCAACCATGTCAGATGGCACAACCATCAGCTTTATATCAATCAGCACAGGAGAAGCCACCATTGAGTTACTTTGACCCCTGCACCCAGGAAGAGGAGAGAGGCCCCACAGCACATATTCTGGCATCATATCAGCCACCACAGGAGAAGCCACCATTGAGTTACTTTGACCCCCGCACCCAGGAAGAGGAGAGAGGCACCACAGCACATATTCTGGCATCATATCAGCCACCACAGGAGAAGCCACCATTGAGTTACTTTGACCCCTGCACCCAGGAAGAGGAGAGAGGCACCACAGCACATATTCTGGCATCATATCAGCCACCACAGGAGAAGCCACCATTTAGTTACTTTGACCCCTTCACCCAAACAGAGGAGAGAGGTTCCACATCAGAGAATCAGGCATCATATCAACCACCACAGGAGTAGGCCACAATTTAGTTTATTTGACCCCTGCACCCAGGAAGAGGAGAGAGGCCCCACAGCACATATTCTGGCATCATATCACACACCACAGGAGAAGGCCTCTTTCAGTGATTTAGGCCTTTGGACCCAGACAGAGGAGAGAGGTCAGAGATTAGCTTCATATCCCCCAGCACAGCAGAAGACCGCTTTATTTGACTTAGGCCTCAGCACCCAGACAGAAGACAGAGGTAGCATGGCAGAGGTTATGGCTTCATGTCACCCGTTAGTTTAACCGGCCACTTTCATCTGGTTAGGCCCCGGCGCCCAGACAGAGAAGAGTTTCATTCAACTGTGGGTTTCATAAAATTTGTATCAAATAAAGAAGTGGCCCGTAGCACAACAAGACATGTTTTAGGCAGTTAATAAGGACTACTCTGCACAAGGGAGGGACAGGTCCTGTGGGATCCATGCCTGGTTCATCTTTATGAAGGTCAGCTTGTCCACGTTGGCTGTGGACAGGCGGCTGCGCTTGTCAGTAATGACGCCCCCTGCCGTGCTGAATACGCGTTCAGATAAAACGCTGGCCGCCGGGCAGGAAAGCACCTCCAAGGCATAACATGCTAACTCTGGCCACGTGGACAATTTCGAAACCCAGTAGTTGAATGGGGCCGAACCATCCGTCAGGATGTGGAGGGGTGTGCAGACATACTGTTCAACCATGTTAGTGAAATGCTGCCTCCTGCTAACACGTTCCGTATCAGGTGTCGGTGCAGATAGCTGTGGCGTGGAGACAAAACTTTTCCACATTTCTGCCATGCTAACCCTGCCCTCAGATGAGCTGGCCGTGACACAGCTGCGTTGGCGACCTCTTGCCACTCCTCTGCCTTCACCTTCCACCTGTTCCCCTGTGACATGTGGGAATGCTCTCAAGAGCGCCTCTATCAGCGTGCGCTTGTACTCGCGCATCTTACGGTCGCGCTCCAGTTCAGGAATTAAAGTGGGCACATTGTCTTTATACCGGGGATCCAGCAGGGTGGCCACCCAGTAGTCTGCACACGTTAAAACGTGGGCAACTCTGCTGTCGTTGCGCAGGCATTGGAGCATATATTCGCTCATGTGGGCCAGGCTACCCATGGGTAAGGACAAGCTGTCCTCTGTGGGAGGCGTATCGTCATCGTCCACCGTATCCCCCCAGCCACGCACCAGTGATGGGCCTGGGCTGCCACCCCGCTGTGAACTTGCGTCATCCTCGTCCCCCTCCACCTCCTCCTCCTCATCCTCCTCGTCCTCCAGTACAGTGCCTTGGCTGGCGACTTGTGAACCTGTCCTCTGCTGCTTAAACAAACCTCCCTCTGAGCCACTTCGAACAGACTGGCCCGAAAGTGTTAGAAACGAGCCCTCATCCTCCTCCTCCTCCTCCACCTGGGCTACCTCCTCTAACATCATTGCCCTAAGTGTTTTCTCAAGGAGACATAGAAGTGGTATTGTAACGCTGATAACAGTGTCATCGCCACTGGCCATGTTGGTGGAGTACTCGAAACAGCGCAGCAGGGCACACAGGTCTCGCATGGAGGCCCAATCATTGGTGGTGAAGTGGTGCTGTTCGGCAGTACGACTGACGCGAGCGTGCTGCAGCTGAAACTCCACTATGGCCTGCTGCTGCTCGCACAGTCTCTCCAGCATGTGCAAGGTGGAGTTCCACCGGGTGGGCACGTCGCATATGAGGCGGTGAGCGGGAAGGCCGAAGTTCCGCTGTAGCGCAGACAGGCGAGCAGCGGCAGGATGTGAACGGCGGAAGCGCGCACAGACGGCCCGCACTTTATGCAGCAGCTCTGACATGTTGGGGTAGTGGTGAATGAACCTCTGCACCACCAAGTTCAGCACATGCGCCAGGCAAGGGATGTGCGTCAAACCGGCTAGTCCCAGAGCTGCCACGAGATTTCGCCCATTATCGCATACCACCAGGCCTGGCTTGAGGCCCACCGGCAGAAACCACTCGTCGGTCTGTTGTTCAATACCCCGCCACAACTCCTTTGCGCTGTGGGGCCTGTCCCCCAAACATATGAGTTTCAGAATGGCCTGCTGACGTTTACCCCGGGCTGTGCTGAAGTTGGTGGTGAAGGTGTGTGGCTGACCGGATGAGCTGGTGGAAGCAGTGGAGGAGGAAGCCGAGTAGGAGGAGGAGGCTACAGGAGGCAGAGAATGATGCCCTGCGATCCTAGGGGGCGGAAGGACGTGCGCCAAGGAACTGTCCGCCGGGGGCCCAGCCGCCACTACATTCATCCAGTGTGCAGTTAGTGAGATATAGCGTCCCTGGCCGTGCTTACTGGTCCACGTATCTGTGGTTAGGTGGACCTTGCCACAAATGGCGTTGCGCAGTGCACACTTGATTTTATCGGACACTTGCATGTGCAGGGAAGGCACGGCTGTCTTGGAGAAGTAGTGGCGGCTGGGAACCACATACTGCGGGACAGCCATGGCCATCAGCTGTTTGAAGCTGTCTGTGTCCACCAGCCGGAATGACAGCATTTCAAAGGCCAGCAGTTTAGAAATGCTGGCGTTCAGGCCAAGGGCTCGAGGGTGACTCGGGGGGAATTTGCGCTTCCTCTCTAAGGTTTGACATATTGAGAGCTGAACGCTGCTGTGTGATATAGTGGAGACGCTAGTTGACGGTGGCGGTGGTGGTGGTGTCGGTGGCACATCCTCTGTTTGCTGCTCGGCAGGTGGCAACATTCCTCTCGAGGCGGAAGCCGAGGCAGCAGCGGTAGAGGGAGCAGGGGGAGCCTCAGCGAGTGCCTGGTTTTTAAGGTGTGTACCCCACTGCAGTTCATGCTTTGCATGTAGATGCCTGGTCATGCAGGTTGTGCTGAGGTTCAGAACGTTAATGCCTCGCCTCAGGCTCTGATGGCAGAGCGTGCAAGTCACTCGGGTCTTGTCGGTAGGACATTGTTTAAAGAAGTGCCATGCCAGGGAACTCTTTGAAGCTGCCTTTGTGGGGCTGGGTCCCTGTTGGCGATGTCCAGTAGCAGGCGAACTCTGGGGGCGGCGGCTCGTCTGCTTTGGCCCCCTGCTCCCTCTTTGGCTTCGCTGTTGTCTCGGTCTCACCACTACCTCTTCCTCTGAACTGTGAAAGTCATCGCCACGACCTTCAGTCCATGTGGGGTCTAAGACCTCATCGTCCTCTGCATCGTCTTCCACCCAGTCTCCCTCCCTGACCTCCTCCTGTTCAGTCTGCACACTGCAAAAAGACGCGGCAGTGGGCACCTGTGTTTCGTCATCATCAGAGAGTCGGTGACTCTGCTGTGGTGGTATTCCCATGTCCTCTTCATCTGGAGACATAAGTGGTTGTGCGTCAGTGCATGGTATGTCTTCCTCCACTGGGGAAGGGCTAGGTGGACGCCCCTGGGAAACCCTGGAAGCAGAGTCTTCAAACAGAAGAAGAGACTGCTGCATAACTTGTGGCTCAGACCGTTTCCCTGATATGCTTGGGGGTGATGTGACAGACTGATGGGCTTGGTTTTCAGGTGCCACCTGTGCGCTTTCCGCAGAAGACTGGGTGGAAGACCATGTGGTGAACGTGCTGGAAGCACTGTCGGCCACCCAATCGATTAATGCCTGTACCTGCTCAGGCCTTACCATCCTAAGAGCGGCATTGGGCCCCACGAGATATTGCGGTACATTCTGCCGGCTAGTTGAGGGAGTTCGTTCCCTACTGTGTGCGCCTGGGGCCGAACGGCCACGTCCTCTACCAGCAACAGAGGCTCCACGGACACCACCACGACCGCGTCCTCGTCCCTTAATAGTATTTTTCTTCATTGTTGCGATTCAACTCGCACCACAATGAAATATATTATTTTTTATAAGCAAAATCCCCTCACTGGAATACTTTCAGTCTTTTGACTGTATGGATTACAGATGGAATGACTGTTATATGTGAGTACCGCTTTCTTTGACAGATTCTAGTATGGGTACATATATGTTTTCCCAACCCCAGCACATTAGTTTGCTAATTCCAGATGTATGAAACGCAGGCCTAACTGTATCTAGTATATTGAACGCCAGATAAACTAACTTGGCCTTTTTTAAATAAAAAAAATCCCCTCACTGGAATACTTTCAGTCTTTTGACTGTATGGATTACAGATGGAATGACTGTTATATGTGAGTACCGCTTTCTTTGACAGATTCTAGTATGGGTACATATATGTTTTCCCAACCCCAGCACATTAGTTTGCTAATTCCAGATGTATGAAACGCAGGCCTAACTGTATCTAGTATATTGAACGCCAGATAAACTAACTTGGCCTTTTTTAAATAAAAAAAATCCCCTCACTGGAATACTTTCAGTCTTTTGACTGTATGGATTACAGATGGAATGACTGTTATATGTGAGTACCGCTTTCTTTGACAGATTCTAGTATGGGTACATATATGTTTTTCCAACCCCAGCACATTAGTTTGCTAATTCCAGATGTATGAAACGCAGGCCTAACTGTATCTAGTATATTGAACGCCAGATAAACTAACTTGGCCTTTTTTAAATAAAAAAAAAATTCCCTCACTGGAATACTTTCAGTCTTTTGACTGTATGGATTACAGATGGAATGACTGTTATATGTGAGTACCGCTTTCTTTGACAGATTCTAGTATGGGTACATATATGTTTTCCCAACCCCAGCACATTAGTTTGCTAATTCCAGATGTATGAAACGCAGGCCTAACTGTATCTAGTATATTGAACGCCAGATAAACTAACTTGGCCTTTTTTAAATAAAAAAAATCCCCTCACTGGAATACTTTCAGTCTTTTGACTGTATGGATTACAGATGGAATGACTGTTATATGTGAGTACCGCTTTCTTTGACAGATTCTAGTATGGGTACATATATGTTTTCCCAACCCCAGCACATTAGTTTGCTAATTCCAGATGTATGAAACGCAGGCCTAACTGTATCTAGTATATTGAACGCCAGATAAACTAACTTGGCCTTTTTTAAATAAAAAAAATCCCCTCACTGGAATACTTTCAGTCTTTTGACTGAATGGATTACAGATGGAATGACTGTTATATGTGAGTACCGCTTTCTTTGACAGATTCTAGTATGGGTACATATATGTTTTCCCAACCCCAGCACATTAGTTTGCTAATTCCAGATGTATGAAACGCAGGCCTAACTGTATCTAGTATATTGAACGCCAGATAAACTAACTTGGCCTTTTTTAAATAAAAAAAATCCCCTCACTGGAATACTTTCAGTCTTTTGACTGTATGGATTACAGATGGAATGACTGTTATATGTGAGTACCGCTTTCTTTGACAGATTCTAGTATGGGTACATATATGTTTTTCCAACCCCAGCACATTAGTTTGCTAATTCCAGATGTATGAAACGCAGGCCTAACTGTATCTAGTATATTGAACGCCAGATAAACTAACTTGGCCTTTTTTAAATAAAATAAAAATTCCCTCACTGGAATACTTTATGGCTTTTCACTGTATGGATTACAGGTGGACTGGTATTAGTAGGGGTGACACAAGCACACCCAAGTCCCTGATGTAGGATTTCTATGGCACAGACCACTATTACAAGTGATTAATGGACGTTGGGAGAGATTGTGCTGCAGCACTAGTCCCAAGATGGCCGCCGCCTATCAGCCCAGTAACATGTGCCACAAAATGGTCTGCACAACCTTTAAAAAAAATAGCCTTGGACTGTGCTGCTAAATCGCTATTGGTCTGAATCCCAGGTGTAGATGTCTGACTTGTTTGGAGCTTTGGAATGCACACTGTGGCAGCTTCTGCTGCAGCACTACAAGTCGCAAAATGGCGGCCGGCGGTCAGCCCAGGTACATGTGGATGGAAAAATCACTCTGGCCACTCTAAAAATAGCCAATTCCTATCAAAAAAGCAGCTCAGCTGCAGTTGTTCAGATGAATCACAGGTGGAGGAGAGAAATTTGCTTCCAGTTATTCAATTATCCCTGCCTATTCTCGCCCTAGCATCAGCTGCGTCTATCCCTGTTCTATTCACATCGGGAGTGAGCACGTCCCGACGTGCGCACAAGCTTATAAAGAGGCTGAGTCACATGCTGCACTTGGCCAATCACAGCCTTGCCAATAGTAGGCATGGCTGCGATGGCATCTTAGGGCAAGTAGTATGATGCATGTTGATTGGCTGCTTTGCAGCCTTTCAAAATGCGCCAAAATACATGCCGAACGACGAACCCGAACCCGAACTTTTACGAAAAAGTTCGGGTTCGGGTCCGTGTCACGAACACCCCAAAATTCGGTACGGACCCGAACTATGCTCGAACTGTTCGCTCAACACTACTCATAGAGACTTATCCAAAGCGCCTTGGAGCTGTGATTGCCGCAAAAGGTGGCTCTACTAAGTATTGACTTTAGGGGGGTAAATAGTTATGCACATTGACCTTTTCTGTTATTTTGTCCTATTAGTTGTATGCTTTACAATTAACCATTTTAATAGAAGGTCTAACTTGTGGGCATGTTCTACAAATTACATGATGGAAATCCTCAAACAATTTATGTTAATTCCAGGGGGTGAGTCAACAAAAAAAAGAACGAAGTCAAGGGCGGTGAATACTTTTGCTTAGCACTGTATACATTACAGAGTGTTGGCAAAACATACAAAAGTTATTTACGCATCTACCTGGGCATTTTTCGTCCCAGATTATTTTTATGAAACGTGGCTGTCTTCACTTCATGTCTGACCATTTCTTTATAATGGCCAGACGGCGGTGTTTTCGACCCATTTGGCGCCACATTTCGTAGGCCAACTCCCGCACTATCCTCTGTTTCTCGGCGTGGGACCGAGTGCGGTCGTAGCCCCGACTAGAGTTGAGCGAACCCGAACTGTAAAGTTTGGGTTTGTACCGAACTTTAGGTTTTTCGGCACCCGGACCCGAACTTTTACGTAAAAGTTCGGGTTCGGTAATTTTTATATCGCTTTTTGAAAGGCTGCAAAGCAGCCAATCAACAAGCGTCATACTACTTGCCCCAAGAGGCCATCGCAGCCATGCCTACTATTGGCATGGCTGTGATTGGCCAACTGCAGCACGTGACCCAGCCTCTATTTAAGCTGGAGTCATGTAGCGCCGCCCGTCACTCTGCTCGGATTAGTGTAGGGATAGGCTGCAACTGCTGTGAGGGGAAGATCAGGGAGGAATCTTATGAAGAACTGCTTCTTTACTCAGCGATCTACAGCAAATGTGTTTTGTGGGTGCAGTGCACAATTGTTTTAAGCCTGCCCTAAGCCAACTACTACTGAAAACGAACTTTTTTTTCTTCAGTTAGTCAATACATAATCGGCAGCCATTTTATGCAGCGATGCTGCACCAGCACAGGATATCTGCATGTCTGCAAGTCCAGAAATACTGCTTTGAGACACTGGGGTTTAAAAAACCCTCTGTTTCATATAGTGCACGTCTAGGATTATAGGTGCATAAGGGACTGTTCATTTTAGGCCAGAAATACGGCTTTCACATACCGGGTTGGAAAAAACACTGTTTTATATACTGCACATCTGTGATTATAGGTGCATAAGTTACTGTGAAATTTAGGCCACAAATACAGATTTTACTTAGTGGGGTAAAAAAACAAACAAAAAAAAAACAAAAAAAAAAAACTCTGATATACTGCACATCCTGGATTACAGGTGCAAAAGTTACTGTGAAATTTAGGCCACAAATACCGCTGTCGTATAGAGTTTAAAAAAAAAATTGAGTGCAATACCCTACATCAGGGTTTTTATTGGCGGATAATTATTTTTAACAGACTCAACCACTTTTTACTTTGCTTGGTGAATGCTAACTATGAGGCAAACATCTAATAAGGGACGCGGTCATGGTCGTGGTGGTGGTGTTGGCGGAGCCTCTGGTGCAGGGGGAGGACGTGGCCGTTCTGCCACAGCTACACGTCCTACTGAACCTACTACCTCAAGTCCCAGTAGCCGCCAGAATCTACATCGATATTTGGTCGGGCCTAATGCCGTTCTAAGGATGGTAAGGCCTGAGCAAGTACAGGCGCTAGTCTATTGGGTGGCCGACAGTGGATCCAGCAGGTTCACATTATCTCCCACCCAGTCTTCTGCAGAAAGCACACAGGTGGTGCCTGAAACCCATGCCCATCAGTCTGTCACATCACCCCCGTGCATATCGGGGAACCTGTCTGAGCCCAAAGTCATGCAGCAGTCTCTTATGCTGTTTGAAGACTCTGCTGGCAGGGTTTCCCAATGGCATCCACCTAGCCCTTCCCCAGGGGTGGAAGACATAGAATGCACTGACGCACAACCACTTATGTTTCCTGATGAGGACATGGGAATACCACCTCAGCACGTCTCTGATGATGACGAAACACAGGTGCCAACTGCTGCGTCTTTCTGCAGTGCGCAGACCAAAAAGGAGGTCAGGGAGGAAGACTGGGTGGAAGACGAGGCAGGGGATGATGAGGTCCTAGACCCCACATGGAATGAAGGTCGTGCCACTGACTTTCAGAGTTCGGAGGAAGAGGCAGTGGTGAGACCGAGCCAACAGCGTAGCAAAAGAGGGAGCAGGGTGCAAAAGCAGAGCAGCCGTTGCCAAAACAGTTCGCCTGCTACTGGCCACCGCCACCAGGGACCGAGCACACCAAAGGCAGCTTCAAGAAGTTCCCTGGCATGGCACTTCTTCACACAATGTGCTGACGACAAGACCCGAGTGGTTTGCACGCTGTGCCATCAGAGCCTGAAGCGAGGCATTAACGTTCTGAACCTTAGCACAACTTGCATGACCAGGCATCTACATGCGAGACACGGGCTGTATTGGAATAAGCAAAACCAAGAAAGGGCTCAGGCCCCTCCTGCTTTCTCTTCTGCTGTTGCCTCGGCCTCTTCCTCCGCCTCTGGAGGAACGTTGGCACCTGCCGCCCAGCAAACAGAGGATGTGCCACCAACACCACTACCTCCGTCACCAAGCATCTCCACCATGTCACACGGAAGCGTTCAGCTCTCCATCTCACAAACATTTGAGAGAAAGCGTAAATTCCCACCTAGCCACCCTCGATCCCTGGCCCTGAATGCCAGCATTTCTAAACTACTGGCCTTTGAAATGTTGTCATTCAGGCTGGTGGAGATGGACAGCTTCAAACAGCTCATGTTGCTTGCTGTCCCACAGTACGTCGTTCCCAGCCGCCACTACTTCTCCAGGAGAGCCGTGCCCTCCCTGCACAACCAAGTATCGGATAAAATCAAGTGTGCACTGTGCAACGCCATCTGTGGCAAGGTCCACCTAACCACAGATACGTGGACCAGTAAGCACGGCCAGGGACGCTATATCTCCCTAACTGCACACTGGGTAAATGTAGTGGCGGCTGGGCCACAGGTGGAGAGCTGTTTGGCGCACGTCCTTCCGCCGGCAAGGATCGCAAGGCATCATTCTTTGGCTCCTGTTGCCTCCTCTTCCTACTCGGCTTCCTCCTCCTCTTCTACCACCTTCTCATCTGGTCAGCGACAACCCTTTAACACCAACTTCAGCACAGCCAGGGGTAAATGACAGCAGGCCGTTCTAAAATGGATGTGTTTGGGGGACAGGCCCACACCGTGCAGGAGTTGTGGCGGGGTATAGAACAACAGACAGACGAGTGGTTGCAGCCAGTGAGCCTCAAGCCCGGCCTGGTGGTGTGCGATAATGGGCGAAATCTCGTTGCAGCTCTGGGACTAGCCGGTTTGACGCACATCCCTTGCCTGGCGCATGTGCTGAATTTGGTGGTGCAGAAAATCATTCACAACTACCCTGACATGTCAGAGCTGCTGCATAAAGTGCGGGCCTTCGGCGTTATCATCCTGCCGCCGCTCGGCTGTCTGCTCTACAGCGTAACTTCGGCATTCCCGCTCACCGCCTCATATGCGACGTGCCAACCAGGTGGAACTCCACCTTGCACATGCTGGAGAGACTGTGCAAGCAGTAGCAGGCCATAGTGGAGTTTCAGCTGCAGCACGCACGGGTGAGTCACACTGCGGAACATCACCACTTCACCACCAATGACTGGGCCTCAATGCGAGGCCTGTGTGCCCTGTTGCGCTGTTTCGAGTACTCCACCAACATGGCCAGTGGCGATGACGCCGTTATCAGCGTTACAATACCACTGCTATGTCTCCTTGAGAAAACACTTAGGGCGATGATGGAAGAGGATGTGGCCCAGGAGGAGGAGGAGGAGGAGGAGGAGGAGGAAGAGGGGTCATTTCTAAAACTTTCAGGCCAGTCTTTTAGAAGTGGCTCAGAGGGAGGTTTTTTGCAACAGCAGAGGCCAGGTACAAATTTGGTCAGCCAGCGCCCACTACTGGAGGACGAGGAGGAGGATGAGGAGGAAGAAGCATGTTCACAGCGGGGTGGCACCCAACACAGCTCGGGACCATCACTGGTGCGTGGCTGGGGGGATACGGAGGACGCAGACGATACGCCTCCCACAGAGGACAACTTGTCCTTACTTCTGGGCATAAATCACAGAGAAAAATGACTTTTCATCTAAAACATAACTTTTACTATCATTGGTTAAAATAATACCCCATCTTAATATGTATGTTAGGCTACGTCAAATAAATAGACAAGGCCTTACTTTGGACGTATCAGGATAATGCAGTCCGATATATAGAAAAATTTCCGGCAACTTACAGTTAGACGACTGTGGACCTGGCCAAACGGTAAGAGAGAGGTGGTGGATAAGGGGAAGGGAACAATATTCCTAATAAATCCCTCAATGTACCCCTGCCTACAGGCGGAGCACCCGCCCCAAAAGGGGCGACCCCACCTCTCGGTGGCTAAGCCCTCGCTGTCGCCTAATGTTACCCTGCCTGTCAGGATTGATGATGTTCGTCCCTTCTTTGGCAGTTTGTCCCGAGGCGTTTCCCCAGACGTTGTAAAGACTGGTTCATCAGGAGACTCGGGATAGTTGATAAATTCTTGCAGGTTTCATTAGATAAATGCCCATCTGATATTAGTGGGCAAACTTCTGATAATTGCATAGCAGACCTCCTGGTGTCATAAGGTGCATTGGTATTGCTGGATAGGTGATTCAAATACCTGTTTTTGTTGCCTAGAAGTGAACCCCGCCTCCTGGATAACCCTATTGCTGCCTTAGAATCGAAAACAGCACCACTTCCGGTATTTGGAACGCACATGTGATTCCAAAACCGGAAGTGAGCCGGCATTCACTCACATCGTCACATCCTGCCTGTGAAACGCATACAGGAGTGTGGGAGGAGTATCAGGACGGCAGATAGCGATACTGCCCACATGATTGTAAAGGGGGAGGGGAGTAATAGTAGGTATATAGGTTCTGGGGCCATACATTATAAAACTGTGCATCTTTAAAGCGATCATCCCACATGCATGTAGAGGGGGTGTATAGAGAGGCTGGATATAATAAACTGTATTAACATAAATTTATGTCAAAGGAACATGTAACGGACTGGGCTCCCAATTCCCTGCTGGACACTCTGCCGCTGGGGAGAGGAGACTGAGCTCTCTCTGTCCCGCAACTGTAACTTCCGATGGAGGTCCACCCAACGTGGCAGCTGACCGTCACCTTCTGCCCGGTATAGTAGGGTCTTGAACACTAGACTCCTCACGAACTTCATGTATTTCTCAGCTGGATTGGGTCCGAAGAAGTTCAGCCGCAACCACATCATACGGTCAAATTCCTCAACAGAGTATCTGTACTCCACTGCTGGTTCCATCCTGGTGCTTTTAGGGTCGCTGTACTGAGACATGCGTTGCCCTTAAGTTGTAAAATCCAAAGAAATGGTGTCTCCTGTAGCTGTCTTTCTGGCTGTAGGAACGATCCCGCTGCTTGCCACCAATGTGGACCGTTTCAGCAGACAAGGGGTTAAAATCCGTTTAGGCGATATGCCCCTTTCTGAGAGACAGGCACAGCTACTGCAGAACACCAACTCCCGAACTGGATACAAAATAGCACTCCAAACTGGAACCTCACGAATAGCTGCTAGCAGACGAACAGGAATCAACTTACACTCCTGGCAATCAGTCTCTAACAGCATACAGCGGATCCCCCCAATATCGAGACAAGGCTCCGTGTTGAGGGTCAAGCAGTGGTCTGACTGTACTTCACGTACAGCCTCTTTTATTCACAAACCAAAAACATAGTACTGCCCACAGGGTTTTGAAATACAACCAATCAGTAATTTACAACACATACAATGTAAGTACAGCAACCAATCGTTCACGCCCCCAGAGGACCAGAAGGGAGACTGCGACACAGGACAGATACAACACATCCCCACAATGCATCATGGTTTTCTCCTCTCTGTCCCGGAGACAACCGAGGAGCAATCCAATTATCTCTCAGGACAAAGGGAAATCGCCAATACACATGTGCAGACAACAGGACAGACAGCACCATTTAAACACACAATGGGACAATGGCACAATAGAAACACACTCAGCATATTCCTCCCAAGCTGACAAGTTACACTTATTATAAATTGTTACAACTTTGTGAGTTTACATTGTCCATACATATAACTTACATCAATTTAAACAGTATAACTTGGGGACAAACCTATCCAAAATTCACTTGAATAGGTTCAGGGGTTTAAAAGTTAGTATGGGCCATAATCCTGAGGCAAGAGGCTGGTAAACAGGCCTCTCCAAAACCCAGTGGCGAGGTTGGTTTCGCCACAGAACAGGCCCCCCATATTGATATTCACTGCTCAAAAAAATAAAGGGAACACTTAAACAACACAATGTAACTCCAAGTCAATCACACTTCTGTGAAATCAAACTGTCCACTTAGGAAGCAACACTGAGTGACAATCAATTTCACATGCTGTTGTGAAAATGGGATAGACAACAGGTGGAAATTATAGGAAATTAGCAAGACACCCCCAAAAAAGGAGTGGTTCTGCAGGTGGTGACCACAGACCACTTCTCAGTTCCTATGCTTCCTGGCTGATGTTTTGGTCACTATGGAATGCTGGCGGTGCTTTAACTCTAGTGGTAACATGATTCGGGGTCTACAACCCACACAAGTGGCTCAGGTAGTGCAGCTTATCTAGGATGGCACATCAATGCGAGCTGTGGCAAGAAGGTTTGCTGTGTCTGTCAGCGTAGTGTCCAGAGCATGGAGGCGCTACCAGGAGACAGGTCAGTACATCAGGAGACGTGGAGGAGGCCGTAGGAGGGCAACAACCCAGCAGCAGGACCGCTACCTCCGCCTTTGTGCAAGGAGGAACAGGAGGAGCACTGCCAGAGCCCTGCAAAATGGCCACACACACTACTGAGCCTCATTTTGACTTGTTTTAAAGGACATTACATCAAAGTTGGATCAGCCTGTAGTGTGTTTTTCCACTTTAATTTTGAGTGTGACTCCAAATCTAGACCTCCATGGGTTGAAAAATTTGATTTCCATTTTTTTTTTTTTTGTGTGATTTTGTTGTCAGCACATTCAACTATGTAAAGAACAAAGTATTTCAGAAGAATATTTAATTAACTCAGATCTAGGATGTGTTATTTTTGTGTTCCCTTTATTTTTTTGAGCAGTGTATATACGAATGGACCAATTTCGGTCCAATATAAAGCAAGATTTTCAAGAACTATATTCATAAAGGGTAACCATAGAGATGGCTACTGCATGAAAAACGTGAGGGAGACTAAATAAAACACCCAAAGGAAATCTGTTCATTTAGTCCCATTGGAAATACTGTTTTGAGGCGGTATATCCACTGGGCTTCCTTGCGGAGAATCCTATTATCCCAGTTGCCACCCCTTGGTGACTGCCGTATGACTTCAATGACCTGGAATTTGAGTGTACTCACGTCGCCATCATGTGCCTCAAGCACGTGATGTGCGATTGGTTTGTCTCTACGGTTCCTGACATCACCTAGGTGTTCCCCAACCCGTCTCCTAAGCTCACCTTTGGTTTTTCTGACGTAGCTTAGAGGGCAACTACAGGTACAGAGGTAGATCACCCCTTGGGTACGGCAGTTGGCAAAATCCTGTATAGTGTATGTTATTCCAGTGCCAACACTAGTGAACACTTTCGATTTTAAAATGAAGGGGCAACAGACACAGTTTCCACCACACTTAAAGGTGCCCGTTGGTTTGGGATTAAGCCATGTGGTGGTTCCTATTGGTTTCTGGTAGTGACTGTGTACCAATCTGTCCTTACCTCTGGGCAGCCTGGCACATATGAGCGACTACATGCTGCAGTGCCTGCGCAACGCCAGCAGAGTTGCCCACATTTTAACATGTGCTGACTACTGGGTGGCCACCCTGCTGGATCCCCGTTACAAAGAAAATGTGACGTCCTTAAAGGATAACTGTCGTATTATTATTTTTTTTGTATTGGATTGTGGTGATTAATATCACGTTCTTGGCCCTATTTCAACTTTTCACTGTGTATTCAATTACTCCTTAATTCCACATTTTTGTTCCCTGTACTGCCTACTTTTACCTGTGCTTAAAATAGGGTTATAGGCATGGTCAGTCTATCCGTTGATAGACGGAGCACGCAGCGTGCAGGCTCACATTACTGACAGCCAGGGACTGTAAGTAAATGATTAAAGTCAGGTCCTCCCCAGCAGCTGATAACAGTGCCTGGGCTGTGTACACTTCTCCCTGTCCCTGCACTTGGCAGACGCTCCCTCACTCAGAAGAGCAGGAGAATGCAGAGTTGAAGCAGCGCAGACCAGGGAAGGGAGATCTGCTCAGTGTATAAATGAAAGCAACATGTGGTAAGAGGACCCCTTTATGCTGCAGGAGATTAACCCTTTAGGGGGGAGGGCTCTGGTTACTGACACTTTTGGGGAGCTATTGTTACTGGCTAGTGAGGGCAGGCGGGATTAGCCTCAGGGTGAGGGCAGTGGCGGCCATCTTAACTGAATAGTGTAATTGCAGTTTTATGCAGACTGGTTGCTAAGGGCTGAATCTTATTAAATATGGGGTAAGTGAGTCTAATAGTAACTGATTCTGGAATATATCATGTTATTAGTAACTACATATATGAAAATTTAAATTAGGGTCTAAATGTGACAGTTATCCTTTAATTCCCTCACTGGAGCGTGATCGGAAGATGCGCGACTACAGGCGCACGCTGGTAGACGCGCTCCTGAGAGCATTCCCGACTGACGCCGGGGGACAAGTGGAAGCACAAGGCGAAGGCAGGGGAGGAGGAAGAGGCCGCCAACGCAGCTGTGTCAGCGCCAGCACCTCAGAAGGCAGGGTTAGCATGGCCGACATGTGGAAAAGCTTTGTCACCTCGCCGCAACAACCGGCCCCAACTGCTGATATGGAGCGTGTTAGCAGGAGGCAGCATTTGAACAACATGGTGGAACAGTACCTGTGCACACGCCTACACGTACTGACTGATGGTTCTGCCCCATTCAACTTCTGGGTCTCCAAATTGTCCACATGGCCAGAGCTTGCCCTGTATGCCTTGGAGGTGCTGGCCTGCCCTACAGCCACTGTACTCTCTGAACGTGTATTTAGCACGGCAGGAGGCGTCATTACAGACAGACGCAGCCGCCTGTCCACAGCCAACGTGGACAAGCTCATGTTCATTAAAATGAACCAGGCTTGAATCCCACAAGACTTGTCTGTACCTTGTGCAGAATAGACAGTTCTAACAGCCTCAACCATCCATCCTTGTACTCAAGTGCACGTATTCCTTTTTTTTTTTTTATATATATGTACCAATATTTTGGGGGATACCCCTATGTAAAAATGCAAAATAACACACATCTGTGTTGGCTACCTATTCCTCCTTCGCCGCCGCTTCCACCTAGACCGCCACGTGAGCCTACACGGCCACATCCACCCATTCACCGCCTCCTCAACCTCTTCCTCCTACATCATTCCTAATTTAATTTTTTTTTTTAAGGTCTTTGATGTTTTTTAAATTCATTTCCCTATCCACATTTGTTTGCAGAGCATTTGCCATGCTCTTAAGCACATTTTGCAGCCCTTTGCAGCCTTCTGGCTCTTTCCAGGTCTATTTTAGAGCCATTTTAGTGGCCAAAAGTTCGGGTCCCCATTGACTTCAATGGGGTTCGGGTTCAAGTTTGGGTCAAGTTCGGGTCCCGAACCAAACTTTTTTTTCAAGTTTGGCCGAACCCGAACATCCAGGTGTCCGGTCAACTCTAGCCCCGACCCATCATCCGCTGCAAGAGAAAAATGCAAGCATATAATCCAAATTTTTAACAATAATAGTATTGAAAATAATTTACTCAAGTAAACTGCTAAAAGTATTTAATGCTTTGAGGTGGAAATATTAGATTTAGGCTGCCTGCACCGCCAGTATTTGATGGTTCATTTAGAGTTACCCAGGGTGCATCCCGGGGAGACGAACAAGCTGTACACCCCATATCGTACCGTACCGTCGCTTCACTAGACAGGTACATCTCTGCTTAGCTGGACAGTATCTGATAGCTCAGACCCCACCCACATACAGTCGTAATACAATCCCATCTTCTATACGTAACAGTAAGGCCGCATGCACACGGGCGTGTTTTTTCTAAACTACGGACTGTACAAACCCTTCCTGCCGTGTGGACAAGCGCACGGCGTCATTGTTTGCTATGACGACGTGCGCTTCCAGGCCACCACCGCTGTACTGCGATACACTTGTATGATCTATACAAGTGTATTACTGTACAGTGGTGGCGGCAAGAAGCGCACGGCATCATAGCGAGTTAGCATTAGCAACCAATGACGCTGTGCGCTCGGCCACTCTGCAGGGTAACCTAACATAGTGGGTGTAGTGTCACAGGAATACTTAGTGCAAAAATAAATAATATCTAGTGAGACCTAATAAAATGTGAAGTTTGGTGCACTTAAGAAAATTTTCAATCGCAGAAGGTCGCACTGGCAATTTTTTTTATAACACTCTTTATGCATATAAAGCGATTGTTCAGACATGCAGGTGAAATGAAATCAAATACACTACTTTAATGTAAGATTACTTACAGTCACCAGGAGTTCTTCCTCTTCCTCGTTGAACTTCGCTCCAACCATCACATCCATCTAATTGCTAGTCGGTGTAAACCAGTTGCTGTAGGCCACGCCTTCAGAACGCATGTGCTCTTGCCATTAATATGTTGCTGATGAAAAAATTATGCTTGTAGATCACAGATTCGCTTAATACTTCTGGAATGTAGCCATGTTGTGGGACTATGTGTGTGCATTGAGGCCTCATGCACACGACCGTTGTGTTCCGTTCCGCGAAATGGGGTTCCGTTGTTCCGTGATCCGTTTCCGTTTTTGTTTCCGTGTGTCTTCCCTTATTTTTGGAGGATCACCAGACATGAAGGAAAGTAAAAAAAGTCTAAGTCAAGTTTGCCATGCAAATGATAGGAAAAAAACAATGACAATCTTGTGTGCCTCCGCGTTTTTTCACGGTCCCATTGACTTGAATGGGTCCGCGAACCGTTTTCTGTGAAAAAAATAGGACAGGTTATATTTTTTTGACGGACTGGAACCACGGATCACGGACGCGGATGACAAACGGTGCATAAGCCGAGTTTTCAACGAACCCATTGAAAGTCAATGGGTCCACAGAAAATCACAAAAAACGGAACAAAGGACACGGAATAAAACAACGGTCGTGTGCATGAGGCCTTACTAAGTATTTTGTGGCTGCAAATAGGACCTGGAGGTTTCTCATGTTCGCATGCCATTAAAATGAATGGGACCCGCCGCGAACCTGTGGTTCGCGAACATTTGAGCGAGTTCAAGCTATCGCGTTCGCGAACCGTCCCATCAGATGTTCGTCCAACACTAAACAGCACATTGGGTAAATGCAGTGGCGGCTGGGCCTGAGGCGGATAGCAGTTTACCGCATGTCCTTCCACCACCGAAGATTGCAGGGCGCTTCAGTTTGCCTCCTGTTGCTTCCTCCTCCTACTCCGCTTCCTCATCCTCTACTGGCTCCTCATCCGGTCTGCGTAACACCCTCACCACAAACTTCAGCACAGCCAGGGGTAAATGACAGCAGGCAGTTTTAAAACTTATCTGTTTGGGGGACAAACCCCACACCGCGCAGGAGCTGTGGGCGGTCATGGAACAACAGACCGATGAATGGTTGGTGCTAGTGAGCCTCAAGCCCGGCCTGGTGGTGTGCGATAATGGGCCAAATCTCGTAGCAGCTCTGGGACTAGCCGGTTTGACGCACATCCCTTGCCTGGCGCATGTGCTGAATTTGGTGATGCAGAGGTTCTTTAAAAATGACTCCGATATGTCAGAGCTGCTGCATAAAGTGTGGGCCGTCTGTGCGCGTTTCGGCGTTCTCACCCTGCTGCTGTTCGCCAGTCAGCGCTGCAGCGTAACTTCTGCCTTCCCGCTCACCGCCTCATATGCGACATACCCACAAGGTGGAACTCCACATTGCACATGCTGGCCAGACTGTGCGAGCAGCAGCAGGCGATAGTGGAGTTTCAGCTGCAGCACGCATGGGTGAGTCGCTCTGCGGAACAGCACCACTTCACCACCAATGACTGGGCCTCTATGCGAGACCTGTGTTCCTTGTTGCGCTGTTTCGAGTACTCCACCAACATGGCCAGTGCTGATAACACCGTTCTCAGCCTTACTATCCCACTTCTATGCCTCCTTGAAAAAACGCTGGTGGCGATGATGGAAGAGGATGTGGCACAGGAAGAGGAGGAGGAAGAGGGATCATTTCGTAGGGTTTCCGGCCAGTCATTTACAAGTGTCTCTAAGTGTGGGTTCCTGCACCCACAAACGCCAGGTACACAATTGTCCAGCCAGGGCACAGTTCTGGAGGATGACGAGGTGGAGGATGAGGATGACGAGGTGGAGGATGAGGAGGAGGAGATGGAGGAAGATGAACCTTGTTCACAGCAGGTTGGCACCCAGACCAGCTAATGGCCATCACTGGTGCGAGGCAGGGGGGATACAGAGGACACAGACGATACACCTCCCACAGAGGAGAGCTTTTCGTTGCCTCTGGACAGGCTGGCACTCATGAGTGATTACATGCTGCAGTGTCTCCGCAACGACCGGCGAATTTCCCAGATTATAAGTTGTGATGATTACTGGGTGGCCACACTGCTGGATCCCCGTTACAAGGACAACATACCACTAGGGATGAGCGAACCCGAACTGTATAGTTCGGGTTCGTACCGAATTTTGAGGTGTCCGTGACACGGACCCGAACATTTTCGTAAAAGTCCGTGTTCGGGTTCGGTGTTCGGCGCTTTCTTGGCGCTTTTTGAAAGGCTGCAAAGCAGCCAATCAACAAGCGTCATACTACTTGCCCGAAGAGGCCATCACAGCCTTGCCTACTATTGGCATGGCTGTGATTGGCCAGTGCAGCATGTGACCCAGCCTCTATATAAGCTTGGGTCACGTTGCGCTGCACATCACTCTGCTGATTGAAGCATAGGGAGAGGTTGCAGCTGCGACGTTAGGGCGAGATTAGGCAGTGATTAACTCCTCCAAAAGACTTCATTCTGTGATCGATCTGCAGCTGTGGATCATTGAAGTGCTAATATTGACTTGCTCACTTTTTTGAGGCTGCCCAGAGCGTTTTTAGATCACTTTTTTTCTGGGATGATCGGCGGCCATTTTGTGACTTGTGGTGCGCCAGCACAAGCTATCACCAAGTGTTTTTAACCATCAATAGTGTGGTTATTTTGTGCTATATCCTACATCAGCTGCAGGCTGAGCCTGTTTTACCGAAGTGCATTTATCCATCAACAGTCTGGTTATTTTTTGGCCATATACTACATCTGGTGCAGGCTGAGCCTGTGTCACCCAAGTGCATTTAACCATCAACAGTGTGGTTATTTTTTGGCCATATACTACATCAGGGGCAAGTTGAGCCTGTCACCCAGCGCCTAAAAAATAGACCTGACATTTCTATTCAACCAAATCTGTACTGTTTTAGCTGGTCAAGTTATTTGTAGTGACCGTAAAAGCAGACTTTTTGTTCTGGGTTGAAAAACTATTCCCAAATTTGCCATTCTCAAAATAACTAGTTTCTGGTATATGAGGCCTACTTGAAATCTATCCCAAAAAGGATATCTTACATTGAAGGTGCTGATAGTGTCATTCAGAAAAACCTAAGACACACGCTACCGTGCAGATAAAAGTCTGATTCTGTGATTAAACCTTAACCTGTCACACAGTGCAAAAAAAAAAAAAACAGGTCTCACATTTCTATTCAAGCAAATCTGTACTGTTTTAGCTGGTCAAGTTATTTGTAGAGACCGTAAAAGCCCATTTTTTTTTCTGGGTTGAAAAAGTATTCCCAAATTTGCCATTCTCAAAATTGTGGTGAACGGGAACAATGAGGAAAACATCTAATAAGGGACGCGGACGTGGACATGGTCGTGGTGGTGTTAGTGGACCCTCTGGTGCTGGGAGAGGACGTGGCCGTTCTGCCACAGCCACACGTCCTAGTGTACCAACTACCTCAGGTCCCAGTAGCCGCCAGAATTTACAGGGATATTTGGTGGGGCCCAATGCCGTTCTAAGGATGGTAAGGCCTGAGCAGGTACAGGCATTAGTCAATTGGGTGGCCGACAGTGCATCCAGCACGTTCACATTATCTCCCACCCAGTCTTCTGCAGAAAGCGCACAGATGGCGCATGAAAACCAAGCCCATCAGTCTGTCACATCACCCCCATGCATATCAGCGAAACTGTCTGAGCCTCAAGTTATGCAGCAGTCTCTTATGCTGTTTGAAGACTCTGCTGCCAGGGTTTCCCAAGGGCATCCACCTAGCTCTTCACCAGGGGTGGAAGAGATAGAATGCACTAACGCACAACCACTTATGTTTCCTTATGATGAGGACATGGGAATACCACCTCAGCACGTCTCTGATGATGACGAAACACAGGTGCCAACTGCTGCGTCTTTCTGCAGTGTGCAGACTGAACAGGAGGTCAGGGATCAAGACTGGGTGGAAGACGATGCAGGGGACGATGAGGTCCTAGACCCCACATAAAAAGAAGGTCGTGCCACTGACTTTCAGAGTTCGGAGGAATTGGCAGTGGTGAGACCGAGCCAACAGCGTAGCAAAAGAGGGAGCAGTGGGTAAAATCAGAACACCCGCCGCCAAGAGACTCCGCCTGCTACTGACCGCCGCCATCTGGGACCGAGCACCCCAAATTCAGCTTCAAGGAATTCCCTGGCATGGCACTTCTTCAAACAATGTGCTGACGACAAGACCCGAGTGGTTTGCACGCTGTGCCATCAGAGCCTAAAGCGAGGCATTAACGTTCTGAACCTTAGCACAACCTGCATGACCAGGCACCTGCATGCAAAGCATGAACTGCAGTGGAGTAAACACCTTAAAAACAAGGAAGTCACTCAGGCTCCCCCTGCTGCCTCTTCTGCTGCTGCCGCCTCGGCCTCTTCTGCTGCTGCCGCCGCCTCGGCCTCTTCTGCTGCTGCTGCCGCCTCGGCCTCTTCTGCTGCTGCTGCCGCCGCCTCGGCCTCTTCTGCTGCTGCTGCCGCCGCCTCGGCCTCTTCTGCTGCCTCTGGAGGAACGTTGGCACCTGCCGCCCAGCAAACATGGGATGTACCACCAACACCACCACCTGCGTCACCAAGCATCTCAACCATGTCACACGGCAGCGTTCAGCTCTCCATCTCACAAACATTTGAGAGAAAGCGTAAATTCCCACCTAGCCACCCTCGATCCCTGGCCCTGAATGCCAGCATTTCTAAACTACTGGCCTATGAAATGCTGTCATTTAGGCTGGTGGACACACACAGCTTCAAACAGCTCATGTCGCTTGCTGTCCCACAGTAGGTTGTTCCCAGCCGCCACTACTTCTCCAAGAGAGCCGTGCCTTCCCTGCACAAACAAGTGTCCCATAAAATCAAGTGTGCACTGCGCAACGCCATCTGTGGCAAGGTCCACCTAACCACAGATACGTGGACCAGTAAGCACGGCCAGGGATGCTATATCTCCCTAACTGCACACTGGGTAAATGTAGTGGCGGCTGGGCCCCAGGCGGAGAGCTGTTTGGCGCACGTCCTTCCGCCGCCAAGGATCGCAGGGCAACATTCTTTGCCTCCTGTCTCCTCCTCCTCCTACTCAGCTTCCTCCTCCTCTTCTTCCACCTGCTCATCCAGTCAGCCACACACCTTCACCACCAACTTCAGCACAGCCCGGGGTAAACGTCAGCACGCCATTATGAAACTCATATTTTTGGGGGACAGGCCCCACACCGCACAGGAGTTGTGGCGGGGTATAGAACAACAGACCGATGAGTAGTTGCTGCCGGTGAGCCTCAAGCCCGGCCTGGTGGTGTGCGATAATGGGCGAAATCTGGTTGCAGCTCTGGGACTAGCCGGTTTGACGCACATCCCTTGCCTGGCGCATGTGCTGAATTTGGTGGTGCAGAAGTTCATTCGCAACTACCCCGACATGTCAGAGCTGCTGCATAAAGTGCGGGCCGTCTGTTCGCGCTTCCGGCGTTCACACCCTGCCGCTGCTCGCCTGTCTGCGCTACAGCGTAACTTCGGCCTTCCCGCTCACCGCCTCATATGCGACGTACCCACCAGGTGGAACTCCAACTTGCATATGCTGGACAGACTGTGCGAGCAGCAGCAGGCCATAGTGGAGTTTCAGCTGCAGCACGCACGGGTCAGTCGCACTGTGGATCAGACACACTTCACCACCAATGACTGGGCCTCCATGCGAGACCTGTGTGCCCTGTTGCGTTGTTTCGAGTACTCCACCAACATGGCCAGTGGCGATGACGCCGTTATCAGCGTTACAATACCACTTCTATGTCTCCTTGAGAAAACACTTAGGGCGAAGATGAAAGAGGAGGTGGCCCAGGAGGAAGAGGAGGAAGAGGGGTCATTTTTAGCACTTTCAGGCCAGTCTCTTCGAAGTGACTGAGAGGGAGTTTTTTTTGCAATACCAGAGGCCAGGTACAAATGTGGCCAGACAGGGCCCACTACTGGGGGACGAGGAGGACGAGGATGAGGAGGAGGTGGAGGAGGATGAGGATGAAGCATGTTCACAGCGGGGTGGCACCCAAAGCAGCTCGGGCCCATCACTGGTGCGTGGCTGGGGGGAAACACAGGACGATGACGATACGCCTCCCACAGAGGACAGCTTGTCCTTACCTCTGGGCAGCCTGGCACACATGAGCGACTACATGCTGCAGTGCCTGCGCAACGACAGCAGAGTTGCCCACATTTTAACGTGTGCGGACTACTGGGCTGCCACCCTGCTGGATCCCCGGTACAAAGACAATGTGCCCACCTTACTTCCTACACTGGAGCGTGATAGGAAGATGCGCGAGTACAAGCGCACATTGGTAGACGCGCTACTGAGAGCATTCCCAAATGTCACAGGGGAACCAGTGGAAGCCCAAGGCGAAGGCAGAGGAGGAGCAAGAGGTCACCAACGCAGCTGTGTCACGGCCAGCTCCTCTGAGGGCAGGGTTAGCATGGCAGAGATGTGGAAAAGTTTTGTCACCACGCCACAGCTAACTGCACCACCACCTGATACGGAACGTGTTAGCAGGAGGCAACATTTCACTAACATGGTGGAACAGTACCTGTGCACACCCCTCCCCGTACTGACTGATGGTTCGGCCCCATTCAACTTCTGGGTCTCCAAATTGTCCATGTGGCCAGAGCTAGCCTTTTATGCCTTGGAGGTGCTGGCCTGCCCGGCGGCCAGCGTTTTGTCTGAACGTGTATTCAGCACGGCAGGGGGCGTCATTACAGACAAACACAGCCGCCTGTCTACAGCCAATGTGGACAAGCTGACGTTCATAAAAATGAACCAGGCATGGATCCCACAGGACCTGTCCATCCCTTGTGCAGATTAGATATTAACTACCTCCCCTTAACAATATATTATTCTACTCCAGGGCACTTCCTCATTCAATACTATTTTTAATTTCATTTTACCATTATATTGCGGGGCAACCCAAAGTTGAATGAACCTCTCCTCTGTCTGGGTGCCGGGGCCTAAATGTGTGACAGTGGCCTGTTCCACTGGTGGGTGACGTGAAGCCTGATTCTCTGCTATGACATGAAGACAGATTCTGTGCTGACATAAGGCCAGATTCTCTGTTATGCGACCTCTCTCCTCTGCCTGGGTCTAAATGTGTGACAGTGGCCTGTTCCAGTGGTGGGTGACGTGAAGCCCGATTCTCTGCTATGACATGAAGACAGATTCTGCGCTGACATAAGACCAGATTCTCTGTTACGGGACCGCTCTCCTCTGTCTGGGTGCCGGGGCCTAAATGTGTGACAGTGGCCTGTTCCAGTGGTGGGTGACGTGAAGCCTGATTCTCTGCTATGACATGAAGACAGATTCTGTGCTGACATAAGGCCAGATTCTCTGTTACGGGACCGCTCTCCTCTGTCTGGGTGCCGGGGCCTAAATGTGTGACAGTGGCCTGTTCCAGTGGTGGGCGACGTGAAGCCTGATTCTCTGCTATGACATGAAGACAGATTCTGTGCTGACATAAGGCCAGATTCTCTGTTACGCGACCTCTCTCCTCTGCCTGGGTGCCTGGGCCTAAATGTGTGACAGTGGCCTGTTCCAGTGGTGGGTGACGTGAAGCCTGATTCTCTGCTATGACATGAAGACAGATTCTGCGCTGACATGAAGCCAGATTCTCTGCTATGGCATGAAGAGACTGATTCTCTGCTGACGTGAAGCCAGATTCTCTGCTATGGGACCTCTTTCCAATTGATATTGGTTCATTTTTATTTTTTTTATTTTAATTTTAATTTATTTCCCTATCCACATTTGTTTGCAGGGGATTTACCTACATGTTGCTGCCTTTTGCAGCCTTCTAGCTCTTTCCTGGGCTGTTTTACAGCCTTTTTAATGCCCAAAAGTTCGGGTCCCCATTGACTTCAATGAGGTTCGGGTTCGGGACGAAGTTCGGTTCGGGTTCGGATCCCGAACCCTAACATTTCCGGGAAGTTCGGCCGAACTTCTCGAACCCGAACATCCAGGTGTTCGCTCAACTCTACATACCACTAATTTGTCTGTTGCATTTTCGTGTGAAATTAACCAATTTTTGGGTGTGATATACCCCTGCTCTACCTAGTTGACAGCTTAATAAATTTCAGTAATTTTTCTGTTACATTCTTGGATTGACATTTTACAATTTTTGACGTGAATAAACCCCTCCTCTGCATAGTTGACAGGGACCGAAATTTTTAAAAATAATCTGTTCCATTAGTGGGTGACATTAATCCATTTCTGGCGATGAAAACCCCCTACTCTGCGTAGGTGACAGGGACTTAAATTTCTAAAATTCGTCTTTAATTGGCCCTTTCCTTCTATCTATCTTTTTGCTTTAAAAACTTTTCCCATATTGGCGCTCGATCAAAATTAAATGTCATCAATTTATCTCCCTTGGATGTGGTCTCTCTTTCTCACGCTCCGTCTCCGGCGTGGAACTCTGATTCGCCGATAACCGCGATCAACGTGGTAGGCTCAGAAAAGAACATTGAAAGTTGATAGAGAAGATATCCAAATAGATGGTGGACGTCACAGGGATGTGCGAACAGGCAGAAGTTATCTAGAGTCAACAAAGCGGCAGCAGGGCCTCTCCTGTCTAACGATTCGTAATCCAAAATACTGCAGTGACATTTAGTGTCATTTTTAATTAATCATTCAAATAACAGGGCATCTTAAGAGTCCTGTATTGTTATTTATAATCACTAGCTCCCCGAGTCGGGAGTGGGTAATTGCCGCGCGGCCCCTCCTTAACTTGGAAGCTTATGCTTCAATACTTTGTCCCACATTTCTGCTCGATTACATTTAATTTCATCCATTGATCTACCTTGGATGTGGTCTCTCTTTCTCACGCTCCCTCTCCGGGGTGGAACGCTGTTTCGACGCTAACCGTGATCAACACGGTAGGGGTAGGTGCAGAAAAGAACATCGAAAGTTGATAGAGCAGATATCCAATTGAATCGTAAACATCACGGGGACGTGCGACATGGTGGGGAAGTATGTTTGCACAAGCCTACACGAACTGACTTATGGTTCTGCCCCCTGCAACTTCTGGGTCTCCAAATTGGCACATAGCCTGAGCTTGCCCTTTACGCCTTGAAAGGGGGTTGCCTGCCCTGCATCCAGTGTATTGTCTGAATGTGTATTTAGCACGACTGGAGGGGGTTATCACAGGTTATATTTCCCAATGTTTTGGGGTGTACCCCAATTTAAAAAAAATATATATTTAAAACCAAAAAGCAGTGTAAGCTACCTCCTCCTCCTCCACCGCCGCTTCCACCTACACCACCACATCCAATGTCTCCTCAACCTCCTACTCCATATGGACCTCGTCCTCCTAGATCAAGATTATAATTTTTTATTTTTACGTATTTTATGTTATTTAAAGTCATTTCCCTATCCACATTTGTTTGCAGAGCACTTGCAATGCTCTTAACCACATTTTGCTTCCATTTGCATCCCTCTAGCCCTTTCCATGACATTTTTACAGCCATTTTAGTGCTCAAAAGTTCGGGTCCCCATTGACTTCAATGGGGTTCGGGTTCAAGTTCAGGTCAAGTTCAGGTCCAGAACTCAAACTTTTTTGTGAAGTTCGGCCGAACCCTTCGAACCCGAACATCCAGGTGTCCACTCAACTCTACTCTTTAGCTATAAGTTTCTCTGATGCACTGTATGTCGCAGTGGAACTGCCTCCGGGTACCGAGTGGCGTAATCAAGGACAACCAAGATGTGTTAGGCCCAGTACCGAAGTCCGCTAGGGGTCACCACTAGGTCCATAGCGATTCGCTCAAACGGTACCTCGATGATCGGGAGAGGTACCAAGGGACTGCGAAAAATGTGCTGGGGGCTAGTTGCCTGGCAGGTCGGGCAAGACTTACAGAACTCGTCCACCTCTTTAACCACCTCCGGACCGCCTAACGCAGGATCGCGTTCCGGAGGTAGCAGCGCTGCGCAGAGTCACGCATATACGCGTCATCTCGCGAGACGCGAGATTTCCTGTGAACGCGCGCACACAGGCGCGCGCGTTCACAGGATCGGAAGGTAAGAGAGTGGATCTCCAGCCTGCCAGCGGCGATCGTTCGCTGGCAGGCTGGAGATGCGATTTTTTTAACCCCTAACAGGTATATTAGACGCTGTTTTGATAACAGCGTCTAATATACCTGCTACCTGGTCCTCTGGTGGTCCCTTTTGTTTGGATCGACCACCAGAGGACACAGGCAGCTCTGTAATAAGTAGCACCAAGCACCACACTACACTACACCCCCCCGTCACTTATTAACTCCTTATTCACCCCTGATCACCCCATATAGACTCCCTAATCACCCCCCTGTCATTGATCACCCCCCTGTAAGGCTGCATTCAGATGTTCGTATGATTTTTACGGATCCACTGATACATGGATCGGATCCGCAAAACACATACGGACATCTGAATGGAGCCTTATAGGGGGGTGATCAATGACAGGGGGTGATCACCCCATATAGACTCCCTGATCACCCCCCTGTCATTGATCACCCCCCTGTAAGGCTCCATTCAGACATTTTTTTGGCCCAAGTTAGCGGAAATTATTTTTTTTTTTTTCACAAAGTCTCATACTCCACTAACTTGTGTCAAAAAATAAAATCTCACATGAACTCACCATACCCCTCACGGAATCCAAATGCGTAAAAATTTTTAGACATTTAGATTCCAGACTTCTTCTCACGCTTTAGGGCCTTTAGAATGCCAGGGCAGTATAAATACCCCACATGTGACCCCATTTCGGAAAGAAGACACCCCAAGGTATTCGCTGAGAGGCATATTGAGTCCATGAAAGATTGAAATTTTTGTCCCAAGTTAGCGGAAAGGGAGAATTTGTGAGAAAAAAAAAAGAAAAAAATTCCGCTAACTTGTGCCAAAAAAATAAAATTTCTATGAACTCGCCATGCCCCTCATTGAATACCTTGGGGTGTCTTCTTTCCAAAATGGGGTCACATGTGGGGTATTTATACTGCCCTGGCTTTTTAGGGGCCCTAAAGCGTGAGAAGAAGTCTGGGATCCAAATGTCTAAAAATGCCCTCATAAAAGGAATGTGGGCCCCTTTGCACACCTAGGCTGCAAAACAGTGTCACACATCTGGTATCGCCGTACTCAGGAGAAGTTGGGCAATGTGTTTTGGGGTGTCATTTTACATATACCCATGCTGGGTGAGATAAATATCTTGGTCAAATGCCAACTTTGTATTAAAAAAAATGGGAAAAGTTGTCTTTTGCCGAAATATTTCTCTCACCCAGCATGAGTATATGTAAAAAGACACCCCAAAACACATTGCCCAACTTCTCCTGAATACGGCGATACCACATGTGTGACACTTTTTTGCAGCCTAGGTGGGCAAAGGGGCCCACATTCCAAAGAGCACCTTTCGGATTTCACAGGTCATTTACCTACTTACCACACATTAGAGCCCCTAGAATGCCAGGGCAGTATAACTACCCCACAAGTGACCCCATTTTGGAAAGAAGACACCCCAAGGTATTCCGTGAGGGGCATGGCGAGTTCCTAGAATTTTTTATCTTTTGTCACAAGTTAGCGGAAAATTATGATTTGTTTTTATTTATTTTTTTCCTTACAAAGTCTCATATTCCACTAACTTGTGACAAAAAATAAAAACTTCCATGAACTCACTATGCCCATCACGAAATACCTTGGGGTGTCTTCTTTCCAAAATGGGGTCACTTGTGGGGTAGTTATACTGCCCTGGCATTCTAGGGGCCCAAATGTGTGGTAAGTAGTTTGAAATCAAAATCTGCAAAAAATGACCGGTGAAATCCGAAAGGTGCTCTTTGGAATGTGGGCCCCTTTGCCCACCTAGGCTGCAAAAAAGTGTCACACATGTGGTATCTCCGTACTCCGGAGAAGTTGGGCAATGTGTTTTAGGGTGTCATTTTACATATACCCATGCTGGGTGAGAGAAATATCTTGGCAAAAGACAACTTTTCCTATTTTTTTATACAAAGTTGGCATTTGACCAAGATATTTATCTCACCCTGCATTGGTATATGTAAAATGACACCCCAAAACACATTGCCCAACTTCTCCTGAGTACGGAGATACCACATGTGTGACACTTTTTTGCAGCCTAGGTGGGCAAAGGGGCCCACATTCCAAAGAGCACCTTTCGGATTTCACCGGCCATTTTTTACCGATTTTGATTTCAAACTACTTACCACACATTAGGGCCCCTAGAATGCCAGGGCAGTATAACTACCCCACAAGTGACCCCATTTTGGAAAGAAGACACCCCAAGGTATTCGCTGATGGGCATACTGAGTTCATAGAAGTTTTTATTTTTTGTCCCAAGTTAGTGGAATATGAGACTTTGTAAAAAAATAAAAAATCATCATTTTCCGCTAACTTGTGACAAAAAATAAAAAGTTCTATGAACTCACTATGCCCATCAGCGAATACCTTAGGGTGTCTACTTTCCGAAATGGGGTCATTTATGGGGTGTTTGTACTGTCTGGCCATTGTAGAACCTCAGGAAACATGACAGGTGCTCAGAAAGTCAGAGCTGCTTCAAAAAGCGAAAATTCACATTTTTGTACCATAGTTTGTAAACGCTATAACTTTTACCCAAACCATTTTTTTTTTTACCCAAACTTTATTTTTTTTTATCAAAGACATGTAGAACAATAAATTTAGAGAAAAATTTATATATGGATCTCGTTTTTTTTCAAAATTTTACAACTGAAAGTGAAAAATGTCATTTTTTTTGCAAAAAAATCGTAAAATTTCGATTAATAACAAAAAAAGTAAAAATGTCAGCAGCAATGAAATACCACCAAATGAAAGCTCTATTAGTGAGAAGAAAAGGAGGTAAAATTCATTTGGGTGGTAAGTTGCATGACCGAGCAATAAACGGTGAAAGTAGGGTAGGTCAGAAGTGTAAAAAGTGGCCTGGTCATTAAGGGTGTTTAAGCTAGGGGGGCTGAAGTGGTTAAACACACTGGGCCAGTAAAACCGTTGTAGTATCCGGTTCTGTGTTTTCTGCATTCCCAGATGACCCCCGAGAACATGCTGGTGGGCTAACTCTAACACGAGTTTGCGATAAGCCTGGGGCACCACCAACTGTTCAAACGGATTCACCTCGCAGCTGATTTACCCAATACAACATATCCTGATGAACCACAAAACGGGGGAACACCGACTCTGGTTGTTGTGGTTCACCATCTATTATTAGTACATTTTCCCAGGCTCGGGATAAGGTTGGATCCCGGTGTTGTGCAGTACCAAAATTATCCCTGGAGACATGGAGGTCTTCAAGCTCAGGTCCCAGTGGCAAGTCCTCCATGTCTCCCACCATTACACTTAGCGGGGTTGTTTCCCCCTCTTCCACCAAAGTGGCGGTCACCTCTACCGCTGGCCCTTCGGACTCAGGTTCCCAGGGTTCTGGTCTCCCCCCTGAGCTGGGCCACTCTGCTAGGGTTACCCCTGTCTCATGGGTATCAGTCACTCTCGTAACCGGCAATAGTGACGGGAAGCCTGGGAAATCTCTCCCTACTATAAGTTCACAGTGTAGGTTGGTTGCGACAGCCACCTCATGGGTCCACCTGCCGGAAACCATGGACAGAGACACCATAGCAGTAGGGTAGTCTTTTAAGTCCCCATGCATACACATGACTCTGACCTTACGGCCGGCGTACTCAGCAGAGCGTACCAGGGAGTCCAACAGAGCCTCTGCCGGAGTGTCTACCACCTCCACCTGGCACAGGTGGTTCAGAGACTCCGGAGAACCCACTGCACACAGTTTCCTGGCATACAATGATTGACGGAAGCCATAGTTTGTGTCCATGGGTTCCCCCTGATGTGGACAGTCAGCTTGAACATGGCCAGGCTCCCGACACCGCCAGCAGATTATTGGAGCGGGGTCCACAGGGTTTACATCCAGGCAGGTTTGGTGGGCACCAGTTGCCGGGTCCGGGGTGGAGAGTTATGGGATTTGACTGCCCCCCTCCCAAAAGAACCCCCCATAAGTTCCGGGTAGCATCATAGCGCTCCACCAGGTCGGCCATCTTCAGCGCATTACCTGGAGAGACCTGGCCAATCCATTGCTGGAGAGAGGGTGGCAGAGCCATCCAGAACCTGTCTGCTAACAACCGGTCCAGCATAGCAGTGGGGCTCAGCACATCAGGTTTTAGCCACTTTTGCAACAGGTTGAGCAGGTTATAATACTGGGGTCTCACTGGCTCAGCCGGGTTGAACCCCCAATGATGCACCCGCTGGGCCTGGACCAGCACATTCACCCCCAGTCTTGCCAAAATCTCACCCTTTACCTTTGGGTAGTCGGCAGCTTGATTGTCCGGCAAGTCAAAATACACCCGCTGTGACTCTGATGTCAGAAAAGGAGCGACGACCTCAGCCCACTGGTCTTGGGGCAGCTTTTCCCTGGTGGCCACTTTCTCATACATCGCCAGGTAGGTCTTGATGTCATCTGCGGGGGTCATTTTAGGGATCGCTGCACGGACTGCTTTCCGGGCATCATGGACGCTTGGGGTTGCTCCTGCTGTTTGCAAAGCCATCAAGTGTTGTAGCAGCAACTGGTTGGTCTCTTGCTGCTGCTTATTAGCCTCGCGTTGCTGCAGGTTGGTCTCTTGCTGCTGCAGATTAGCCTCCATGAGGGCCTTCAAAACAGCCTCCATTTTGTCACGTGTCACAAGTTTAAATCTAGCAGGTTTGATAAACGACAGACACCTGTTTGCAAACCACGTCACTGCGCTTGCCCGCTCCAAGCCACCAATTCATAGGGATTTGCTCTGGTAGGCAAGGTAAGCGGTCGCAGTACAGAGGCAAGAACATGGTAGTAAAGCAAAAAGTTCACTGTTTATTCACACCAAAAGAAAAAAGTAACACAAACGCTTTGCAGCGTCCTGGTGTTAATTCACACTGCACAAAGTCCACAAAACAAAGATGTCATGTAAAGGGGGAATATTAATCACCAATATTTATGTAAATATCGATAATTAATATTCATAAATGGGAGGAGCCGTCTATTGATGACTCCGCCTATTTATGCCTTTATATAATAATAACACAATACCTTTGCTATGCTTTACATTAATCACTATGCTAGCTGCATGCGCCTTACTAACTAACTATCGCCAATAACTACACGTTACACAGATAGTTACAAGTAACAGTATTTATTACTAACAATACACTACGCACGCAATACTAACAATACAGCACTAAATATACAATCCTAAACTACACTACACATTCCCAATTCCACCCATCAACTAACTATACAGTTCACACATACAAGTATATAACAACCCACCCCACCTGACTATATACTATCCCTATGGGGTACGACGAAGGGTTAAAAGGATTGTTTGCAGAGCAGAGGCATGCTCTACAGAGAAGGGACAACCAAGGCAGGGAACCAGGGTAACCCAGGGGTTAACCAGGGGACTCGGCAGGGCAGGGTAAAGGGTTAGCAGGGGAATGCTCAACAGAGAACAGAGCACAGAACGCTCTGTTCTGACAGCAGAGCAGGGGTTAAGGACAGCAGCAATGCTGCTGGAGTTACAGTAAGGGGGGGGGGGGGGGGGGTTGTGGCCACCAGGGGTTAATCAGGTACAGTAAGGGGGGGGGGGTTGTGGCCACCAGGGGTTAACAGGGCACTGAAGGGGTTAACAGGGGACTGGCAGTGAGGGGGTTACTGAAGAGGTCTGCCAGGGGTCTCAACAGGGGTTTATGCTGAGGCAGGACAGCATATCAGGGGTTCTGTGCTGAGGGCAGCAGGACAGGGGTTAACCAGGAAGTGATACTTAGCCAGCCGGCATTCCAGAGGGGGGGGGGGCTGATTGCTCCGTACAGCCTGTGTGCTCTCTCCTGCTGGGGCCGGCTGTTCAGAGCGCAGTTCAGCTCCTTGCTGCCTGCGTCCTTCCTGGAGGTGCTGTGAGGGGTAGGTGTCGGGGATCAGAGGGGTCCTGTGTCGCAGGATGCGGTCTCCACTCCGGCATGCAGGGGGTACTCCTGAGCGCAGAGCACAGCGCTCTGCTGGGCGGCAGGCAGGCAGGGGTTCTGTATCCCAGCGCTCATCTTCAGGGGGGGGGGGGGGGAACGAACTGCCAGAGCGCAGTGCTGCTGGGGTATTTAAACCCTGCAGCACTCGCGCCCGTTTTACCGCCCTGCGCCAGCCCGCTCTCCCAGGCAGGGGGATCCTTTGATCCTCCCGCCTGTGGAGATATCGCACATCTCTGGCGCTGTAATTACAGCGCCGGAGGTGAGCGGCACACAGGGGCATGGGAACTCTGTTCCCATGTCCCTGTTAGGCATACCATCTCCAGCGCTGCCGGAGATGGTGACAAAGGGCAGAGGATCTTTTTGATCCTCTGTCCTTTGTAGAGGCCGACGCTGGACATAATTGTCCAACTGTCGGTCTCCTCCACCCACCCAGCAGGCGCATATGAGCGGGATTCCGGCCATATATGCCCATAGATGCTTGGGGCACATCTATAAGCATATATGAACGGACATTATTCACATAGGGGCAGGAATAAGCCCTCCTATATAACTGTATAGGGGCACATATATATATGATAAGGGGGCATATATTAAGGGGGATATCTAAGGGGCCACATTCATATATAAAGGGGGCACAAGCCCCTACAATATAAGAGGGCACAAGCCCCTACAATATAAGAGGGCACATATTTCCCACAGGGGCCACCATGAGCCCCTGGGGATCACCATGGGCAGACGTGCTCAGATGCTGGGCACATCTGCGCACATCGTCCCATGATGCTATGGCTAATGTATGCACATATATACCATACATGCCCGCACATGTTTGCAGGCATGCATGGATATATATGCATATGTCTCAACCGTTCCTCAACAATCCCCCTGTTGTCGGACTATATAATACGACAATATAATGGGGGAACGGGTTGAGATATATTTGCCCCCCTTCAACCCCATCTTTGGTTGAAGTTCAGGAAGAACTGTAGTGCACACTGATCTTTAGGTACTTAGACATCCCCAATCCAGCTTCCTCCGACCTGCCCTTCACCGTAACCTACTCCTCCATCCACAGGATACACCGTCTTCTTCTTGACATCTTTAGGATACCACACACCCACAGTCTTTTTAACAGTCTTTTAGTGTCGGCCACCCCCACTTTGGAGTGACCACACCCCCACAGTCTCTCGGTACTTTCTGCCGATCTTCAGGTATCTTCGTCCCCCCCCAATTCTGGAGCGGGTTCACCCTTACAGTCTTTAACTGGCCTTTCTTTAACAGTCTCTTGGTGTCGGCCACCCCCACTTTGGAGTGACCACACCCCCACAGTCTCTCGGTAGTTCTGCCGATCTTCAGGTATGGCCCGCCTCCAAGGCATCTGGAGCGGGTTCACCCTCACAACCTCAGTCCCAACTTTCTTCTATCCAACGTCTGTTTCCATCTTGATGGGTGCGGTTCTCCCGTGGACAGATTAATAGGTCTTTACAAGGCAGGTCAGACTCAAAGCGGTGATGTCATAGTACCTAAATTCTACTGCGGAGAACACCTCCGCCACACTGCACATCCAGCCCTTCCCTTAATAACCTCACCGTTCCAGGGTTCAAGGTGGCAAATGAATGATGCCTGTCCCTATCGTGACCTAACCTTATCCCCATTCACACAAAATACATGTCACATCCCTCCCAACACCACCAAAGTCCATTAAATGTGTGTACCCATAGAGACTCATGCAACCTGGCATATCTCTACACCTCCAAAGACACAGGTAGGTCGCAGACCCCTGTGTCAATGGGAAACGACTATAGGATGCAAATGTGTACAGCCAAATATAGGCTGTCACACATTTGCACCTAGAGTGTCCATGGGTACACAATCAACCGACAAACACAATCAATAAATGTACAATACAATGTGCTATGGGGTTTCAGGGTAGTACAAGTTATACGTCCCGAACCCTCATAGGAAACAAAGTGTGTCCATACAATATTTGGCTTCAGGAACAATGTTAGCATTATGTCCTGAGCCTCCTCCTCCGGATAGTTCTGTAAAGTTCTGTCTGGTTCTGGTGTATTTGGTCAATAAGTCCCTTGACCCTCCGATTACGATGACCAGAACCAGAAGAAGTTTCACTGGGTGAAACAAGTGATAAGTTCTCCCACCCGAACGTCTCCCAAGTCTTCCTCCAGAGCCTTAAATAATGCTCCCGCTGGATTGTGGCACAGTCTTCATTTCTATAACACCTCTAGGTAGAGGTCGCTTCGTTGCCAAAATCCAGTGGGATCCTCTGGAGCCTCACAAAAGTGTCAGGGGGAATAGCTGGCCTCTTCTGTGGCATCTCCTGAGTTTTTCTTCCGCTCCATATCCTATGGCAGAAAAAAACACCAGGCGCTCCCAGGGGAATTTCTCCCCTAACAGTGCAATTAATGTGAAAATTTCCAGCACCAATACCTTTGACCCATGGGTAGAGAAAGGTATTGAGCTGCCCTTTATCTCACAGGACCCCTTGTTATCCCAACACTGGTGTCTGAACACCCTACCTTCAGAGGATTGCATCCTCTGCTGCACATCCCTCTGCACCAACAGATAAGGATGGCCACCCTATTAGGTTGGGATAACTGGAGTTCTGTGGACAAAGCACCATCTTGTTATTGATGGCACCGCATCCCTGTCCACCCATGTGTACCCAGGCTGATTTCCCCCTGTGATCCCGTCTTGTGGGGGCCCGCAGAACCAATGGCATACTATGCCCCGGCTCTCCAGGACCCCACAACACAAGAACACAGTCCACACTCTGCTGCCAAACACTCTGCGTCCAATCCCTATCAGAGCTGTGCTACCTGCTCGGACTAGAATTAAGTGCGCAGCACAACATTACACCAATGTTGTCTGTCCGCCCCAGTCCCCAGCGCAACACAGCCCCACCGAAAACCTGGAGCACAACAGTGCCATCTGTGTCGATCTGAGACCCTGGTTGCCCAGAATAATATCACATCATGCTTTGTGTGCTGCATGGAGAAGGTCCTTATGCCTTCTCCCGACCAGCAGGATTTCCCGTGTGATATTATCTGCTCGCAAACCTATACGTTCTCGATCCACAGTATAACACTGTTCCACTCCAAGGGGACACAGAATGAAACAAAGACAGCAGACGGGACTTACACACTACATAAATCAGCATGGTAGAACACATCCGTAGACAAGGACTACCACCATCAACATCAAGAAGAACGTACAAACAGATAACAAAAACACACAACATGGACATACACAGGGAACAAACTGTGTAACAAATAGTACAGGGGTGTCAAATGTTGCCTAGCCTAGCTTGGCCACTCTGACCCCTCAGCAGCTGGTGATGCTGCCAAGAGGCAACCCCGTTATGGGCGGGCTGACTAGACCCCACTGCACAATTTGTTACCTGGCTGATACTGTTGGACACATTGCAATTACTTGCACAAGGGCAATTCCTTGCAATGTGTCCTTTGTTCCCACACCTGAAACACGTGACTTTGTTTCCTGTCCTGTGTGTTTTGCAGTGTCTCGCTATGCGACCTAGGCCACCACATGCAAAACATCTGATGTTTGCTCTGCATGACCCAGGTCCATCTACACTGCAGCCTTGCTCCCTTCTCCTGAATTGTACCATCCTCAGGGACGCACTCTTCACCACAGTTCTTTTTCCCAAAGTCAGGGAAAAATCTCTGTTAGTCTGGACCGGCTTGACCTGATGATTTGACCGGTCACAGACTACTCTCCCCCCTTGTGGCCCTGCACAGGGCAACGTTTTGGGAGATTCCGACCCTGGCTTTACGGAAAAAGAAAGGGCCGGCACCAACTTGGTGATAACCTGTTGCATGCCAGACATTAGCTGGGACCTTACAGCAACCTGAGCCTTCAATTTGGCTACCGTCACGTCAGTAGAGGCAGTCTGCTCCTTGAAGGCATTGACTTCAGTATAAGACTGAGTCAACTTAGCCTCAATTTCCTCCTTCTGCCTCTGCAGCTCTACTAACTGTGACTCTATCCTAGCCACCTGCGCATCTCGGTCAACAGTAGACTGCACATTCTCTGCCAGCTGTGCCCGCAATGCCGAAACCTGGTCCGAATTACTAGCACAGCATTGGCAGTGAATGGCCGGAGGAATTGTCTCCGTTGACTGAGACACCAGCGCCACTTCCTTTGGCTTACAGATGCTAGCCTCAAACGTATGAACGAGTTTGGCTAGCATCCGAAGCCGTTTAGTGGCCTTGTTCAAAACCGTCCGTTTGTTAACACAAAGCTTGTCGTAACTACAAGCCTGTGCTAACAAATCGGACCACAGCATTTCTGCTGACTTGTATGTAGTGGGGAGGATGGGGTTAAATGTGCTGTGTCTGCTCAAGTGTTGCAGTTTGGGGAAGTCCATACTCACCGTTTGATGAGTGTCCATCTTCTCCTTGGCGCCGTATCTCGCAGCTGCTTGGAAGAAGTCCATTTTCCCGGATCGCCTCTTCCCGACCAGCCTGACTTGTACGCCGCTCCCCCGAAGATGGATCTCCTTCAGTGATGTGTCTTCTCCCTTGCAATCACTTGAGCGATGCTTGTTGGTGCTGTACTTTTCCGTGTCTTCTTCTCTTACCCCAGCGACGGTGACCGTGTAAAGCAAATACAAAAGTATTAATTCACAGAACAATTATAGATTCTCTGCAAAAGATTTTGTTTTAATTCTGGTACTCTAAGGGAAGTATCGCTTCTCCTGTACGAATTATCGGGTCCTAGACGCTCAGACACTCCGCTGACCGCGTCTCTCCTGCCCGCTAATTCACAGTACTAGCGACCCTCAACCTTAAGACCAAAAATAAGCGCAAAATCCACGCAGTGGGCCTGACTCGCCAATGTAAAGGGGGAATATTAATCACCAATATTTATGTAAATATCGATAATTAATATTCATAAATGGGAGGAGCCGTCTATTGATGACTCCGCCTATTTATGCCTTTATATAATAATAACACAATACCTTTGCTATGCTTTACATTAATCACTATGCTAGCTGCATGCGCCTTACTAACTAACTATCGCCAATAACTACACGTTACACAGATAGTTACAAGTAACAGTATTTATTACTAACAATACACTACGCACGCAATACTAACAATACAGCACTAAATATACAATCCTAAACTACACTACACATTCCCAATTCCACCCATCAACTAACTATACAGTTCACACATACAAGTATATAACAACCCACCCCACCTGACTATATACTATCCCTATGGGGTACGACGAAGGGTTAAAAGGATTGTTTGCAGAGCAGAGGCATGCTCTACAGAGAAGGGACAACCAAGGCAGGGAACCAGGGTAACCCAGGGGTTAACCAGGGGACTCGGCAGGGCAGGGTAAAGGGTTAGCAGGGGAATGCTCAACAGAGCACAGAACGCTCTGTTCTGACAGCAGAGCAGGGGTTAAGGACAGCAGCAATGCTGCTGGAGTTACAGTAAGGGGGGGGGGGGGTTGTGGCCACCAGGGGTTAATCAGGTACAGTAAGGGGGGGGGGGGGTTGTGGCCACCAGGGGTTAACAGGGCACTGAAGGGGTTAACAGGGGACTGGCAGTGAGGGGGTTACTGAAGAGGTCTGCCAGGGGTCTCAACAGGGGTTTATGCTGAGGCAGGACAGCATATCAGGGGTTCTGTGCTGAGGGCAGCAGGACAGGGGTTAACCAGGAAGTGATACTTAGCCAGCCGGCATTCCAGAGGGGGGGGGGGCTGATTGCTCCGTACAGCCTGTGTGCTCTCTCCTGCTGGGGCCGGCTGTTCAGAGCGCAGTTCAGCTCCTTGCTGCCTGCGTCCTTCCTGGAGGTGCTGTGAGGGGTAGGTGTCGGGGATCAGAGGGGTCCTGTGTCGCAGGATGCGGTCTCCACTCCGGCATGCAGGGGGTACTCCTGAGCGCAGAGCACAGCGCTCTGCTGGGCGGCAGGCAGGCAGGGGTTCTGTATCCCAGCGCTCATCTTCAGGGGGGGGGGGGGAACGAACTGCCAGAGCGCAGTGCTGCTGGGGTATTTAAACCCTGCAGCACTCGCGCCCGTTTTACCGCCCTGCGCCAGCCCGCTCTCCCAGGCAGGGGGATCCTTTGATCCTCCCGCCTGTGGAGATATCGCACATCTCTGGCGCTGTAATTACAGCGCCGGAGGTGAGCGGCACACAGGGGCATGGGAACTCTGTTCCCATGTCCCTGTTAGGCATACCATCTCCAGCGCTGCCGGAGATGGTGACAAAGGGCAGAGGATCTTTTTGATCCTCTGTCCTTTGTAGAGGCCGACGCTGGACATAATTGTCCAACTGTCGGTCTCCTCCACCCACCCAGCAGGCGCATATGAGCGGGATTCCGGCCATATATGCCCATAGATGCTTGGGGCACATCTATAAGCATATATGAACGGACATTATTCACATAGGGGCAGGAATAAGCCCTCCTATATAACTGTATAGGGGCACATATATATATGATAAGGGGGCATATATTAAGGGGGATATCTAAGGGGCCACATTCATATATAAGGGGGCACAAGCCCCTACAATATAAGAGGGCACAAGCCCCTACAATATAAGAGGGCACATATTTCCCACAGGGGCCACCATGAGCCCCTGGGGATCACCATGGGCAGACGTGCTCAGATGCTGGGCACATCTGCGCACATCGTCCCATGATGCTATGGCTAATGTATGCACATATATACCATACATGCCCACACGTGTTTGCAGGCATGCATGGATATATATGCATATGTCTCAACCGTTCCTCAACATGTCACCTGGCAGGTTGATTTGTCCACGGCAGTCCACAGCCATCCACAGTAGGTTTTAGTGCGGCTGATTCCCAGCAGTGTCGCTCCAGCACGGTACCAAATGTTTAGGTCCCAAAACAGAGCCTGACCGAGCTCCACTGTCAAATGGAGGATACATTCCACACCCAGCTGAGCTGCTGGCTGGGATTTAAACCCAGCCCAAAACCTGGCCTGGACATGGGGAACAGCCACCCACCCTGCTCTTTGGCTGCTCCCAATAAGAACCGGCCTGGATTGGCTTTACAGCCACACTAAGTAAAATAGTGTCAGCGAGCACTAGCTGTTGCTGACACACAAAATTACCGGTTCTTATCACACCGAGGCCAGGAACCTCGGTGACACGTACCTTCCGTCAATGACGGACCCTTGAGCCTTCCTACAGTACGCAGTCCCCAGTCGCCACTATTTTTCACGGTGTGTCGTACCCGCCTTTCCATCTGTTCAGCGTGGATGGGCAGAAGAGGAGGATGAGGAGATGGAGAGTCATCCTGATGTCGACATTGACGTTTTGCCTGTTGGTGCTCTGGCACATATGGCTCATTTCATGTTAGGCTGCCTCCTTTCCAGCGACCCTCTCGTTATACTAATTTTAGATAACACAGATAGTGATGTCCCGAATGATGTCGCATATGTTTGCCGCGGCGGGCGAACACATGCGATGTTCGGTCCGCCCCCTATACATCATCATTGAGAAAACTTTGACCCTGTACCTCACAGTCAGCAGACACATTCCAGCCAATCAGCAGCAGACCCTCCCTCCCAGACCCTCCCACCTTCTGGACAGCATCCATTTTAGATTCATTCGGAAGCTGCATTCTCAGTGAGAGGAGGGACAGTGCTGCTGCTGCTGATTTAATAGGGAAAGCGTTAGCTAGGGCAGTGTTCTGTGTCCACAGACTCATCTGCTGTAAGGACAGCGTCCTGACAGCATCCCAAAAAGCCCTTTGCAAGGCTGGTACATCAGTCTGCTTTATTTTATATATATATATATATATAGCATCAAAGGATGAGGCAGCACTCCAAATACAGTGAAAGAAATGGTGGATCTTTATTCCCCTTGCAACGTTTCAAACGCTCGATGCGGTCTTTCTCAAGCATACAATACAGTGTCATACCCGGGTATATATACCCATAATGCATAGCATAAAACAAAGTGATAATAATCCAATTACAAAGGAAAAACACATACGTAGAATACAATAAAAATATCAAAATCGTGAGTATCATATTCATGGTGAGTCGTATATTCCAATACAACATATGAAAAATCAATAACCATACTGTAGACAAAGCAGTGCATCAATTAGTGATAATAAGTCACATTACCATAATGTGATATCACCTGTGTACGAGTATAAAAAGTGATCGTAATCAATAAAATTTAAAAACAACTCACGCGGCAGTGCAAGGACCTAGGCGCCAGCAGTCCGCGTCCTCATAATCGAACTGCGCATGCCCAGAATCACAGCACCGTCAGCCCACACAGACGCAGCCCAGCGACGTCAGAGGTCACGTGAGCAAACACATGACCTGCCAGACCATCACGTGGCTCATCCGCGGGAGGTGACGGGCCGCGTCACGCAGGCGGTACAAGGCGAGCGTCGCCACGGCAACGACGCCGGCATTATCGACGTCGTTGCCCCAGCAACCGCCAGCCAAACAACGCCGGCAGTGATACGCCCATGCCGGAATGAATGGGCAAGCGCAGCAAGATGACAGGAGACAGGAGAGAAAACAGAGGGCATAGCAATCCTAAAATTACAAAAAAACATAAAGGGAGCATATATACTCCAACATGGTGACTATTATACAGGTTTACATATCAGAGTGAACGTGGCATATATGCATAACGGCACCAAGAAGGAGCTCCCTTCACTCATGTGCCATACAAATATAAATAATGTAGGGGGACAGGGGGCACTGCACTTGATCCCTCAGAGGAGTTATTTACACATCAGTTGGATGAAATTAGTGATGCGCAACCATTATTGCCAGAGGATGGAGATAACAGGGATATGTCTCAGTCAGGCAGCATTACACACATGGACGTACAGTGTGATGATGATGATGATGTTGTACCCGCTGCTGCTTCCTTTGCTGAGGTGTCAGATACAAGTGAAGTGGTTGATGATGACGATGTGTCCGTGGATGCCACGTGGGTGCCTGCTCGAAGAGAAGAAGAAGAGGGGGAAAGTTCAGAAGGGGAGACAGAGAGAAGGAGGAGACGAGTTGGAAGCAGGGGGAGGTCGTCGCAAGGAGCTAGTGGCACAGTCAGACAGCATGTATCGGCACCCGGGGTCAGCCAAACAGCACGCCAATCAACGCATGCTGTTGCCACCACCAGAATGCCGTCATTGCAAAGCTCAGCAGTGTGGCATTTTTTTGTGTGTCTGCCTCTGACAACAGCGATGCCATTTGTAACCTGTGCCAAAAGAAACTGAGTAGTGGGAAATCCAACATCCACCTAGGTACAACTGCTTTGCGAAGGCACATGATCGCACATCACAAACGCCTATGGGATCAACACATGATGACGAGTAGAACCTTCAGCAGTTCCATCTCATCTGTCCACAGTCAGGTGTCTGTAAAGGAAATGTTTGAGCGTAGGAAGCCAATGTCACAGAGTCACCCCCTTGCCCGGCGTCTGACAGCTGGCTTGACGGAACTCTTAGCCCGCCAGCTTTTAGCATACCAGCTGGTGGAGTCTGAGGCCTTCAAAAAATTTGTCGCTATTGACACCACAGTGGAAGGTACCCGGACAATTTTTTTTTTCAAAAAAGGCATTCCCAAACCTCTACTCAGTGATTGAAAAGGAAGTCATGGCATCTCTGTCATACAGTGTTGGGGCAATGGTCCATCTGACCACATATACCTGGTCTGCAAAGCACGGTCAGGGCAGGTATATCACTTACACTGCGCATTGGGTCAACCTGCTGATGGCTGCCAAGCATGGAATGCATGGCTCTGCAGCGGAGTTGGTGACAGGCAGGCTTGCAGGCAGGCCTACTGCCACCTCCTCTACTCCTCCTACTCCATCCTCTTCCATAACCTCCTCGGCTGAGTCCTCTTCTGCTGCGGTGTCTGGCTGCACATCAATTGAATCCCCCCAGCTCCCCAGGGGCTATTCCACATCCCGGATACGACAGTGTCACGCTGTCTTGGGGTTGACTTGCCTGAAAGCAGAGAGTCACACCGGACCAGCACTTCTGTCCACCCTGAACACACAGGTGGATCAGTGGCTGACCCCGCACCAACTGGAGATTGGCAAAGTGGTGTGTGACAATGAAAGCAATTTGTTGGCGGCATTGAATTTGGGCAAGTTGTCACATGTGCCGTGCATGGCACATGTGTTGAATCTCATCGTACAATGCTTTGTGTCTAAGTACCCAGGCTTACAGGACGTCCTCAAGCAGGCCAGGAAGGTGTGTGGCCATTTCAGGCGTTCCTACACGGCCATGGCGCACTTTTCAGACATTCAGGGCCCGAAACAACATGCCAGTGAGGCGCTTGATTTGCGACAGCCCGACACGTTGGAATTCAACACTCCTAATGTTCGACCGCCTGCTCCAACAAGAAAAAGCCGTCAACGAGTATGTGTATGACCGGGGTGCTAGGACAGCCTCTGCGGAGCTGGGAATTTTTTTGCCATGTTACTGGATGCTCATGCGCAATGCCTGTAGGCTCATGCGTCCTTTTGAGGAGGTGACAAACCTAGTCAGTCGCACCGAAGGCACCATCAGCGACCTCATCCCATTTGTTTTCTTCCTGGAGCGTGCCCTGCGAAGAGTGCTGGATCAGGCTGTAGATGAGCGTGAATAGGAAGAGGAAGAGTTGTGATCACCATCACCACCAGAAACAGCCTTGTTATCATCGCTTGCCGGACCTGCTGCAACGCTGGAAGAGGAGTATGAGGAAGAGGAGTCAGAGGAGTAATTTGGCTTTGAGGAGGAGGAAGACGAACCACAGCAGGCATCCCAGGGTGCTCGTTGTTGTCACCTATCTGGGACCCGTGGTGTTGTACGTGGCTGGGGTGAAGAACAGACCATCAATGACATCAGTGAGGACGAGGAACGGGAAATGAGTAGCTCGGCATCCAACCTTGTGCAAATGGGGTCTTTCATGCTGTCATGTCTGTTGAGGGACCCTCGTATAAAAAGGATGAAGGAGAACGACCTGTACTGGATGGCCACACTACTAGACCCCCGGTATAAGCAGAAAGTGGTGGAAATGTTACCAAATTACCGAAAGTCAGAAAGGATACAGCAGTTCAAATCAAAACTAAAAAATATGCTTTACACAGCTTATAAGGGGGATGTCACAGCACAACGGGAATCTAACAGGGGAAGAGGTGAAAGTAATCCTCCTCCTACCATGACCACGGCAGCAAGGACAGGTCGCTTTACAGATGTGTTGTTGATGGAGGACATGCAGAGCTTTTTCAGTCCTACACATCGGGATCCAGCCTTAGAGAACGACTCGACCGACAGGTAGCAGACTACCTCGCCTTAACTGCAGATATCGACACTCTGAGGAGCGATGAACCCCTTGACTACTGGGTGTGCAGGCTTGACCTGTGGCCTGAGCTATCCCAGTTTGCGATAGAACTTCTGACCTGCCCCGCTTCAAGTGTCCTGTCAGAAAGGACCTTCAGTGCAGCAGGAGGCATTGTCACTGACAAAAGAAGTCGCCTCGATCAAAAAAGTGTTGATTACCTCACCTTTATTAAGATGAATGAGGCATGGATCCCGAAGGGACTGACAGTGGGGGATACGTTTGACTAACAAAAGGCCCGATGACATGCCTTGGCCTCAAAATGGTCCCCACGCTGCTATATTTAATGTCTGCATACCGGATGACTTTCGTGAATTCTCCGCCACCAACTAGGGTTCAAGCCGCAATGTTTTAGTCACCTTTCTGCCTTGAAAACATAAATTTTTCCGGCCACTGCTACAACAGCGGCTGCAACAATAACTTTATTTTTCAGGCATGTGTACATGCCTAATTTTTCTGGCCTCTGGTGCTGCACTGTGGCTGCAAAAACAAAACAAAAAAAAAAGGCACATACAAGTGTCAATTCCTGTTTGTGATCGTTACCTTGTTGTGGTTAAGGGGCTTATGTATCACAATGAAGCAATCATCACCTCTATGAGTGTGTTGGCAATGTTGCCACACCCCAGATGATAAGGCCGTTGCTTCATTATGATCAGACCAAAAGCGACCGGCTGGATAATTTTTCATAGAAAAAACTTACATTTTTTTTATTTTATTTTTTAAGTTGTATGGGTGGGTTTTTAATACATAAAATAAAAAAAAATCATAATAAAGTCTCTTAATAGTTTATTAGAAATAATGCAGACAATTTAAAAAATCCCCATTAATTCCAATACAAAGCAAGTACAAAGCTCAGAACTAAATTATTGCAGGATGTCGTAATGGTTCGTTAATTCGACAATGGTTAATCAATTCGACACACGTCCCCGGATAGGGGACGTAACAGGGATTTAACTGATAGGAATAGTACTAGTTAAAACACCACTCATATAGGGTGTCACAGCACATTGCCCCAACTTGGGAGTAAGAGGACCGACCAAGCTGCTTTTTCCGTCTCCCGGTTCCTAAAATCAATTCAGTTTGGTGTATCAGAGTTTGGTCTGTCACTGTGAAGGCAGTCGAAGGTACCCGGCCTAAATTTTTTTTCACAAAAGGCAATCCCACCCTGATATGGGACGTAACAGGGATTAAACTGATGAGAATAGTACTACAGAAAATACCACTCATATCGGGTGTGACAGTAAATTGCACGGCGCAGACGCAGTGACCCTGGCGTGGATTCAAACAAAGGGGAGGGAGCCAGCGTTTTTTTAACCATCTCCCCGTTCGAAAAATCTATTTAAAAAATGGACCCCAGATTGGGGACGTAACAGGGATTAAACTGATGAGAAGAGAGAACTACAGAAAATACCACTCATATCGGGTGTGAGAGTATATTGCACGGCGCAGACGCAGTGACCGTGGCGTGGATTCAAACAAAGGGGAGGGAGCCAGCGTTTTTTTAACCATCTCCCCGTTCGAAAAATCCATTTAATAAATGGATCCCAGATTGGGAACCATACAGGGATTAAACTGATGAGAATAGTACTACAGAAAATACCACTCACGGGTGTGACAGTAAATTGCACGGTGCAGATGCAGTGATCGTGGCGTGGATTCAAACAAAGGGGAGGGAGCCAGTGTTTTTTTAACCATCTCCCCGTTCAAAAAATCAATTTAATAAATGGACCCCAGATTGGGGACGTAACAGGGATTAAACTGATGAGAAGAGAGAACTACAGAAAATACCACTCATATCGGGTGTGACAGTAAATTGCACGGCGCAGACGCAGTGACCGTGGCATGGATTCAAACAAAGGGGAGGGAGCCAGCGTTTTTTTAACCACCTCCCCGTTCGAAAAATCTATTTAAAAAATGGACCCCAGATTGGGGACGTAACAGGGATTAAACTGATGAGAAGAGAGAACTACAGAAAATACCACTCATATCGGGTGTGACAGTAAATTGCACGGCGCAGACGCAGTGACCCTGGCGTGGATTCAAACAAAGGGGAGGGAGCCAGCGTTTTTTTAACCATCTCCCCGTTCGAAAAATCTATTTAAAAAATGGACCCCAGATTGGGGACGTAACAGGGATTAAACTGATGAGAAGAGAGAACTACAGAAAATACCACTCATATCGGGTGTGAGAGTATATTGCACGGCGCAGACGCAGTGACCGTGGCGTGGATTCAAACAAAGGGGAGGGAGCCAGCGTTTTTTTAACCATCTCCCCGTTCGAAAAATCCATTTAATAAATGGATCCCAGATTGGGAACCATACAGGGATTAAACTGATGAGAATAGTACTACAGAAAATACCACTCACGGGTGTGACAGTAAATTGCACGGTGCAGATGCAGTGATCGTGGCGTGGATTCAAACAAAGGGGAGGGAGCCAGTGTTTTTTTAACCATCTCCCCGTTCAAAAAATCAATTTAATAAATGGACCCCAGATTGGGGACGTAACAGGGATTAAACTGATGAGAAGAGAGAACTACAGAAAATACCACTCATATCGGGTGTGACAGTAAATTGCACGGCGCAGACGCAGTGACCGTGGCATGGATTCAAACAAAGGGGAGGGAGCCAGCGTTTTTTTAACCACCTCCCCGTTCGAAAAATCTATTTAATAAATGGATCCCAGATTGGGACCATACAGGGATTAAACTGATGAGAATAGTACTACAGAAAATACCACTCACGGGTGTGACAGTAAATTGCACGGCGCAGACGCAGTGACCGTGGCATGGATTCAAACAAAGGGGAGGGAGCCAGCGCTTTTTTAACCATCTCCCCGTTCGAAAAATCTATTTAATAAATGGATCCCAGATTGGGGACCATACAGGGATTAAACTGATGAGAATAGTACTACAGAAAATACCACTCACGGGTGTGACAGTAAATTGCACGGCGCAGACGCAGTCACCGTGGCATGGATTCAAACAAAGGGGAGTGAGCCAGCGTTTTTTTAACCATCTCCCCGTTCGAAAAATCTATTCAATTCAGCTTTCGGGGACCCTTGGTGTTGTACGAGGCTGGGTGGAGGAAGAAACCTTCAATGACATCAACGGGACATGGCTAGCTTGGTATCCAACCTTGTACAAATAGGAAGTTTGCGGTTGGGCAAATGGACTGTTTGCAGTTGTTTGCGGTGCATTAAAAGTGGAGTTTGGTCTGTCAATGTCTGTGAAGCTGGCGTAACCCTTACACTACCTGATGGATACAACATCATACCTGATCGTATACACACACTGGATGTTTTAAACCACGTTGTTCAAAAAAAATTTGGATTGTTAGGTGATTTATGCCCTTTATGGATTAAAATCCAACTCTGCGTCAACTATGTAATTTTCCATGGGAGTTTTGCCATGGATCCCCCTCCGGCATGCCACAGTCCAGATGTTAGTCCCCTTGAAACAACTTTTCCATCACTACTGTGGCTAGAAAGAGTCTCTGTGGGTTTTAAAATTCGCCTGCCTATTGAAGTCTATGGTGGTTCGCCCGTTCGCGAACATTTGCAGAAATTCGCGTTCGCCGTTTGCGAACGGAAAATTTTATGTTCGCGACATCTCTAAACACAGATAACTGAATGTTCACCCTTCTCAACCCCTGCTACAAAGAGAACTTCTCATCTCTCATTCCTGTGGTGGAGAGGACGAGTAAAACAGAGTCCGTACTTCCTTAGGCAACCAAGGAAGGGAGACAAGGGGAACACACAGCAGTTCCAACAAAGGCAGGGCAACACTCTCCAAGGCATGAGACACTTTCATGACACCTTACCAGCAAACTCACCCTGAAGCACGGCCAAGGAGGGAAACGTTTTTGGAAGATGGTGAAGGAATACATAGCAGACTGTGTCAGTGTCCTAAATGATCCCTCAGTGCCTTACATTTACTTGGTGTCCAAGCTGGCACGTGGCACGAACTTACGCTCTATGCCTTGGAGGTGCTGGCCTGCCTTGCCGCCAGCGTTTTGTGTGAGCGTGTATTTAGTGCTGCTGGTGGCATTATAACAGATAAGCGTTTCCGCTTGTCCACCGGCAATGCTGACAGGTTGACTCAGATAAAAATTAACAAGGGCTGGATTGCCCCTGACTTCTCAACTCCACCAGAGGAGAGCTGAGCAGATGATCTTGTTTTCTCCTCCTCCAGATTATACTGTATATATTCCCTCCACTTTAATTTTTATAATAGGGTCAGCTCATCTGCATTGTTTTAGAGGGTCAGTTCAGCAGCAGGCCCTCGCCCCTAATGTTTTAGAGGGTCAGTTCAGCAGCAGGTCCTCACCCCTAATGTTTTAGTGGGTCAGCTCAGCAGCAGGCCCTCCCCCTTAATGTTTTAGAGCGTCAGCTCACCAGCAGGCACTCACATATAATGTTTTATTGTATCAGTTCACCAGCAGGCACTCGCATATAATGTTGTAGAGCGTCAGCTCAGCAGCAGGCCCTCACCTATAATGTTTTAGAGGGTCAGTTCACCAGCAGGTCCATGCCCCTAATGTTTTAGAGGGTCAGCTCAGCAGCAGGACTTCACATTTAATGTTTTAGAGCATCAGCTCACCAGCAGGCCCTCGCATATAATGTTTTACAGTGTCAGCTCACCAGCAGGCCCTCGCCTAAAATCTTTTACTGGGTCATCTCACCTGCAGGCCCGCAACTCAATGTGAATGAGGGTCCTTCTTTATGTGATATACAGTTTGTATCGGAGTGCCTCTTCCTTGTCATTTTTGACAGCACTTGCACTTTATATACAAGTAAATATACAGGAAATAATGTTTTCAATCAATTTTTCCTATAAAATCGATTTTTTACTTACCTTATCTTACTTTTTTAGTCCGTCGGCTTTCGCCGTGCACCGCCGTGCTGCACCGGAGCTCCGCCCCCGTCCCCATTATAGTCAATGGGGACGGAGGGACGGAGCGGCGGTCCGGCGGCACGGCGAAATAGCGGAAGGACGAATCCGACATGGTGAACAGCATGTCGGATCCGTCCTGTCGCAAGTGTGAAAGTACCCTTAGATTGTGGGCCTGGCGATCAGTTTAAGGCCTTTTAAGCAGCATCAGCAGCAGCATCGAAAATGAGTGGCAAGGTGACATGGTGTGAAGATAGCAGCATGAAGAGGCCACATAGTGGCACAATGACTGAGTCTAGATAAAAGAGTTAGGCCACAGATTGCTTAGAAAGATGCAGATGGAAACAATCTATGGAGCTGTATCGCGGTCACCTGCAGATTAATGCAGCCATCAAATTCAAGTTGGGTTTGTCGGTTCCACCTCAGCTCACCAGCAGGCCCGCACCTAAAATCTTTTACTGGGTCAGCTCACCTGCAGACCCGCAACTCAAATCTTTTACAGGGTCAGCTCACATACAGGCCCTCACATAGAACTTTTTAGAGGGTCAGTTCAGCTGCAGGCCATCGCATAAAATGCTTTAAGGGTCAGCTCACCCGCAGGCACTAGCATATAATGTTTAACAGGGTCAGCTCACCAGCAGGCCCAAACCTAAAATCTTTTACAGGGTCAGCTCACCTTCAGGCCTTTGCTTTGAAGTACTAGCCGTAGCCGTTTATCAGGCTCCCTCTCCGAAATTGAACAATGATTCTCCGTTACCGGTGGTCACCATATTAGGAGTATAAAAGTTGATAGGGAAGATATCCAAATGGATCAAGCGATCAGGCAGAAGTTATCTAGAGTCAACAAAGCGGCAGCAGGGCCTCTCCTGTATAATGTTTCCTCATCCAAAATACCGTAGTGACATTCCCTGTAATTTTTTATTACTCATTCCAATTATATCTTAAGAGTCCTGTATTGTTATTTATCGTCACTACCTCCCTGAGTCAGGAGGTAGTGGATGTTTCTGCTTTAATAACTTGACCCACCCTCTCCACCCAATCAGATTTCAGCCATTGACCTCTCTTGTATGTGGTATCCCTTTCACAAGCTCCCTCTTCGGCATCGAACTCTGATTCCCCCTTTACCCGTGATCACCATTGTAGGCGCACAAAAGAACATCGAAAGTTGATAGGGCAGACATCCGAATGAATCGACGCCGTCACAGGGACATGCAATCGCCCAGAGGTTATCTAGAGTCACCAATGCGGCAGCAGGCCCTCGCCCCTAAGGTTTTAGATGGTCAGATCAGCAGGCCCTTGCTCCAAATGTTTTTGAGGGTCACCAGCAGGCCATCAATCATAATTTTTCAAGGGTGTGTATGATGCCCTCCTTTATGTGTAACAAAGGGTTTTCTGGAGTGCCAATTCCTTGTAATTTTTGGCAGCCCTTTCAGTTAGTGCATATGCTTTATGAGTGTAGGAGTCCCACTACCTGAACAATTGTACCACAATGTCAATGAGGCCCTCCTTTATGCGATATACAGGATGTTTCGGAGTGCCTCTTGCTTGTAATTTTTTGCAGTACTTGCACTTTATATGCAATTGAATATACTGGAAAGAATGTTTCCTAACAATTTTTCCTGGGGGGTTTTATGCATATTTTTCTCAGTCTGTAAAAGTGACGTAAAATTCGGACAACATGGTTCCCAGCAGCGACCTGGGAGTCCAAGATGCATCCAGACATTGTCTCCATGGTGTTCTAGATCCATTTCGGTGGTGTTTCTGTCACTTTCTGACCTTTTCTAATGAACCAGGCACCCTCCCCTCTTCAGAGCAGGGGTGCCTGATTGTCTCCCATTGAACTCCATTATTCTCGGGTGCTCGGCCGAGCACACAAATATAGCAATGTGTTCGGGCTGAACACCCGAACACACGAATACTTTGGTACTCGATCATCACTAGTAAACACTGTTAAAGGGGCAGTCACCATCAAAGTCACTGTTAAACGGGCGGTCACCGTCAAAGTCACAGTTAAAAGGGAGACTTTAAGCCTCTTTCTAATTATAAAGTTACCGTGACAACTAAATCAACAGGGAGGGAGGGCGGGTTGGCAGCAGCTCTTCAAAATGCGGCTTGGCAGACAGTCTAACGCTGGCAGCCACAAAAAATTATATACTCAACATAACACCATACAATAACCCCTTATCTAATTTCCGAACTGTTGTTTGGTTTCCCTAAACGTCAATTACCCAGTCACAATACCCTATAGGGCACCTTCATAACAAATCCCATGTTACCTAATCCTACCTTGTAACTTAGACTAGTTCTACCCATCTTTAACACTTTTTATTCACCAACAAAATGAGGCAAATCCACTATTGGTATAATTCATAATCCCATGCAGATTCCTCCATATAGGAATTTCTTGATATTTACCTTTGTTATGATTTATGAGTTGTTTGTATAAATTCTTAACATTGTGTCATTATTACAGGTCAACCCGTTCCCTTGGTCCGCCAGCACAAAAAAAAAGAAAAGAGGAGGTGCCCATGGAGGAGGAGTGTGAGGAGCAGGAGGAGGGAGAAAATGTGGAGGCCACTTCCCCCCCAAGATGTTGGCGAGACAGAGGCGACAGAGGAGGGTAAATATGTGCACACATTGCTATAATTTGATATACATAACATATTCACAAGCATCCCATGAACCCCCCACCACCCTGAATCCGGAGCTGTAATGCAGATGTGTAATGAATCTGAAAAATAGCAGCCCTTAGTTAACATGGCTGCCTGTTTAGCTGAGCTGCATTTGCACCCTGGTTCACAAACGTTTATGCCTGGGGGCAGGGTGTCTGTTGGTCTGTAATAGACGGTCCCTCTGCATCAAGTCACGTCCTGCTGAGGCCTACTCTTAATGGCCGGCCGTGAAGTGGTTAAAAGTGGCAACAATGAGGGTACAACAGAAACTAGTGTAATAGGAAAATAAAGAAAATGTGACATACTCTGTAAACTGCCGAAAAACTATTAACTAACCAAATAAATAACATTATACTCTATCCAAACTATCACTAAGAAAACCAAAATATAATTAACATAAAGATCTATAGTTATTTTATTTAGATGTAAATGCAGTGTTTAAACACATACTAGACACAATGCACTAATTCTCTTGTAAGTAACCGTAATTGAAATACATTTTTTTTTTTCAGTAGTGAACAAGTGCAGAAAGCACTTTGAAGAGCTTAAAAAAGAATACAGCAAAGACATGCTGGAATTGAAAATGCTGCGTCATCGAGTCAATAAGAATGAGATGGAAATGGAGAAAAAGTACCTTCTCAGATTTAAAGAAACGGACGAGCTATTATCGAAGCTCCAAAAGTTGCCATAGAGGCATGTTTTGTTATTATATTTGTTATAAATACCATTTTTCTGTTTGATACAGTGTGTTTTCGTTTTTTATAATGTAATGTTATGGTGTAATTTTATAAGTTAGTTGTAAGGCCACTTTATTCTAGGGTCAAACTCATCTTGATCAGGACAGACAGCAGAACAGACAGCAGTAGGTACATGGTAACACTGTAGTATACGGCCCACACATAACTCAGCTGTGTCAGGACCTACAACAGCAAGTATCGGTAACGGTGGAGTATAAGGCCCACACATAACTCATACACAAACAGAAGATATACTGAGACTAAAACGGGTATAGTAGCAAAATATAAATATACTTTATTGAGTGATACATAATGTAATACATCAGATAAAAAAGGTGGACTACACCTGAGGGGACATAACATAGTCACACAAAAATAAGGGAAAAAAAGGGGCAGTGAAGCAACCCAAAAATTAGGACATATATCGAACACCTTGACACATAAGGATATCACATCTATTCGTCATAAATGTCAAAAAGGACAATACATATATAAATCTCCAAGCATACATATGCATATAGAAGACCTATCCAATGTGTCTAGAGATGTCACTAATGTCTAGATCGTATTAGTATGCACCTGCATGTCTCCACATGGACACAAAACTGCAGTTTATGTACACTAAGTGGGTACATTATTATAGGGTACTCTTTATCACATAGGATCACTATTAGTGAACGCAAATCTATGTGTATTTTGTGACTGTTGTATTTTGCGACTGTGCATGATGGGCTCTGATGTGTTCCTGACAGGAATATATTGGCAAAAGTCTCAGCTTTTAAAATCTGCTTGTATGACTAGCTAGTATAGTCAGTGTCATATGTGTTTGGTGCATTTTTTTGCTGTGATTTATATAATTATATTTTCATCAGCACAATGCTCCACTTTGTGTAGGATGCCTTTGTGGTGCATGTGGACCGTGCCGGCATACTCCATTGTACGCATTTTTTGCTGGGGATGGTCGTTTGCTGCGGTCCTCATGTGGTGGGACTGCTCCCCAAAGAGAAACACGCTACAGTGTTTGGGGTTTTGAGTAGTTCCCCCATATTTGCCAATATATTTATGTGATTTTGTTTTATACAGTATGTATTGAATGTGCCTTTACCTGGCAGTTAAACATTCTTTTGCACCTGGTAGCCTCCATCACACGGTCTGATATGGGTGTGGCTTATAGTCTTGCTTTATTCACATTGCATTAGTTGTCCTGCTATGCGGTTGTTAGGTAGCTTGGCTGTGAGCTGGATTTCATCACCTTCAGACCGTGTTCACACTTTAGTTAGTGTAGTGGTAGGACCCCTTGCCATGCTGAGAGACCGTGACGTGGTGCATGATGGGCTCCGATGTGTTCCTGATAGGAATATATTGGCAAAAGTCTCAGCTTTTAATATCTGCTTGTATGACTAGCTAGTATAGTCAGTGGCATATCCGTTTGGTGCATTTTTTTCTGTGATTTAAATAATTATATTTTCATCCGCACAATGCTCCGTTTTGTGTAGGATGCCTTTGTGGTGCATGTGGACCGCGCCGGCATCCTCCAATGTACGCATTTTTTGCTGGAGATGGTCGTTTGCTGCAGTCCACATGTGGTGGGACTGCTCCCCCAATGAGAAACACGCTACAGTGTTTGGGGTTTAAGCAGTTCCCCCATATTTGCCACTATATTTCTGTGATTTTGTTGTATTTTAACCACACATAACTCAGCAGTGTCAGGACCTACAACAGCAAGTATCGGTAATGGTGAATTATAAGGACCACACATAAGTCATTAGGGTCAGGACAGACTTCAGCATCAGCAGCAGGTAGATGTTAAGGGTCCAGTATAAGGCCTACACATAGCTCGGCCTACACGACAGCCAGCAGCAGGTTCGAAGTGTGCAGTAGGAATTTGTTCCCAGGAATGGGCCCCCACCAGACGAGGACAGCACCAAAAATAAACCAAGACACCTCTGACAGCATCATGCTAGAAGTGTGTAGCAGGTATGGGCTAACATGAAAATAAATACACTATTTGACTTTCTAAAATTTTGTTTAAATAAATAAAGTAAAGTAATTAACACTGAAGAGGACAGTATACTACTACAGAGCGATCTGGATAGACTGGAGGCTTGGGCAGATAAGTGGCAGAGGAGGTTTAACACTGACAAATGTAAAGTTATGCACATGGGAAGGAATAATGCAAGTCATCCGTACATACTAAATGGTAAAACACTCGGTAACACTGACATGGAAAAGGATCTAGGAATTTTAATAAACAGCAAACTAAGCTGCAAAAACCAGTGTCAGGCAGCTGCTGCCAAAGCCAATAAGATAATGGATTGCATCAAAAGGGGCATAGATGGCCGTGATGAGAACATAGTCCTACCACTTTACAAATCATTAGTCAGACCACACATGGAGTACTGTGTACAGTTCTGGGCTCCTGTGAACAAGGCAGACATAGCAGAGCTGGAGAGGGTCCAGAGGAGGGCAACTTAAGTAATAACTGGAATGGGGCAACTACAGTACCCTGAAAGATTATCAAAATGAGGGTTATTCACTTTAGAAAAAAGACGACTGAGGGGAGATCTAATTACTATGTATAAATATATCAGGGGTCAGTACAGAGATCTATCCCATCATCTATTTATCCCCAGGACTGTAACTGTGATGAAAGGACATCCTCTGCGTCTGGAGGAAAGAAGGTTTGTACACAAACATAGAAGAGGATTCTTTACGGTAAGAGCAGTGAGACTATGGAACTCTCTGCCTGAGGAGGTGGTGATGGTGAGTACAATAAAGGAATTCAAGAGGGGCCTGGATGTATTTCTGGAGTGTAATAATATTACAGGCTATAGATACTAGAGAGGGGTCGTTGATCCAGGGAGTTATTCTGATTGCCTGATTGGAGTCGGGAAGGAATTTTTTATTCCCCTAAAGTGAGGAAAATTGGCTTCTTCTTTTTTTTTTTTTTGCCTTCTTCTGGATCAACTTGCAGGATGAAAGGTCGAACTGGATGGACAAATGTCTTTTTTCGGCTTTATGTACTATGTTGATATGTATGTTACTATGTTACTATGTTTATTTAAACAAGAAAAATAATAAAAAAAATTACCTACACATGACACGACGCGTTCCTCCAACTGCTAGAACTTTCAAGATTAGGCACATCGAGTCTATGGCAGATAAATATTTTTAATAAGATTTTAACAATAACAATTTGCAACATTTTAACAATAACTGTCCTTTCGGCCTACTTTGTTAGTTTGTCATGGAAATACACTATATCTTTCATTATTTGACGGTTCCTCTTATACATCTTTTCCCGAACCTTCTTCGAAACTCGCCGCAGCAGCTTATGGAGAGCCAATTGATCCTTTAGAAGCTCCTTCTGGAACTTGGCCATTCGTTTATGGCATTTAGAGATTACTGTATGTTTAAAATAAAATAAAATATTAATGCAATTTTGTTTAGCAGACAATTAGTGCATTGTGTGGAGTAGGTGTATAAACACTTCAGATTTACATCAAAATCCAGAAGTTACACCTGTGTATGGTCATTATAGTGTTTTTTGGATTAGAGATAGTTCGGATACAGTTTAATGTTATTTTTTTGGGTAGTTATTTTTTTTTGCTACTTTAGACACTTGCGCCACTTTCACATGACCGTTTCCCTTCGAGACATACGGTCCATGAGCATGCCATATGTCCCGGGGCGGCATACATCGTGCATATGGGAACGCACAGCAGCAGAGGTTACTATGATACTCTCTGCATCGTCCGCCCGTGGGACTATAGTCCTGTGTTCATATGAGTGCAGGACAATCGTCCCGCGGGTGGCCGATGCTCACAGCATCAGTTGTAACCTATAGTTAATATACATTATTGGCATAGTAACCTATGATGCTGCGCACTCCAGTGCGCATGTTTTATGCCGCTCTAGGACATATGGTATGCTCATGGACTGTATGTCTCAAAGGGCATACGGACGTGTGCAAGTGGTGTAAGTGTCTAAAGTAGTTAAAAAATATAAACTATAAACAAATATAATAAATGGAATATTATTCAAAAAAATCAAAAATCAAAATCACGAAGTTGATTATTGCACCCGGCTGTTGCCGTACTGGTGCTTCTTCCTGCTTGGCCTGCCTGACCGAGGTCATAGTCTAAGCCCGTCTAGCCACAATTATGTTTATCAAACTATTAGAAATCGGCTGAATATTGCTATATATTCATTTTTATTGGAATATCTACAAATATTCTAAAAAAACATATATATAGCAATATAGCGAATATATTCGTTATTTAGAATATTCGCTTTTTTTTCCAATCTGTACAGTTGTTCACATACTCCTCCCTGACAAGCGTCCCCGTCACCATGGGAATGCCTGTGGGTTAGAAAATACCATCGGATCTGAGTTTTCCATGAGATCGTGAAAACTCAGATCCGATGGTATATTCTAACCCACAGGCGTTCCCATGATGACGGGGACGCTTGTCGGGGAGGAGTATGCCAAAGTGGAATAAAAGTACAGATTGAAAAAAAAATCTGAAAATTCTAAATAACGAATATATTGCTATAACTTCGTTTTTTTGAATATTCGTCATATTCTAAAACAAGAATATATAGCAATATAGCGAATATTCGTAAAATACACATATATAGACTGCAATTTAGCTAATATAGTGCTATAGTATTTTTTGGATAGTGTAAATTTTTTCAAAATCTGAAGAGACAAAAAAATTTGACTATAAAAAAAAAGATTATAGCACTATATTAGCTAAATTGCAGTCTATATATGTGTATTTTACAAATATTCGCTATATTGCTATAACTTCGTTTTTTAGAATATTCGTCATATTCTAAAACAAGAATATATAGCAATATAGCGAATATTCATAAAATACACCTATAGCCAACCAATAGGAAAGTTGCCTTATAGACTCGCGAATAATTAAATCGCATATTAATCGCGATAAATAGAATAATGACGAATATTTGATTTAGACGAATATAAGACGAATATTCAATCAAATTTTTGCGAAATATCACGGAATCGAATATGGCAGCTCCCGCTCATCACTATTAATAAATATATTTGCTGTGAACTTGCATTTAGAAGTTATTGAAATAGAAAAGAATGATAGAATTTCATAGACATGATAAAGTAAACCAGTTTCTTCATCTAGATTTCTTGAATTCTATAACGTATTAAACATATCAGGTTAACATTTAAATAAAAAGCATTGTAAATCAGTTTTTCTGCAATGAACTATGTCTTGAAAGCACTTCTAAAATGACATTTTTCATCAACATTTGAAGGGATTTAAAATCTTTACAGAGCATATGTTTTAAAATATAGAGTCTTAAATTCAACATTTACTTATGAAAAATGCTGTGAATTTATACTCCTACTCTCTACGATCTGAATTGCATTGGCATTTTGGTGACATTTAAAGCTTGTGTTATTTCTTTCCATCAGTTGGAAGCAGGCATGGAAGTTCATGAAGAATATGTGAAATGGCACTTACTAAACATGTTGTTTTTTTTTTTAATTACTTAATTTATATTCAAATTCATTCATGGAATAATGTGCCAAAACACAGCCTTTTAAAAGCATTTAAACTATAGAAATACAAATTCAAAATCTAAATTTGTCCACACGTGGTAAGTTAGCACATGTACGTTTATTAACTTTGCATATAACTGGTTATGCTGCAGTAGGTACAGTATATTTAGTGCACACATCAACATGGCAGCCCAGTTAATTATAAGTGTCAAAAGATGTAAAAGTGAAGTATGTGGCTGGCATCATGTTATCCACGCATACTAAATATTTTAAAAACATTGGGTAAAAGTGACATGGAAATGTTGTCCCATTACCTAATATAGCATTTATCTGTAAGAACATACAAAGCAAAAATATTTTTGCTCCTGTGTCTAGTTAGTGTTTCTTGACATGGCTGTCGCATAAAGTACAGTACCTAGATGGTACTCCATGGTGTTCTTTTGAATTTCACTCTGAACATCCATCTTATACTACAATATACCGTATGTTCATAGGCCCAATAGCTCTATCCTCTTGTACATGGGAAGTACACATTCCTGCTGTTGCACAACCTGTTCTAGTAGAATGAGTTCTCTGGAGGCAGCTATTTCTCATCTACATTGAACATAGGTGGACAGAATCAAAAGAACACAGGATGGATAGAAATGTTCCAGAACCATTATCACAATTGTGAATTCTGAATTTCAATTAAAAACATGTCTTAAGGGTCATCCTAATAACTATGTAGAAATATATCAAAGGTTAAAAAAGACATTCTATACCCTGCACTGTGCAGTAGCTATAACAATAGGATCTTCGCTTTTTGGTACCTTTATTTTATTTTTTGCTTCTCTTTATTTAATAACATTTTAACAATATCAGAAAAACAAAAAATTTAATGAACCCAGTAATAGAACAGTTTTCCTTCACATAATCTCATCCCCACAAGCAGAGAGAGAGAAAATAATTAAACATAAATAAAAAGGAATCCCATACCTAGATCATACACTTGCTTTGAGTTAAAGGGAACCTGCCATGTGGATATTTGATTATAATCTAACTAATTATATACAATCATTAACTACTAAAAAGTACCTTAGATGTATTCACTTACTGGTGTGACAGATGGTTACCTCATAATATACACACAAAGATGCCTCATGCCGCATACTAATGAGCTGATTTGAGTCCAGCGTGATGTCATTGAGTCCAGCGTTTATTTAATTCAGAGCTATAGCCACTCCCCTGCCCACCTGCTGCTGATTCATATGGAAAATAACTGTCATTCAGCAGCAGGTAGGCGGGGAGAGTCAGGAGCTCATAAATATTCATGACTCATCATTATCAGCTGGAGCTTTTCAATACAAGATGTTGGCAGATTCACCGGGTCAATTAAAGAAAGTGACCCAGCATTTTGCTAAGAGAATCAGTCACTTATTTATGTTGCCCTTAGTTAGGACACCATAAAACTGGTGACAGGCTCGCTTTAACCATGAAGTACCACCTAAGAATTCATATATACCTCATGTTTACTTTTAACAATCCAAATTTTAATCAGAAGTTATAAAAAGCTTTAACTTGATTTCCCAATATCCTAGTGCGGGAGTGTTGCTGGAAAGCCAAAAGCATGCAATAGCTGATTTATATTTACACAAAATGGACAATAATGATACAGCTCTGAGAAGACATACTTTCTGGTCAAGTGGGAAAGTCACATAAAATGTAAATTCTAAACTTACTGTTACTTCTTTCTAGAACCTAATCAATTTAGGTCATCACCAAGTTAGGTGGTACCAATCAGCTAATAAGAGAAGAATGCTGTAATAGCTGCCTCAGGTTTATTGGAAGTGTACAAGTCTGAAACATCACAAGACAAACAAGAATATGCCTCCCTCCACTGCTATCCATCTGCTTCAACAAATCTGTGTTGTTCTTTATATGGCCCGGAATACACTGTACTATAGTTTGTAAAATGCTGTCTAGACAATTTGCCAAGTTCTCCATAACGGACCCCATGCTGGAAATAATGGCTCTCAATGGAAGGGGAAAAAATCCCTTTATGAACCTTGGAACATATTTGCTCAACAAGGAGCAGAAAAAGAAAAACCAAAGCACCCTGCTCTGCTATCTATAAAATTATGTATTAAAAACATTTATAAAATACTATAAATAAAAGGCTAGCTACACCTTTCAGTGGCGGCCCGCCAGCATCAGGGAATCCATTTTAATATCCTGATCCAATCTATCATTCCTCATCTCAGAGAATATCTCAGGTACGTCAAGGTTAACATTTTCCTTTAATGCACTGTCCTGAGCCTCAATAGGCAACAAGGTAGTAACCAAAATGGTATCCAGTATAGCCAATTGTATATACATCATCACTTGGTTTAGCAAACAAAAATAGCGGACCAACTTTATCACAGTGGTATCTTCACAGGGAGTGTGATGTGATGAACGCACTAGAGAACAACATGCAAATGAACTAAAAGTGCCTACTGGATCTAATTGTACTGAACACCTGTGTTAGACTACTTTCACCGCCAGGGTTCAGCAAAAACTCTTCAGTCAGGCGTGGCCAGGCTGCCGAACGAGATGGCCGCTTGAGTGAAGATCTCTTGCACCTCAGCGACTGTAATCTTGCCTGCCCGTCTCAATTCATACCGAGGTGACACCTAACTGCTCCCACAGATGCACAACTCCCCCGCTGACACTATGGGGAAAACAAAGAAGCACCTACAGAGGCTGCAGGACTGTAACCTGGAGAACTACTTTGACTGGGGAAGATCCAAAGATGGCCCCGATGTAACAGACAAGGCCGCACTGGGATCCCCTATCAGCGCAATGTCGTCGGCTCTCACAGCTCGCTCACCCTCTCCACCGGACATATCCGCCAGCACTAACCTGCTACATATGTCGCCTTCGTCGCTCCCACCGACACCAGAGGAGGCCAGAGCTCCAATGCAAGCTCCGCATGGGATCCAAAATGGCGCCTGTCCTCCGGCACAGCGGGAGCAGCTGCTTAGATTCCCTCACCCCCAGCTGACTACAGTGAATTCCGGAGGCCAACCACAGCTAAGTGAGTACACTTCTCACAACACTGTACCCCTAGATCCCTTCCAATTGCTTCCCACCTCTTATAAACCTGTCACTGAGGATTCTCTCAAAACCATGCTACTAGCCCTGAAATCCTCCCTGCAGGCAGATATTGCGTGACTGATTAATCCTCTCTCTGCCAGACTGCAGACAACAGAGGACAAGATACAGCATGTGGAAACAAAAATGAGTGACTTTGCAACATCCCAAAATGCTATCATTGAAACCCACAATGCCCTGGCTGACGAGTTGGAAGCTGTTAAGCTAAAAATGGCGGACCTGGAAGATCGTTGCAGACGGAACAACGTAAAATTTAGGGGTATTCCTCAAGACGTTGCCCCCCAGGAACTGCAAGCCTACCTAAAAGGGCTAATAAGGGCACTTTTACCTCAGATTCCAACACCTGATATGATAATTGACAGGGCCCACAGACTTCCTAAACCTCCACATCTTGGCCCTAACATCCCGCGCGACACTTTAGCGCGCATCCACTTCTTTCGTACTAAAGAGGCACTCATGGCTGCGGCACGAAACAAAACCCCATTACCTGCTCCATACCAGAAAGTCAAACTTTACACAGACCTTTCTATGGTCACCCTCCGATGACGCAGAGCACTACTGCCTATCAAGACTGCCCTCCGAGACCATGATTTCCCCTACAAATGGGGTTATCCCCTGAAGATTCTAATCTTCAAAAACGGACAGACAAACACACGCTATCAAGACCCTGGAAAAAGGGAAACAACTACTTCATCTCTGGCAGATTCCATTGTCCTCAAGTACTGCGGACGCTGACCCCACCTCCCTAGCTCCTGCTACCCCACACACATCAGAGGGCTGACGCCCCGAGTTTATCCCCTATAGATGACGACTTATAAACCAGGACTTCCGCAGTTGCGGTATACTGTTTATTCCTACCTCGTTGGGACTCTCTGTGATATCCTACTTGGGCGTCCTAACAGCACCTCACGCGAATTGGTGCAGGTCCTCTCGGTTTATTCCAACTCTAGCACTGAACTCTCGCCCTGTTTCTATCTAGACGGTTGCTACCGTCCTGTTCATCACCTACCGAGTTTTAGACGGTTGTCCCCGTATCATTTGTCTTGTTTGTTGCTCTTCCCACCCTTCATCTTTCTTCCCTCTCTTCCCCACTATAGAGCCTTAATTACTTGCAGTCTTGACATATTGATATTGTATACCAGTATTGTGTTTTCTTCACCTTTTCAAGTGTTAGGATAGCTATCTCCTTTTAATATCATGGGTCTTAAGATCATGTCCCTTAATGTTAAAAGCCTTAACTGCCCTCAGAAAAGGTCTTATATGTGGAAAGAAGCTCTAACTGCTAATGTTGATGTTTTGTGTATACAGGAAACCCATTTACTGCAAGCAGACGCCGATAGAGTACATCACCGTCTGTTTCCCACTATCCTGCATTCACACTGTGACAAGAAAAAGAGAGGTACCTTAATCGCTGTCAAGAACATTGTTGCCTACACTCCCATTAAGACCAAAATTGACCCACAAGGTCGCTACATTATCCTAGTTTGTTCCATCAATAACATTACATACACACTGGTTAACCTCTACGCCCCTAATTCCCACCAGTTGGCTTTTTTACATAAACTTATGCGCAATGTGAATAAACTCAAACAAGGGAAGGTAATCTTCTGCGGGGATTTCAACACAGTCTTACAACCTGCTATTGACGCCACATCCCCTACAAGACGACCAGATGCAGGGGTTTCTTCCTTCTTGCACTCTGAAGGTCTTACAGACGTTTGGAGAGCTCAGCATAGCCTAGAAAAGGACTTTACCTTTTTTTCCCCAATACATATGTCATACTCGCGAATAGACATGTTTGTGGTAGACTACTCCTCACTACTCCACACACTTTCCACTGACATTGGCCTTATTAAATGGTCAGATCACGCCCCGATCACCATCACCCTTGAGGAACAGTTTCAATCACCAAGAGCCCCTATTTGGAGGAATAATACATTTCTCTTCAATAACCCAAAGCATGTATTGGAACTTTCCCCACACTTATATGAATACTTTCACTTTAACAGCGGATCAGTTTCAAACAAATTTGTCTTGTGGCAAGCCCACAAAGCGTACATACGGGGCTCTTTGATTAAACTAAACTCCACTGTAAGGAAACTTAGAGAACAAGACATTACACAAACCCTAGAGCACATTGCTAATCTGGAGGCAATAAACAAACCCACTCCAACCCCTCAGTGTTCCAATGAACTTAGAGTAGCATGGAATAAGCTTAGTAGCCTGCTACTCCAAAACTACCATAAACCCCTCCTCAGGCTTCATTCTAAATATTATTCCCAGGGCAACAAAGTGGACAGACTCTTGGCGCAACAACTAAAAGCTAAAATACCACATCAATTACACCCCACAACTAAAGCAAAACTGATAGATCCCCGAGACATTGCCAACCAATTTAAAATGTACTATCAAACACTCTACAACCTAAAAGATAACACCCCTCTACCAGAAACTTATTCTACTTTAGTGGAGGAATTCCTCTCGCAGGCGTCCCTTCCCACTCTCACCCAACCACAATTGCAATCCCCCGATGCACCATTCTCAATCACAGAAATCAAAAAGATAATTACATCACTCCATATGGGCAAATCCCCAGGTCCCGATGGACTCTCTAATGAATACTTTCGCCAATTTCAACCTGTTCTTGCTCCCTACATGCTGGAAATGTTTAATGCTGTACAGGAGGGACACTCCTTCCCCCCAGACATGTTGGAAGCATTAATAGTCACTATCCCAAAACCTGGCAAAGTACTAGACACACCCCAGAACTTCCGGCCTATCTCACTGCTTAATTCCGACATATTTTTTGTTGTTGCCAAGATCATTGCCAATAGATTAGCTCCACTCCTCCCTTCACTGATCCACCCTGACCAAACTGGATTTGTGACTTGTCGACAAGCATCTGCTAACACCAGACAGATTGTAGACTTGTTTAATTACGCTGAAATGAATACTCTCCCAATGCTTGCGATCACATTAGATGCAGAAAAAGCGTTTGATCGCCAGCACTGGGATTACACATTTTCGACTCTCCATCATATGGGCTTTTCGGCACAAATACTACAGGCCATCCACAGCTTATACTCTTCTCCCTCCGCTAAAGTCTGGGTTAACGGAGTAGTGTCAGATCCATTTGGAATTACTAACGGATCTAGACAGGGATGTCCCCTATCATCTTTATTGTTTATTCTGGCACTAGAACCCTTGGCACAAACTACAGTCATGTGAAAAAATTTGGACACCCTTTGAAAGCATGTGGTTTTTTGTAACATTTTTAATAAATGGTTATTTCATCTCCGTTTCAACAATACAGAGAGATTAAAGTAATCCAACTAAACAAAGAAAACTGAAGAAAAGTCTTTTCAAGATCTTCTGTAAATGTCATTCTACAAAAATGCCTATTCTAACTGAGGAAAAAGATAGGACACCCTCACATGTATTCCCTCTTAAATTGGCTCAGATCTCACACAGGTATATCACACCAGGTGCACATAATTAGTAGATCGTTACTCTGCATGTTGAATGAGGCTTGCCCTATTTAAACCTCAGACATTTAGTTTGGTGTGCTCCTGACTGTTGAAGTGAGAGTGAGCACCATGGTGAGAGCAAAAGAGCTGTCAGAGGACTTCAGAAAAAAGATTGTAGCAGCCTATGAGTCTGGGAAGGGATTTAAAAAGATCTCAAAAGATTTTGAAATCAGCCATTCCACTGTCCGGAAGATAGTCTACAAGTGGAGGGCTTTCAAAACAACTGCCAACATGCCCAGGACTGGTCGCCCCAGCAAGTTCACCCCAAGAGCAGACCGCAAGATGCTAAAAGAGGTATCCAAAAACCCTAAAGTGTCATCTCGAGAACTACAGCAGGCTCTGGCTACTGTTGATGTAGAAGTACATGCCTCTACAATCAGAAAGAGACTGTACAAGTTTAACTTGCATGGGAGGTGTGCAAGGAGGAAACCTTTGCTTTCCAAGAGAAACATCGAGGCCAGACTGACATTTGCCAGCGATAAAGTTGACAAAGACCAGGACTTCTGGAATAATGTTCTTTGGACAGATGAGTCCAAAATTGAATTATTTGGACACAACAGCAGAGGACATGTTTGGCGTAAACCAAACACAGCATTCCAAGAAAAGAACCTCATACCAACTGTGAAGCATGGAGGTGGAAGTGTCATGGTTTGGGGCTGCTTTGCTGCAGCAGGACCTGGTCAGCTCACCATCATAGAATCCACGATGAATTCTACTGTGTATCAGAAGGTGCTTGAAGAACATGTGAGACCATCAGTTAGAAAATTAAAGCTGAAGCGGAACTGGACCATGCAACATGACAATGACCCAAAACATACTAGTAAATCAACCAAAGATTGGCTGAAAAAGAAGAAATGGAGAGTCCTGGAATGGCCAAGTCAAAGTCCAGATTTGAATCCCATTGAGATGCTGTGGGGTGACTTGAAAAGGGCTGTACGTGCAAGAAACCCCTCAAACATCTCACAGCTGAAAAAGTTCTGCATTGAGGAGTGGGGTAAAATTTCCTCAGACCGATGTCGAAGACTGGTAGATGGCTACAAGAACCGTCTCACTGCAGTTATTTCAGCCAAAGGAGGTAACACTCGCTATTAGGGGCAAGGGTGTCCTATCTTTTTCCTCAGTTAGAATAGGCATTTTTGTAGAATGACATTTACAGAAGATCTTGAAAAGACTTTTCTTCAGTTTTCTTTGTTTAGTCGGATTACTTTAATCTCTCTGTATTGTTGAAACGGAGATGAAATAACCATTTATTAAAAATGTTACAAAAAACCACATGCTTTCAAAGGGTGTCCTAATTTTTTCACATGACTGTATAAGGAACTCACCTTCAATAGCTGGAATGGAAATAGTAGGAAGATCCCATAAAATCACACTCTATGCAGATGATATAATCCTCACATTAACTGACCCTATCAACTCTCTAGACACCGTCCTCAAAACGATCTCACATTACGGATCCCTTTCCTACTATAAGATTAACAACACTAAATCTCAAGCTCTCACCATTAACATATCGCTGGCAGAAACAGCCACTCTAAAATCCTTCCATGATCTGGACTGGCAAACATCAGAGCTCCCATACCTGGGAGTTAAGATTACTTTGCCTTGCTCCCTACTTTATAGTAGAAACTATCACCCCCTTCTAGCCACCATATTGAATTACTTTAACAGCTTCTCTATGAATGCATTGTCCTGGGTGGGTAGAGTAGCATCTTTTCAAATGATGACCCTCCCCAAGCTTATATATATATATATATATATATATATATATATATATATATATATATATATTGTGCCCTCCCGATCCCGGTCCCTACTACATTTTTCAAAAAAGCTCAGACGATTCTGGGAAAGTACATCTGGGGACCATCCAAACCCAGAGTAGCCCGGGCATTATTGCCCAAGAAAAAACATGCTGGCGCACTAGGCCTCCCTGATATTAAGGACTACTTTCAAGCAATAGCACTCTCCTTCGCTCGGGAATGGTTGTCCTCAGATGACACAAAGGCCTGGATCCAGATCGAATCACACACAATAAAACACGCCACTCTAAAAGACTATTTGATCCATTTGTTGTGGAACCCATCCCAGCCACATAACGACCTACTAACGATAAAACATTGTTAGCAACCTATGGTCCACAATTCACAGAACACAGAAAGACTCAAATTCCGCCCTCCTACCACAAGCCACTATAAGAACACTAGAACTAACCATCCCTGACATTAACCTGACAAATCGGCGAGAAAAAGGGATCACTTCCATATCTCAAATCATGTCAGATGGCCTACTCCTCCCCTTTGACTCACTTCACCGCTTATTCACATTGCCGCATACAGATCTATAACTACCTGAGAATCCGACACTTTATTGCAAAAATTACGCAATCTCCACCCCCAACAAACTCTGATATATTGAGACTATTTCAATTCCCGTCCCTCTTTAAAAGACACACCACACGACATGTGTACGAAATATTAGGAGACAAAGCCACTTTCACCAAAACCTTACCCATTAAAAAATGTGAACTAGAGTTATGGAAGTCCTTCCTAGATGAAAACTGGGTTCTAGCTATCAGATTCCTGGTTTCTAACTTCAAATGTGTCATCCATTACGAAGCTGGGCTGAAGACCCTCTTACATTGGTATTTTACTCCACAGAGACTGAATACAATCTACCCCTCATCCTCCCCCCATTGCTGGAGAGGATGCGACGCTAGAGCCTCCCTACTTCACATTCTGTGGGCATGCCCCATACTCACCCCCTATTGGCACAGTGTCTTTGACTTGATTTCTGGGTTGTCAGCCCAGATTATAGAACCTCTTCCAGCACGCAGGAACGTTGTGGGACATATCCTACTCAGCGCCAAGCTGATTATTATGCGTCACTGGAAGCAACTAGCTTCACCAACCATAGCGGAGGTTATACAGGAGGTCAACACGTGATGCAGATATGAACACTCAATGCCACCCACGATTATCTCCCTCAAATCCAGGCAACTCACGTGGGGTCCATGGCTCCATAACCCCAACTATTCCCCCTGAATTACAGAGATATTCCATCTACCTAGGACAAGAGTGGAATAACGGAAATCAGATAGGCACTCGCCCCTCAACTATGTTGGATTGCGACCGCTATTACCTCTCTACCCCTCTTTCCCTTCCCCCCTTTCCCTCCCCCCCTTACCTTTCACTGTTATGGTCTATTTGTTACGGGTCTTATCATACCCTACTCTCACTATGCAAACTACCTATGTACACTGCTCAAAAAAATAAAGGGAACACTTAAACAACACAATGTAACTCCAAGTCAATCACACTTCTGTGAAATCAAACTGTCCACTTAGGAAGCAACACTGAGTGACAATCAATTTCACATGCTGTTGTGCAAATGGGATAGACAACAGGTGGAAATTATAGGCAATTAGCAAGACACCCCCCAATAAAGGAGTGGTTCTGCAGGTGGTAACCACAGATCACTTCTCAGTTCCTATGCTTCCTGGCTGATGTTTTGGTCACTTTTGAATGCTGTGGTAGCATGAGACGGAATCTACAACCCACACAAGTGGCTCAGGTAGTGCAGCTTATCCAGGATGGCACATCAATGCGAGCTGTGGCAAGAAGGTTTGCTGTGTCTGTCAGCGTAGTGTCCAGAGCATGGAGGCGCTACCAGGAGACAGGCCAGTACATCAGGAGACATGGAGGAGGCCGTAGGAGGGCAACAACCCAGCAGCAGGACCGCTACCTCCGCCTTTGTGCAAGGAGGAACAGGAGGAGCACTGCCAGAGCCCTGCAAAATGACCTCCAGCAGGCCACAAATGTGCATGTGTCTGCTCAAACGGTCAGAAACAGACTCCATGAGGGTGATATGAGGGCCTGACATCCACAGGTGGGGGTTGTGCTTACAGCCCAACACCATGCAGGACGTTTGGCATTTGCCAGAGAACACCAAGATTGGCAAATTCGCCACTGGCGCCCTGTGCTCTTCACAGATGAAAGCAGGTTCACACTGAGCACATGTGACAGATGTGACAGAGTATGGAGACGCAGTGGAGAACGTTCTGCTGCCTGCAACATCCTCCAGCATGACCGGTTTGGCATTGGGTCAGTAATGGTGTGGGGTGGCATTTCTTTGGAGGGCCGCACAGCCCTCCATGTGCTCGCCAGAGGTAGCCTGACTGCCATTAGGTACCGAAATGAGATCCTCAGACCCCTTGTGAGACCATATGCTGGTGCGGTTGGCCCTGGGTTCCTCCTAATGCAAGACAATGCTAGATCTCATGTGGCTGGAGTGTGTCAGCAGTTCCTGCAAGATGAAGGCATTGATGCTATGGACTGGCCCACCCGTTCCCCAGACCTGAATCCAATTGAGCACATCTGGGACATCATATCTCGCTCTATCCACCAACGTCACGTTGCACCACAGACTGTCCAGGAGTTGGCAGATGCTTTAGTCCAGGTCTGGGAGGAGATCCCTCAGGAGACCGTCCGCCACCTCATCAGGAGCATGCTCAGGCATTGTAGGGAGGTCATACAGGCACGTGGAGGCCACAAACACTACTGAGCCTCATTTTGACTTGTTTTAAGGACATTACTTTAAAGTTGGATTAGCCTGTAGTGTGTTTTTCTACTTTAATTTTGAGTGTGACTCCAAATCCAGACCTCCATGGGTTAAAAAATTTGATTTCCATTTTTAAATTTTTGTGTGATTTTGTTGTCAGCACATTCAACTATATAAAGAACAAAGTATTTCAGAAAAATATTTAAGTAATTCAGATCTAGGATGTGTTATTTTTGTGTTCCCTTTATTTTTTTGAGCAGTGTATAATGTCGTTCTATAAGCAAGCCTATTGTATAGGCATACATTGTTGTACATCAAAATGCTACGGCATCTGGCTTTTTCTTTTTGTCCCACCAAAACACCAATAAAAACGATTTACTCTAAAAAACACTTCAGTTACTGATAATACAACCATCTGCATCTGTTATGAACGGATCCGGTTGTATCATCTTTAATACGTTGTCTTGGGTCAGATTTTGTCAGAGAAAACGGATCGGTCCCCTTTGACTTGCATTGTGGGTCATGACGGATCCGTTTTGCTCCGCATCCTAGGATGGAAAGCAAACTGCAGCATGCGAGGTATAATTTATTAGTGGTATTGCCCTTCAGGCATTCAAGGGGCTAAAGGGAACCTGTCACTGGGATTTTGTGTATAGAGCTGAGGACATGATTTGCTAGATGGCCGCTAGCACATCAGCAATACCCAGTCCCCATAGCTCTGTGTGCTTTTATTGTGTAAAAAAAATGATTTGATACATATGCAAGTTAACTTGAGATGAGTTCTGTCCCTGAGATAAGTCAGGATAGGACTCATCTCAGGTTAATTTGCATATGTATCAAATCATTTTTTTACACAATAAAAGCACACAGAGCTATGGGGACTGGGTATTGCGGATGTGCTAGCGGCCATCTAGCACCCCATGTCCTCAGCTCTATACACAAAATCCCGGTGACAGGTTCCCTTTAACCCCTTGAATGCCTGAAGGGCAATACCACTAATAAATTGTACATCTCAGATACCAAGATATTAGCAGTAGAAAAAGTAGTGTTACTATAAACAATATTTATCACAAAAATCTAGTAAAAATATGTGAGGATTATGGAGGATCTCTCTGACAAAAAGGGGAAGAGTCTTCCCCAGCAGCCTTTTCAGGGTCGGGGCAGACAGGAGCGTGGCGGTAGATCCGGCCAACAGTCTAGGTCACGTAAAGACTGGGGGGCGCAGCAAAAATTTTCGAAGCACCCTCGCAGAGGAGCTAAGGAGGCTAAGCCCTCCTGACTATGGGCCTCTCGCAGGCTCTCGGTTGACCCCCGTTAACCCTGCCATCCTTCCCGAAGATTTTCCCATTCCTTGTCCCCTGGTGCCTGTCGGGGAGCGTCTCGCCCAGTTCAAGGATGTCTGGGATCAGGAGATTCCGGACCCTTGGGTCCTAAAGGTAATTTCCGAGGGCTACTTAATAAACCTCAAGTCACCTCCCCCGGACAGATTTATTGTCAATCAGCGCCTCCTGCCTGCCAAACAGGCAATTTTGAAGGCCTATAATTAGGACTATATCCTCAAGGGCGCTCTGAAGTATGTTCCGGCAGGAGAACGGGGCTTAGGGATCTAATCTCCGTTTTTTCTAGTTCCTAAGAAATCCGGAGACCTCCGGATGATTATCGATTTGAGATTTTTCAATCGATTTATAAGGAAGGTAAAATTTTGCATGGAAACTATCAAGTCAGTCATCCACGTTCTCAACCCCGGAGACGTGATGGCTACCCTGGACCTCAAGGATGCCTATCTTCACATCCCCATCCATCCTGCCTCCCAGAGGTATCTCAGGATCGCGGTCCAGGTCTCCGGGGTCCTCAGGCACCTTCAGTTTGCTGCCTTACCCTTCGGGATTTCCTCTGCTCCGATCACCTTCACCAAGGTGGTGGTTTCGGTGGTGGTAGCTTTGAGGCTTCATGGGCTGACCGTAATTCTTTATCTGGACGATTAGCTCTTAATAGCCTCCTCGGTTCCAGTTCTTTCCCGCCATCTTCATGTAGCGATCTCTTTTCTGCTCCGCCTAGGGTGGATCATCAACTGTCAGAAGTCAAATGTAAGCCCGTCGACTTCAGTAACCTATCTAGGCTTCATAGTAGACTCCGTTGGGATGTCACTCCAGTTGACTCCAGAAAGAAGAACTCGGATTCGGCATCTGGCAAGGTTCCTATCTACAGGGAGTGCAGAATTATTAGGCAAGTTGTATTTTTGAGGATTAATTTTATTATTGAACAACCATGTTCTCAATGAACCCAAAAAACTCATTAATATCAAAGCTGAATATTTTTGGAAGTAGTTTTTAGTTTGTTTTTAGTTTTAGCTATTTTAGGGGGATATCTGTGTGTGCAGGTGACTATTACTGTGCATAATTATTAGGCAACTTAACAAAAAACAAATATATACCCATTTCAATTATTTATTTTTACCAGTGAAACCAATATAACATCTCAACATTCACAAATATACATTTCTGACATTCAAAAACAAAACAAAAACAAATCAGTGACCAATATAGCCACCTTTCTTTGCAAGGACACTCAAAAGCCTGCCATTCATGGATTCTGTCAGTGTTTTGATCTGTTCACCATCAACATTGCGTGCAGCAGCAACCACAGCCTCCCAGACACTGTTCAGAGAGGTGTACTGTTTTCCCTCCTTGTAAATCTCACATTTGATGAAGGACCACAGGTTCTCAATGGGGTTCAGATCAGGTGAACAAGGAGGCCATGTCATTAGATTTTCTTCTTTTATACCCTTTCTTGCCAGCCACGCTGTGGAGTACTTGGACGCGTGTGATGGAGCATTGTCCTGCATGAAAATCATGTTTTTCTTGAAGGATGCAGACTTCTTCCTGTACCACTGCTTGAAGAAGGTGTCTTCCAGAAACTGGCAGTAGGACTGGGAGTTGAGCTTGACTCCATCCTCAACCCGAAAAGGCCCCACAAGCTCATCTTTGATGATACCAGCCCAAACCAGTACTCCACCTCCACCTTGCTGGCGTCTGAGTCGGACTGGAGCTCTCTGCCCTTTACCAATCCAGCCACGGGCCCATCCATCTGGCCCATCAAGACTCACTCTCATTTCATCAGTCCATAAAACCTTAGAAAAATCAGTCTTGAGATATTTCTTGGCCCAGTCTTGACGTTTCAGCTTGTGTGTCTTGTTCAGTGGTGGTCGTCTTTCAGCCTTTCTTACCTTGGCCATGTCTCTGAGTATTGCACACCTTGTGCTTTTGGGCACTCCAGTGATGTTGCAGCTCTGAATTATGGCCAAAATGGTGGCAAGTGGCATCTTGGCAGCTGCACGCTTGACTTTTCTCAGTTCATAGGCAGTTATTTTGCGCCTTGGTTTTTCCACACGCTTCTTGCGACCCTGTTGACTATTTTGAATGAAACGCTTGATTGTTCGATGATCACGCTTCAGAAGCTTTGCAATTTTAAGAGTGCTGCATCCCTCTGCAAGATATCTCACTATTTTTGACTTTTCTGAGCCTGTCAAGTCCTTCTTTTGACCCATTTTGCCAAAGGAAAGGAAGTTGCCTAATAATTATGCACACCTAATATAGGGTGTTGATGTCATTAGACCACATCCCTTCTCATTACAGAGATGCACATCACCTAATATGCTTAATTGGTAGTAGGCTTTCGAGCCTATACAGCTTGGAGTAAGACAACATGCATAAAGAGGATGATGTGGTCAAAATACTCATTTGCCTAATAATTCTGCACTCCCTGTATTCCTCGTCGAGTCTCTATCAGGACTCTCCTGAAGATGTTGGGGCTCATGTCAGCGGCTGCGGATGCAGTCCCTTAGGCTTTGTGGCACCTCCGCCCCCTTTAGTCGGAGGTCCTTGCCAAATGAGATGGCAGCCCCACCGGTCTAAACTCCCTGTGCTCCCTGTCTTGTCAAACTCGAACCTCCCTGAGATGGTGGCTCCATCTCCCAGAGGGAAAGTGTATAACCCAGCCATCCTGGGTCATATTGACTACGGATGCATCCCAAGTAGGCTGGGATGCTCACCTAGATGATTCCTCTGTCCAAGGGACTTGGTCTCCTCAGGAGCGGCTACTTTCCTCCAATCTCCGCGAGATTCGAGCCATCCGGCTAACCCTCCTTCACTTTGCCCCCCCGAATTCGGGGCATGGCGGTGAGAGTACAGTCAGACAACATGACTGCGGTCCTGTGCATCAACAAGCAGGGAGGCACAAGATATCTACCTCTCCTTTCAGAGATCGGGGTAATTCTTTGGTGGGCAGAGTTGAACCTTTCCCACCTGTCTGCCATCCACATCCGTGGTTCCTGCAACCTAATTGCGGATCGTCTGAGTCGCAGTCTGCCGACAATGGAATGGTCCCTGAATCCGGAGATTTTCAGGCAGATAATCCTCAGGTGGGGGTTGCCAGAGGTAGACCTCATGGCAACGAGGTTCAATGCCAAGGTGGAGAGATTCTGCTCCCTTTACAGGGAGGACAACCCCCTGGCAATAGATGCTCTGTCGACACCACGGTGGTTCAGGCTGGCTTACATCTTCCCTCCTTTTTCCATGATACCGAGGGTATTGATGAAAATCCATCAGGATCAGGCCTCGGTGATTGCCATCATACCGTTTTGGCCCAAGAGATCCTGGTTTACCCAGCTCATTCACATGAGTCGGGGACATTATTGGAGGCTCCCCCCACGACAGACCCTGGTGTCATGGGACACTCACCTCTGTCCAGATCTGCACAAGTTCAACCTGACAGCCTGGAGGTTGACCAGTCCCTTCCCAGAATAGAAGGGCTTTCAGAGTCGGTCCTGAGAATGTTATCACATTCAAGAGCAGAATCTACTAAGTAAGCCTACTCCAGAATTATGAAGATTTTTTCAGGGGTCTAGCATCTCCCCCCTTCAAGCCTTTGGAGGAGGTGGATTTCAAATTCATGACTCTAAAGTTAGTCTTCCTACTGGCAGTAACTTCGGCCAAGAGAATCTCAGAACTTCAAGCCTTCTCGGCCTCAGAACCCTATACCCCATACCCCTTTCTTCAAGACCGGGTTCTCCTGAAATTCCTTCCATATTTCAGGCCTAAGGTCCCTTTATTTCACAACATCAATCAGGTGATTTATTTACCAGTTTTACTTCCAAGGCGTCGATTGGTCACTGGATTAAGGAGGCCATAGGAGAATCTTTTGTCTCCCAGGCTTTAGATCCCCCAGAGTTTGTGAATGCCCATTCCACTAGGGCCATCTCCACTTCTTTCACTGAAAGAAGCCTCCTTCCTCTGGAGATGATTTGTAAAGCTGCCTCCTGGAGCTCTGAATCCACTTTCATTTCCCACTACAGACTAGACGCCAGGGTAGCTGAGTTTTCGGCCTTTGGGCAGACTATTCTTAGCTCTGCCAGGCATGAAGGCCCTCCCTAGGGGTTCTTCTTGCTATCTCCCCATCTGTGCTGCTGGTAGGACGTAAGGGAATCGTTAATTTCTAACGATAATTAGTTTTCCCTTAGTCCTAACAGCAGCACACAAATATCGCACCCTAGTAAGGTTATTCTTGCTATAGACACAATGGGCTGGGTGGTGTCCCCTCCTTTTGTAGGGGTGTAAATCTTTATTATTGGTTCTTGGGCTCATTAAAATTTTGCCGGTTCTACCAGTCCACGGGGGGTAGTTAACCCCATCTGTGCTGCTGTTAGGACTAAGGGAAAACAAATTATCGTTAGAAATTAACGATAATTGATCTTTTTAAAAAGTGGCCAATAAGGAATTGTTTTACCTACATGCAGTGCTGGATTGGTCTTATCAGTATGGGACTGTTTCCGGAGTGACTTCTCTATGCAGCGTCACATTTTCACGGGGCTTGGACCTTGCAAAGTGGTTTAGTGGTGAGCTGTATGACCTTCCTTCATCTTTGTTTTTTTGCATGTCGGTACCAATAAGCTGCAGGTGGATCTATCTGTTTGCCTTTTAACAATTTTATGAAGAAAAGTAACAGAATAGTAAAGATGATCTTTGAACATAAATTGCTTAGTGTTTGGCAGTTGTTTGTTGATATCTTAAGAATAGTTTTTTCTTTCTACACGTTCACACAGTGTGCAGCCTGACATATAGCATAAACCTTTCCTGTCTTCCAAATAAGAGGACTGTTCTTTGTAGTCTAAGGCTACTTTCACACCTGCGTTCGGTGCGGATCCGTCTTGTATCTGCACAGACGGATCCGCACCGATAATGCAAACACTTGTATCCGTTCAGAATGGATCCGTTTGCATTATTTTTATTTTTTTTAAAGTCGCTTTGGTGTCCGCCTGACGATGCGGAGCCAAACGGATCCGTCCTGACTTACAATGTTGGATCTGTTTTCACTGACACAATATGGTGCAATTGAAAATGGATCCGTCCTGACTTACATTAAAAAGTCAATGGGGGACGGATCCGTTTTCAATTGCACCATATTGTGTCAGTGAAAACAGATCCAACATTGTAAGTCAGGACGGATCCGTTTGGCTCCGCATCGTCAGGCGGACACCAAAGCGATGCAAGCAGCGTTTTGGTGTCCGCCTCCATAGCGGAATGGAGACCAAACGCAGCCAAACTGATGCATTCTGAACAGATCCTTATCTATTCAGAATCCATTGGGGCTGAAGTGATCCGTTTTGGGCCGCTTGTGAGAGCCCTGAAACAGATCTCACAAACGGACCCAGAAACGCCAGTGTGAAAGTAGCCTAACTTGTTTATTGGTCAACAGGTTGTATATATGATTGGTAAAACTACAAGAATACAAATAGCATGTATAAGTATTAAGTATAGGATAGCATATACTATAACATTTACATTAACAGTGAAGGCACATATAAAAATGGTTGCCTATGCATAGGATTGCATGCCTATCTAACAATCACAACAACTCCCTGAGTAACAATTACAAACTGACTCAACAGCTCTGCATAACACAATGTCCCTGGAAACAGAGGTAGATCTCTTACCAGATATGCTTATACAAGGATAATGGAGTTTGAGAAGGAGACATGCATAGGACAGCTCTGATGATGTGTCCAGGAGACTTCTCTTTCCCAGGATGCTTTGCACTAACCCACAATGCAGTAGTCGTGTAACAATAAAACAAAGTGTAATACAATTTAACACCGATAGATGGTGCTATAACCACATTGAACACTTCTGAAATACCCTGACTGTGGCAGAAGTGATCTATAATGATTTTCTAACCATGCTGTCATACATTTCTTTCCAGTGTTGTGGTGATAATTCTCCCAAATCCATAGTCCAATTAGAGGTTTCATATTGAATTCTAAAAGGATTTTTATAGAAAATGGAAAACAGATTCTCTTTTTCTTTTTAACTGTGTGATATATAAATCTTAATTGAAAATAATGAAATAAGTTTCTAATTTTTCATCTTTAAGAACTATTTCAGATTATTTGAGAAAGCTGTATAACCCCCCCCCCCCCCCCACCCCAAGAAACCAAGAAGTTCAGATCCAGCATGCAATCTATGGTGGACATATATAAAATCTGCTACATTCTGTGGCATAAACATTTTGAAAATTATGTCACATGCAACATTTTGTGTGAAAATATTGCACATTTTTAAGCTTTTGGTGATCTGAGCCATCATATGCCACTTTGAGAAGTGAGAAGTTGCTCAGGTTTTGCCAGTAGATCATTTTTAAGCCACATTTGTGAAGCACAACTTTTTTAAATGATGCAAAAAAGTCATAGTCAGTCGCAACTCCCCGCTAGGTAGCTCCAAGTTGTACTTTCACTGAAATAAGCACAAATTCAATCTTAAAACTAACTTCAACTACACCTATCATGATAAATGTCACCCTAAGTTTTTAAGATAAAGGTTTTGTTATGAAGGAGAAAAATCTAGCAATGTAGTTATTTTTAATATTTAAGACACTCTTTGTTTCTATTACACAGGCGCTTACACTCTTATTTTCTATCGCCACCGCTGCTATTGAAAAGTAACACGTATAATCTCTATTCAGGTACTGCGCGATGCACTCCCTATACGTGAAGTGAAGGTGCACTCCCTATACACCTTCACTATCTGTCAGTGCCCAAGAACACACAGTATACAGTAGCTATACACCTTCAGATTGGTAATTACCTATTTCTGAGTCTGTCTATTCGACTGTATGTCCTGTGTCTTCTTTTTCTTTCGCTCTCACATCAAAGATGAAGGAGATTCGGGAGGCTGAACCCTATTTTTTTTACTTACACTGAGCTTGCCCCGGCCGTTTCGAATAATACGTTATTCTTCGTCAGGGATGCTCGTTGAGAATCCTAGTGTTACTTATATATATCTCCTCCTTCATTTAACCCCCTCATACCTTCTACACTTAAGTTATCATTCATTCAAATGCGAACAGCTCGATTTCTGAGTTCAATCCTGATGGTGCTAGTGTGTTCAGATTGAACATCCAGCGGGTCTTTGCTCTAGACATTTTTTGGATGAAATCTCCCCCTCTTTTGTCTTTGTTAACCATCTCTATTCCGCTAAATATAGTACCATTACTGTTTCCTCCATGTTTATCTTTATAGTGCCTTGAAAGAGGATGACCTTCATATTTTCTCTGGATATTATAGATGTGCTCCCCTATCCTCTTACTTAGAGTTCTTTTTGTGTGACCTATATATAGTTTTTTGCATGGACATATTATTGCGTGTATGGCTTCTGCAGGTAATGTGGACTCGTATCTTTATATGTAGCCGCGTTTCCTGTCCATTCATTTTTTATGTGCATATTTATGTGTTGTTTCCTACTTATTTTAAATTTTTTGCATACCCCACATGTACCGCATGGAAAGAAACCTTCCTGCGGTTTTGCTCTTATGCCCCCACTTGTTGTCTGGCTCTCACTCTTTTTACTTACACATTTGTTTGTGGGGGCTACCAGGATACCCACATTTCTCGCCTTTCTATATATAAATTTAGGGTTATTTGGGATCTGATCTCCTATTATTTTATCTCCTTTCAAGGTCTCCCAGTGTTTTTTAATGATCTTTCTTAGTATTCCTGTCTGGCCATTATATTGCGTGATGATCGGCGGTATTTTAAAAGGCTCCCCCTTTTTGTATTTATTCTCCTGTTTTTTGGTCTTTTTGTTCATTAAATCCTGTCTGTTTAATTTCCCTACCAATTATTTTTGTGTTATTATTTTTTCTCTATTGTAGCCTCTCTGTTCAAATCTCTGTTGTAATTTATCTGCTTCTATTTGATATTCATCCTTTTTTGTACAGTTCCGGTTGATCCTCATAAATTGGCTTTTTGGAATATTTTCCAGCCACTGTGGAAGGTGGCAACTGTCCCGTGAAATAAAGCTGTTTACATCTGTCGGTTTGTTGTATGTTTTGGTCTGTATTTTTCTTTCCTCTATGTAAATGGTGAGATCTAAGAAATGTATTTCCCTACTATTAAATGTTGCTGAGAAATCTGTAGAATTCATTATTATTTATTTCATAAAAAAATACATTTAGTTCCTCTCTACCCCCCCAGATGAATATCACATTATCTATGAATCTTTTCCACAGGACGAAATTCGCCCGGAGCTCGCCATTGGGGTGGATGACCTGATGTTCCCACTGATCCACGTATATATTAGGGAACCCCGGTGCGAAACTCGTCCCCATCGCGGTACCCCACTGCTGTATATAAAATTTGTCCTCAAATAAAAAGTTATTTTTCTTTAAAATAAACATGATGCAATCCCCAATACTTATTGATTCTGTAAGCATAGTTTAACCACATTGCACCCTTTTTCATTCTCAATTATTGTATATAAAGATTTCACATCTAGGGTCCCCAGGATGTAATGCGGTTCCCATTTTATTTCTTAAAAAATATTCAGAATGTGTTGAGTATCTTTTAGATTTGTCGGTAATATATTTACACACGGTTGCAAGAAACAGTCTATATATCTGGATAAATTGCTCGTCAGACATTTAACTCCTGACACTATCGGTCTTCCCGGTGGTTCTGTTGTATTTTTATGTATTTTTGGATTATGGTAAAATGCGGCAATTCTCGGTTGTTTTATTTCCACATATTCTGCCTCTTTTTTTGTTTAAGATGGCTTCTTCCTTACCCCTCTTTACTAATTTGCTAAGTTCTTTCTTAAATATTTCTGTGGGGTCATTTTTCAGTATTTTATAAGTTTTTTGATCCCCTAATAATTTGTATGCTTCCTTCAGATATTTTTCCTTGCCCATTATTATAATCCCCCCCCCCCCCTTATCAGCAGGTCTTAAGATGATATTTTCATTTTCCTGCAATTTGATTAACGCCTCTCTTTCTATTTTTCGATTCATAGATGATGTGGTACTCATCGGGGGGGGGGGGGAAGAGGAACTAAATGTATTTTTTTATGAAATAAATAATAATGAATTTTATTTAGAGTTCACACCAAAATTTAATAGTAGGGAAATACATTTCTTAGATCTCACCATTTACATAGAGGAAGGACCAAAACATACAACAAACCGACAGATGTAAACAGCTTTATTTCACAGTTGCCACCTTCCACTGTGGCTGGAAAATATTCCAAAAAGTCAAATTATGAGGATCAAACGGAACTGTACAAAAAAGGATGAATATCAAATAGATGCAGATAAATTACAACAGAGATTTGAACAGAGAGGCTACAATAGAGAAAAAATAATAACACAAAAAGAATTGGTAGGGATTAGGGAAATTAAACAGACAGGATTTAATGAATAAAAAGACCAAAAAAACAGGAGAATAACAACAAAGAGGGGAGCCTTTTGAAATACCAATATAATGGCCAGACAGGAATACTAAGAAAGATAAATTAAAAAGATTGGGAAATCTTGAAAGAAGATAAAATAATAGGAGACCAGATCCAAAATAACCCTAAATTTATATATAGAAAAGCGAGAAATGTGGGTAGCCTGGTAGCCCCCACAAACAAATGTGTAAGTAAAAAAGAGTGAGAGCCAGACAACAAGTGGGGGCATACGAGCTAAACCGCAGGGAGGTTTCTTTCCAAGCGGTACATGTGGGGTATGCAAAAAATTTAAAATAAGTTGGAAACAACACATAAATATGCACATAAAAAATGAATGGACAGGAAACGCGGCTACATTACTGTGACGTCACGCAGCAGACGTTCTTTTTAAGTTTTCAAACTGAGCTGTGCTACCGGCCGGGGCAAGCAGTATAAGTAAAAACAATAGGGTTCAGCCTCCCGAATCCCCTTCATCTTTGATGTGAGAGCGAAAGAAAAAGAAGACACAGGACATACAGTCGAATAGACAAAGACTCAGAAACAGGTAATTACCAATCTGAAGGTGTATAGCTACTGTATACTGTGTGTTCTTGGGCATTGACAGATAGTGAAGGTGTATAGGGAGTGCACCTTCACTTCACGTATAGGGAGTGCATTGCGCAGTACCTGAATAGAGATTTTTTATATTTGGTTCATGTTCACCCAACTTTACTGATTAAATATTTTGAATGTAAAAGCTTGTAAGGCAGTTTTTTCAATACCCCAGACTCTAGTACATGGTAAACTGACACATAACTAAATATTTTCAAGGAATTAAGTATATGTTTGTTAAATGCATAGAATTTTAGATAAATACCGTATATACTCGAGTATAAGCCGAGGCCCCTAATTTTACCCCAAAAAAATGGGAAAATTTTTTGACTCGAGTATAAGACTAGGGTGGGAAATGCAGCTATAATGCAGAGTGTATGTGTATATAATGCACACACTCTACATTATATACACACATCTGCAAGAGGATTGATGGGAGTCTGACTCTGATTCCCTGTATTTAATGCAGAGTGTGTGCATTATATACACACACACACTCTGCATTACATACAGGGAGGGGAGGCTGTGCAGGGGCCGGTACTTACTGCCGGTGTAAATCTCGCGGTCTGCTCCCAGTGTAAATCTCGCGGCCCGCGTGTCTCGCGAGATTTACACTGGGAGCTTAAAGGGACACTGACAGGCCTTCTGAGCATAATTAGCTCTTTATATGCCCCCCCTAGGTCTTATAATAAGTTTCCAATTCATATAAGTATTATCCCTGTGCGCATTGTAAAACGTTAAAAATAATCTTTATAATTACCTGTCCTTTCTGCCCAAGGGGCGTTCTTTGTGCCACATTTGTGCCCAGCCGCGTCCCAACTGCCGGATCCTTAGACACGCCCATCTCATTAGTATTCACTTCGCTGGGCGGTATTTTCCTGTCCCCGACATTCGGAGATCCTGCGCATGCGCCCGGCACCCTCGCCGGGATCACATTTCGCCATGTGAATACTAATGAGATGGGCGTGTCTAAGGATCTGGGCAATGTAAGTTGCCATAATACAGACCTAGACTCGAGTATAAGACGAGGGGGCTTTTTGAGCACAAAAATATGTGCCAAAAAACTCGTCTTATACTCGAGTATATACGGTAATATAATTTAAGAAGATTTTCCAAGATTATACAAATGATGTTCGCTGGATCGGTCATCAGTATCTGATCAATGGGAGTCCAACCACCTAGGACCCCCACTAATTAGCTGTTTGCTCACCAAGCTCAGCGCTGTACATGTGCTTGATATTACAGCTCAGCCCCATTCACTTCTATGGGGCTAAGCTGTACCTAGGCAATGGAACTGATGAATGTTTCTTTACTTGGCCTAGGAAAAGCAACAAGAAGTATGCGGTGCCACTGCGAGTGCCGCTGGCTCCTCGAACAGCTGATCGGCGGTGTCCCGGGTATTGGACCCCCATCGATCAGATACTGATGACCTATTATAGAGGATATTTCATCAGTATTTTTGTGTATTTTCGGATTATGGTAAAATGCGGCAATTACATCTTGTAAAATCCCTTTAATATATGATAAATGATTTAAAGGCTATATCCCCTTTAGGAAACAGCCTAATTTCACCTTAAGGACCAGGCCATTTTTTGCAAATCTGACCAGTGTCACTTTAAGTGGTGATAACTGTAAAACGCTTTGACTTATCCAGGCCATTCTGAGATTGTTTTTTCGTCACATATTGTACTTCATGACACTGGTAAAAGGAAGTCAAAAAAAATCTTTTTTATTTATAAAAAAATAACAAATTTACCAAAAATTTGTAAAAAATTGCAAATTTCCAAGTGTCAATTTCTCTACTTCTATAATACATAGTAATAACTCCAAAAATAGTTATTACTTTACATTCCCCATATGTCTACTTCATGTTTGGATCATTTTGGGAATGATATTTTATTTTTTGGGGATGTTACAAGGCTTAGAAGTTTAGAAGCAAATCTTTCAGAAATTTTCTAAATCCCAATTTTTAGGGACCAGGTCTGAAGGCACTTTGCGAGGCTTACATAATAGAAACCACCAAAAATGTCCCCATTCTAGAAACTACACCCCTCAAGGTATTCTAAACTGATTTTACAAACGTTGTTAACCCTTTTAGGTGTTCCAGAAGAATTAATGGAAAATAGAGATATAATTTAAAAATTTCACTTTTTGGCAGATTTTCCATTTTAATATTATTTTTCCAGTTACAAAGCAAGGGTTAACAGCCAAACAAAACTCAAAATTTATGGCCCTGAATCTGTAGTTTACATAAACACCCCATATGTGGTCGTAAACTGCTGTCTGGGCACATGGCAGGGCGCAGAAGGAAAGGAATGCCATACGGTTTTTGGAAGGCAGGTTTTGCTGGACAGTTTTATTTTTTACACCATGTCCCATTTGAAGCCCCCCTGATGCACCCCTAGAATAGAAACTTCATAAAAGTGACCCCATCTAAGAAACTACACCCCTCAAGAGGTATTCAAAACTGATTTTACTAACTTTGTTAACCCTTTAGGTGTTCCACAACAATTAATTGAAAATAGAGATACAATTTCAAAATTTCACTTTTTGGCCAGATTTTCCCTTTTAATATTTTTTTTCCAGTTACAAAGCAAGGGTTAACAGCCAAACAAAATTCAATATTTATGGCCCTGCTTCTGTAGTTTACAGAAACACCCCATATGTGGTCGTAAACTACTGTACGAGCACACGGCAGGGCGCAGAAGGAAAGGAATGCCATACGGTTTTTGGAAGGCAGATTTTGCTGGACTGTTTTTTTTTACACCATGTCCCATTTGAAGCCCCCCTGATGCACCCCTAGAGTAGAAACTCAATAAAAGTGACCCCATCTAAGAAAGTACACACCTCAAGGTATTCAAAACTGATTTTACAAACGTCATTAACCCTTTAGGTGTTCCACAAGAGTTATTGGCAAATGGAGATGAAATTTCAGAATTAAAATTTTTTGGCAAATTTTCTATTTTAATCCATTTTTTCCAGTAACAAAGCAAGGGTTAACAGCCAAACAAAATGCTATATTTATTGCCCCGATTCTTTAGTTTAAAGAAACACCTCATATGTGATCGTAAACTGCTGTACGGGCACACGGTAGGGCACAGAAGGAAAGGAATGCAATACGGTTTTTGGAAGGCAGATTTTGCTGGACTGTTTTTTTTGACACCATGTCCCATTTGAAGCCCCCCTGATGCACCCCTAGAGTAGAAACTCCATAAAAGTGACCCCCATCTAAGAAACTACACCCCTCAAGGTATTCAAAACTGATTTAAAAAACTTTGTTAACCCTTTAGGTGTTCCACAAGAATTAATGGAAAATAGAGATACAATTTCAAAATTTCACTTTTTGGCAGATTTTCCATTTTAATATTTTTTTTCCAGTTACAAAGCAAGGGTTAACAGCCAAACAAAACTCAATATTTATGGCCATGATAATGTAGTTTACAGAAACACCCCATATGTGGTCGTAAACTGCTGTACAGGCACACCGCAGGGCGCAGAATGAAAGGAATTCCATGCAATTTTTGGAAGGCAGATTTTGCTGGACTGGTTTTTTTGACACCATGTCCCATTTGAAGCCCCCCTGATGCACCCCTAGAGAAGAAGCTCCAAAAAAGTGACCCCATTTTAGAAACTATGGGATAGGGTGGAAGTTTTGTTGGTACTAGTTTAGGGTACATATGATTTTTGGTTGCTCTATATTACACTTTTTATGAGGCAAGGTAACAAGAAATAGCTGTTTTGGCACAGTTTTTATTTTTTATTTACAACATTCATCTGACAGGTTAGATCATGTGGTATTTTTATAGACCAGGTTGTCACGGACGCGGCAATACCTAATATGTATATATATTTTTTATTTATGTAAGTTTTACACAATGATTTCTTTTTTTAAACAAAAAAAATCATGTTTTAGTGTTTCCATAGTCTGAGAGCCATAATTTTTTCAGTTTTTGGGCGATTATCTTTGTAGAGTATGATTTTTGTGGGATGAGATGACAGTTTGATTGGCACTATTTTGGGGTGCGTGTGACTTTTTGATCGCTTTCTATTGCACTTTTTGTGATGTAAGGTGACAAAAAATGGTTTATTTAGCACAGTTTATATTTTACATTTTTTACGGTGTTCATCTGAGGGGTTAGGTCATGTGAAATTTTTATAGAGCCAGTCTATACGGACGCGGTGATACCTAATATGTATACTTTTTTTTTATTTATGTAAGTTTCACACAGTAATATCATTTTTGAAACAAAAAAAAAATCATGTTTTAGTGTCTCCATATTCTGAGAGCCATTATGTATACTTTTTTCCCCTATTTTTTACATTTTTTTTTAACTTTATTTGGGGAAATTTACGTTTTTGTTTATTTTTACTTGAAACTTTTAATTTTTTGGGGGGGAAACTTAATTTTTTCAACTTTTTTTTTCACTTTAGTTTTCATCCCACTTTGGGACTTCAACTTTTTCGGGTCTAATCCTTTACAATGCATTCCAATACTTCTGTATTGGAATGAATTCGCTGTATGAGTAATATAGTGAGTATTACTCATACAGCTTCCGGCCTGTGAGATCCAGGGGGCTGGATCTCACAGGCTCGTCACCGGAAGGCACCGCAATACCTTCCATGCCATCGGGTCCCCCCTAGAGCCGCATTGGGACCCGATGGCACGCCCGATCACCGCCTGCGGTTTGTGGCGATCGCCGACACGGGGGGGTCACGGGACCCCCCCGTGCATTTAGCCAAGATGCCTGCTCAATGATATGAGCAGGCACCGGGTTCCGATCACCGCCCGCTGGGCGGCAGTGATCGGAACTATACATGACGTACCGATACGTCATGTGTCCTTAAGTACCCGGACAACATGCCGTACCGGTACGTCATGTGTCCTGAAGAGGATATACACCTTTGGGTACAATTTTTTTTATGATTGCATTTTACTCACTTGGGTCTAAAAATATTTTTTTCCAAATAGTCTTTATTAAAAATATTGAGCTGTTCTGTCACAAAGGGTTTGTTTCTTCTAGCCATGTGCATCCTACTTTCACTTTATCCTGGTAATTTAATAACCCTTATCTCTAAATTAGTAAGAAGTTATAAACACTTATTTAAGCCACATTCTTATTGGTAAGATAAGAACTGAGCTAGAATGAGTGTTTATAAAGGTCGAGAGCAGACATAAGGAGCCTCTCAGCTCGCTGACTGAAGGAAAAGATAGAAAATTCTAATCCCTGTATTACAGCATCTCAGCTGTGTACAGAAAAATATATATTTTTAGCACATAATGAGTAAAATGCACTAATAAAAAAATTGCCCCTAAAGGTCTACATAGCCTTTAATACATGGAACTGAAAGACCACCTTCTTCCACTTTGTTATACTGTATATTTTCTAAAGTGACAGTTGAGGTGGCGTACCGTTCTATATAAAGGTCTCTAAAAATGTTATTGATAGTGTTGATATTACTGCATAGCCAAACTGGAGAGTTTGTCACCAATCTGTCTGCTATATTTGCTAGAGGAGCATGCATGTGGAGGCACGCAGGTGACGCGCGCACCTCCCTTCCTGCTGCCGAGCTCCAGCCAGCCAGCACCTGGATGGAATAGAGGCCGCTCCAGCGGCGACTCACCGTCCTCTGCCTTGCCGATCTTCTCCCTGCTGCCTCGTTGCCCTGCAACTTCTGGACTCTGCTTGTAGCCCGGATGTCGGATGCCAAAGGGTTGAGATGCGCCTAGCTGACCTCCAGAGCCTGAGCGACCATCGGAATGCGGTAGTGCTAGGAGGATCGCATGGCGCTTTTTCCGCCTCTCCCCTTAAGCTATAAGCCAGCCGGCACTGAGGTGAGACAGTGCTCCAGACAAAAAAAAATACCTAGTAGCCATTGGCTCCTGGACTGAAAAGGAGCCAAGTAAAATTTTTAGTCGCCAAATCAAAACCGAATCAAAATTTTGGTATCGTGACAACGCTATGCCGATCAGATTGGCGTAGGGTTGTTTCGATACCAAAATTTTGATTTGCTTTCGTCACCATAAAAAAGTATTGTGATACTCAATAATAGAACAGTCCTATCCTATTTTTTGGGGTAACAAGGTGACAAAAAAATGGTGAATGCTCACCGCAAAGGAGATATTTTTTAATAATTTAATAGTTTGGATTTTTCGGACACAGCGCTATGTAATATGTTTATTTATTTATTGTTTATATATTTTATATGTAAAATTGGGAAAGGGGGGATTTAAACTTAATATTTTAGGGTACTTTCACACTAGCGTTTTTCATTTCCGGCATAGAGTCCTGTCACAGGGGCTCTATACCGGAAAAGAACTGATCAGGTATATCCCCATGCATTCTGAATGGAGAGTAATCTGTTCAGTTTGCATCAGCATGCTACGGTTTTATCTCCGGCGAAAAAAGCGGAAGATTTGCCTGAATGCCGGATCCGGCATTTTTCTCCATAGGAATGTATTAGTGCCGGATCCGGCATTCAAAATACCGAATGCAGGATCCGTCCTTCCGGTTGAACCGTGCGATTTTCCCGCATGGTTTCTTTTATGAAAGTCTATTCACTGTATTATTTTCCTTAGAACATGGTTATAAGGGAAAATAATAGCATTCTTTAATACAGAATGCTTAGTAGAAGGTCAATATAATAAACATTAGTGGTGCAGTGCGCCCCCCCCCCCCCCAACACCCCAGTATAATAAACATTGGTGGTGCAGTACGCCCCCCCAACACCCCAGTATAATAAACATTGGTGGCGCAGTGCGCCCCCCCAACACCCCATTATAATAAACATTGGTGGCGCAGTGCGCTCCCCCAACACCCCAATATAATAAATATTGGTGGCGCAGTGCGTTCCCCCCAACACCCCAGTATAATAAACATTGGTGGCGCAGTGGGCAGTGCCAATGAGGGTTAAAAAAATAATAATAATTAACTCACCTCCTCCAATTGATCGTGTAGCTGCCGGTCTCCTGTTCTTTCTTCAGGACCTGTTAAAGGACCTGTGGTGACATCACTGTGCTCATCACATGATACATCACATGATCCATCACCATGGTAATGGACCATGTGATGGAGCTCAGTGACGTCACCACAGGTCCTGAAGAAAGAACAGGAGACCGGCAGCTAGGCGATCAATTGGAAGAGGTGAGTTACTTTTTATTCTTTTTAACCCTCATTGGCACTGCCAACTGCGCCACCAATGTTTATTATGTTGGGGGGGCGCACTGCGCCAGCAATGTTTATTATACTGGGGGGGCGCACTGTGCCACCAATGTTTATTATACTGGGGTGTTGGGGGGCGCACTGAGCCACCAATGTTTATTATACTGAGGGGGCGCACTGCGCCACCAATGAAGATAACTGACCTGTTAATACAAATACAGGAGGTGGCTGCCGGAATCAAATAAGCTGCACCCGACCTCTATGACAGGGAGCTGCGATCCGCTGCAGTTAACCCCTCAGGTGAAGCTCCCTGTCATAGAGGTCGGGTGCCGGCTATTTGATTCCGGCACCCGCCTCCTGTATTTGTATTAACAGGTCAGTTATCTTCATTGGTGGCGCAGTGGCCACAGCCCCTCCTCCTCCTCCCGTCTCCTCCTATTGGCGGCGGCAGGAGCACAGGGGGGAGGGAGAGACTCCTTCTCCACTGCGCTGCTGAATAGAACATCGGTGGCGGGGCAGAGAACTATCATCTCCTGTGCCCCGTCGCTGTATTCAACTGCAGAGCTGCGGCGGCGGGTCTAGTCGCAAATGGCAACAAGACTAAAAAGTCTTGTTGCCATTTGTAAATTCTAAGTCGCATTGGCGACCATTCTGGTCGCCATCTGGAGCCCTGTGAGATGTATGGTTGCCGGGCCTGAGTGGATCCTGAGCGGATCTTCGTTTGTTGGACAGGGGGGTTTATTGGTGTAGGGGCTGGGACGTCCATCCTAACCGGCCTTACCAGCGGGTATTGGGTGGTCCCCCTCCCTCCCCCCCTCCACCCCCTAGGACAGTGTGCAACCAGAAACGGAAGGTTTCGACCCTTGCAGGGGAGGAGGAGGTTTGCCTATTGATAGCAAAGAGGTGCTGAGGGGGAAAAGACAAACAAACAAGGGAGTGGTAAAGAACTTTTAGCTAATTTTTACCACCGAAACTTCCACTCACCTCTTACCCCTCCACCCCCCCTTGTATGTCGGTCGGGGATCCTACAGCCTGGGAGGATGGCTGCGGCCGCATAAATGCAAGATTTGTTTTCCCTATACCCCCTTTTTTCATCACTTCTGCATCAAACTGAGACCATTCAGCTATGCTGACGGTGCGGTATGAAAGGGAGCTTATATTGATGTGATAGGAACCACACAGACAAGTGTATAAACGGTACAACTTAAACTGGATTGTTATGGACATACATAGGGATAAAGTTGGGACGCATTGAAGATTGATAACAGCTGCATGAACTAACCCTACTAATCGAGAGTTGCCACACAAGTGCAAGTCTGCTAATTTCTGGAGTGGGGACATTTGGGACTGCTCTCCGGGCTAATAATACCAATTGACTTGGAGTGCAGCAGTGCCAGACACTCAGCGGATTGCAACTTCAGCTGCATCAACCATACTAATTGTGTGTTATGTATTAATCCATATAACCTAATGTCTGTCTTACCACTCAAAAAGTCGTCACGGTTTATTAGCCGTGGAAGTACTAGGGGTGGTTTAATTACATTAACTATACTAACTGGACGTCTCCTTAATGGGGTTGACCATTTAGTATGGATTGTGAGCTCAGCTGAGTGATTTGCACCTGTATGCGGCCGGAACTAACCCAGATAACTGTATTTGGAACTGAGTTTAACAGAGTTTACCATACTAAATCGACTGTGAGCAGGATCGCCGGCGATATACATATTCTCACTGTTGATGTTGGTGGCCTATTGATTCCTTTTTGTGACCGTCAGTCTAATATCTGAAAAATTTACTTTCTTTAAATTGAGTATATACACTAAACGGCTAACCGCATTAAGCTGGAGGACAGCCTGTCACAAAAGGTTGGAACAAGGTGCTAAGAGGAACGAGGGAGTGGTGGATTGGGGAAATTGCACCAATTGTATTAAGCTGATTAACACTTTTGTTCGCCAGGCTACTTAAGTATTTACCCGGGGGATGGGGAGGCTTTCCCCTGTAGGCCACTGTTGGCCGATTTTTTCAGACTTGGTTCAAATACGGAGTATAGAGATGGCCAGACAGGGGATAGGGAAAAAGGGGAGGGGGCAACCAGAGTTGAACACTTCAATTTCCCCAATTGTTAAAAAAGCAGAAAAGTCCAAGCAACTGCTGCTGACTAATATGCGTGGACAGACTAGTCCCACAAGGAAGAAAAAAGATGATACATCCCAGGACCCTTAGGGGGAATCCTTCAGTTCGGTGGAGAATGTCAATTTGAAAACACCTGGGGAGGTTTTCCGGTATGGGAAGAGAGGTAGCAAACAGTTGAAAGAGGTGGACCCCGATAAAGGGGAGCAGATGCCTAGTCTGCAAGATATATTCCAAGAAATAAAGAACTGTAGCCTGGCAATAAAAGACCTTTCTCTCCAGACTGGAAACATTAAGGAAGTGGTTGGGCTTCTTAGAGCGGATTTACAAAAATATAAAGACAGGATGACTGAAGTAGAGAAAAGAATTTCGGACTCAGAGGATCTTCTACAGATAACAGTTAAAGAGAAAAATGACCTAATGGTAGAGAACAAGGAATTCAAAAATAAAATACTAGAGTTAGATAATAGGTCCAGAAGGGCAAACTTGAGATGTTTAGGGATCTTGGAGGAGGCGGAAGCACAAGATCTTTGTGGCTTTATACAAATCTGGCTGATGGAACAACTGGGCCAAGATATTTTAAATCACAAAGATTTTGTGGAACGGGTATATAGATTGCCAGCAAAGCCCCCCCCCCCTCCCCGGAACAAAATCGAGACCGATAGTGATTAATCTACTGTCAGTCAGGGACAAGGAGGAGATAGCATGCAGGTCTAGGAAGAAAGAAAGGCTGGAGTATTTAGGTGCACCGTGTTATTTACGGACTATGCAAGGGAGATGGTAAAAGAAAAAAAAGTCACTTTATTGATGTAAAAAAAAACTTGCGTTCTAAAAACATAAAGTATTCTATTATGTTCCCAGCTAAGCTACGAGTAGAATGGGAGAATAGACCCTGGTTTTTTGAGTCCGCCGGGGCGGTGGAAGAATGGATTAAAGAAAAGATTAAGAGCTGAGGTGCAATGGGTGGGGAAGGAGTAGGGAGGGAGTAATGCTTAGAAAGAGAGCCAGGGTTAGACTGTATTCTGGGTCATTCAGGAGGAGAGGGAGAGATGGGGTGGGCAAGGGTTAATTCCTCAGCTGCTTTTTTTTTTTTTTCTCCTCTCCCGGTTTTTTATGAGAATAATCTCATGGAATATTAGGGGATTGAGTAGGGGTGTAAAGAGGGTGGCAGTTTTTGACAAAGGTCCCTCCCCGCTATAATTTGTTTACAAGACAAGCGAGACTGTAGGAGGGGAGAGTAGACCTTGGATGCAGTATTCCTTCGATTCAGTCTATTCATCATATGCGAGAGGGGTGAGTATACTAATACATCGAGATATAGACATTAAAATAGTAAGAACTGAGATAGATAAAGAAGGTTGTTATGTCCTTATGGACTGTATACTAGAAGGGAAAGCATGGGTAATAGCAAATGTTTACATACCGCCACCTTTTAAAACAGAGGTCCTACTTAAAATTCATGACTTTGCCCTCAATGCGGGGGATAAATCACTTTTGGTAATAGGAGATTTTAATAACGTAATGGATGGTGGAATAGATAGATGTAGACTAGGGAATATACAGGGGAAATGCACGGGATCTAAATGAAAAAGTATCACAGAAGAATTGCGTTGGATCGATATTTGGAGAGTAATGTATCCAAGGTTAAAGAGATACTCATGTTTTTCTAAAACACACAGGAGCTTATCACGTATTGATTTAGTTTTCACAAATAATAAAGGCTTACTGGACATTGAACGAGTTAGGTATGGACAACGTGGTATTTCGGATCACAATCCTATTATCACAAGCCTAAAAATGGGTAGAAGGGGGAAAAAAAGAGGGATGAATATAAACATAGGCTGGATAAACATAATCGGTATACACGATAGGATTTCGAATGATATTAGGGAATATTTTGATATAAATGAGGGTTCAGCAGAAACTAATGTGGTCTGGGAGGCTGCAAAGGCCTTCATCAGAGGGATTATCACAAAAAACACAGTAATATATAAGAAGGGCATAAGGAAGAAAATATTGGAACTAGAACAAGAGGCGGAGAGGTATGAAAAAAATATGTTAAAGACCCCACAGAGCAAAAATATAAAGAATGGTTAAAGTAATCAAAATGGAAGATGAACTGTTTCTGTTGGCGGAACAACAAAAAGAAAACTATGTTAGGGACAATTACATCTATGCACATATACCCGGTAAAAAGCTAGCTGCCATTGTGGCAGCCCAGACACAAAAAAACTAATATATATATTGTTTAGTAAACAAACATGGGCAGAAAACTGCAGAACAAACAGCCAAGTTAGACCTACTTATGGAAAATTTTTCGGATATATACAGTAGGGGTATTGCATCCATAGCGGCATGACGTAGGACGTGCTTCACCCCGCCTCCTACCTCGCTCTGTAGCTCCAGCGTCCAGCTCCAGTGTCTGCGAGCCCTCCATGCCCTCCGTGCATCCCTGGAATGGTCGTGCGACATTGATCATGCAGCTGTGGTCTCTCCCCGGCGTGCCCAGCTTTGGTCTCTTCTGTTCCGGATAGCCGCTGCTATCATCTCCAGCTTGGTGCCGTAAGCATTCTTGGGAGTTGGTACCTGGGTATCTGGGTGCGTTTGATGTCCCGATGAGAAGAGCCTTTCCGGAGGCGCGTGGGGCTGGTCCGTGTCGTCTGGTTGTCGAGTCAGTATTCCGGTGAGGTCTCTCTATCTGCGGTGGCGTTGATACTGAAGCAGGTATATACCTGGCCGTAGACGCCACTATCTCCCATGCCTGACCTTTCGGGTGGCTCGGTCCGATCGGTAGTGGTCTGAGAACTCAGATGCCGTGTGGACTCGATCTGTCTTTGCCGCTGCAGGTGCGTGCTGCAGGTACAAGGAGGCAGCCCCCTTTTTTTGGCGGTGTGGCTGTTGGTGTCTAGGGCTGAGGGGCTTTCTTGGTGAGAGTCAGAGTACTCCCAGCCCCGAAAATTGGGCCTCAATTGCCCCAAATACCGGCTTGACCATGTATTTTACACACTGACTTTTTTTCTACACTGCATTATATGGTGAGGGGGTGAAGATGGGATCCCTGTGAGAGAGAGACCTTCCTGTCTATCTGCTCCTGCCTGGGTGAGCTCGTACTGCCTGAACTGCACTGAACTGTATCGTTGGAACTTTACAGGTCGCCCCAGCACTCCCCTTGCTGTCCCCTCGACGAAATCCGAGAGAAAGGGGCCGAAGACCGGTGAGACCCGCAGGGTCACCCTGCGTTAGTGTTGGACTTGTGACTCTGTCCTCTCCGTTGTCTCCGTTATTAAACTCTGTATATAACCCACGTACTAACAGAGATCAACGTCGACTATTTGTGTTTGCATATGTGGTACAATAATATCTAACATATCTAACATCTAACTCGATCCCTTCTGTCTTTGTCTGTAACATGTGCCCTGTTAGTATGTCTTGATGTGATTGCAGTTTCATGCCCTTGGTTTATCCTGCGTTAATTAAATGTTTTTTTCTATGTAGATTGTGGGTCTGTAAGGTAAACCCGCCCGCTGTTTTTGCACTTTTGTAGTAACATATCTAGTGATAATGCCCCCCAAGTTTTGGAAATCGGGGGGGACAAGCTCCCCGAAAGGAGGCCCAGGTGGTAGTCCGCAGGCGCGGTTAGATAAATTTGTAAGGTCACCAACGTCTAAAACCAGGGGGGGATCCCAAAAAACGGGGAATCACTTGCAATCGGGAGGAAATAAGCTTGCCTCCTCAGAACTGGCCGTGATGGAGGTTAAGGAAATTGACAGGGAAGGGCTGGACACTGTTAATAAAAAATTAGCTGAAATATTGGGGGCTGTGAATATGACTAACAGTACTGTAGTACAATTAACAGTCACATTGGCTGCATTACAGGGGGATGTTACAATAATTAGGGATGAAATCACAAAATTAAGAGAAAAAGTTAAAGATTTGGAGTTGGAGACGATGGCTGTAAAAAAGGAGTTGGGTCTCACAAAAAAACGTTTAGACGATGTTGATCAGGAGTGTCTAGGGATGAAAAATAAATTGATAGATCTGGAGGATAGATAGCATAGGAATAACATAAGACTGGTGGGGTTCCCTCACGGGGTGGAACAAGATAATCCAGCGGACTTTGTTATAAAATGGCTGGTGCAAATTCTGGGATCGGATTATGATTTTTCCTCGTTCTGTGTAGAGCGTGCTCATAGAATCCCTTTGAGAAAGCCCCCCCCCCCAGGTGCACCCCCCAGAGCTTTACTAGCCAGATTGGTCTGTTCTAAGGACCGTGATTGGGTACTCAGACGTAAAAGAGAACTCCCTAAAATTGTTTTTGATGGTAATGACATCCAAATATACCTTGATTTTTGTCGTGAAACACAAAATAAAAGGCGCTCTTTCTAAAAGATTAATTTCAGCCCATATAAAGTACTCGATGTTATACCCGGCCAAACTCAGGGTTGTCTATAATGGTTCTCTGCATTTGTTCGCCACATTTACAGAGGCTGCACAGTGGCTTGATTCGGCCAGTATGTAGCCTCTGTTGCGGTCTTATTTCTGATGGTGGCTATATTTACATGTGCTGGCTGTATGGTGGGCTGGAGTGAGGAGCGGGGTCAGAGTGGGAATCGGGGTTGGTGAAGTGGAAGAGGTTGACGGGGATAATTTTCTCGGTGAGCCATGAGTAGGGTTGGGGTAGTGGGTATGGGTGGGGGTGGAATTAGGGAGTGGGAGGGAATGGGAGGGGTGGGGGGGTTGGCTGCTGTCGCTGGGCCTAGATGGCCTCTCCTCTCCCTCCTGCCGGTCTGCGGAGTGTTTGGTCTCTGGATAGCTTAGAATGACGCGTAGGGTTCTGTGTTGGAATGTGCGAGGGTTGGGGGATAGAGCTAAAAGGACAGTGGTGTTTGATGTTATGGCTGGTCACCTCCTGGCAATTGTGGCCTTATTGGAGACGCATGCAATGGCTGATAAGCTCCCCCAATTAAAGAGATGACGGGTGAAATTGTCATCATATTCGAGGGGTGTGAGTGTGTATATTCATCACAGGGTTGATTTCCAGCCGTTGGATGTTAAGGTGGATAGGGAGGGCCGATTTGTGTTTCTCCATGGTCAGTGGAGTGGACAGGAGACTATTTTAGCTTTTGTCTATGTGCCTCCTCCCTTTGCTTCCACGGCTCTCTCTTTGCTGTCCACGTTTATTTGCAGTAAATCCCTGTGCCCGTTGTTGCTGGTAGGTGATTTTAATTCTGTATTGGACTCAAGACTGAATAGGATATCTCGTTCAGCTGAGCAGAGGCACTCACAGTCTCTCGTGTGTAGTATTACCCAGGAGCTTGCATGGGTTGACGTCTGGCGTCATTTGTATGGAGAAAAAAGAGCGTATTCATGTTTTGGCCGGACGTACAGGTCAATGTCTAGAATTGACCTAGCTTTTGCAAATGGGGCTATGTCTGATCAAGTGGTGAAGATGAAATATGAACTGCATGGGATCTCCGATCATTCTCCGGTATTGCTTCTGCTCAGGGGAGTGGGGGTAAATACGGGCCCCAATAGAACCTTTAGATTGAATCCTTATTGGTTGGAGGTTATTGGTGAGCGGGATTTAATCAATGCAGAGATTTTTTAATTTTGGCATCAGAACGAGGGCTCCACTTATATTCATTTTGTATGGGACGCTTTGAAGGCCTACATTAGAGGCCTTTATTGCGTTAAAATAAGGAGAAAATTAGTGGAGTTTCATAAGCAGGAAAACGCATTAAGGGAGAGAGTTAGGCAGTTGCAGGGGGCTTTGATGAAACTTGGTGCGGATTCACTACGTATAGAACTGAAAGAAGCTAACCAACAATATAGGACTTTTATGGTGAATAAGGCCCAACATAAACTCTTTTTTCAAGGACAGAGACGTTTTAGTGAGGAGGGGAAAACAGGGAAATTGTTAGTCGCACTGGTTGCAAATCAGAGGAGTGGGACTAAAATTAGGTATGTCAGAAATACTTGGGGTCAGATAGTTAAGGATCCAGAGCAGATCAGACAGCAATTTGTAGAATATTATTCTAATGTATATAGATCTGAAACGGTATGTAGTCCCTCAAAAATTGATGATTATTTGGATCAATTAGAAATGCCCTTCCTTTCGCCTCAGGAAACCAGAGTGCTCGATCATCTAATACGACAGGCAGAGTTGGAGGACGCTCTTCGCTCGGTTAAATTTAATTCCTCCCCTGGGGCGGATGGTTTGCCATTTGAACTGTACAGGTACCATGCTAAGGCACTTCTCCCTATTTTGTTGCAGGTTCTAAATGAATCATATAGATATGGATCTCTCCCTCCATCTTTCAGGGAGGCAACTATTACTTTAATAAAAAAAAAAGACAAGGCATTGTAGTGATGTTCGGTCTTATAGGCCCATATCACTCCTCAATACAGACTATAAGATCTTTGCAAAATCCTTAGTACATCGTCTTAAACGAGTAATTGCAACCCTGGTTCACCCTAATCAAACAGGATTTATTCCCGGGAGACAGATTCAGACAAATCTTTATGGGGTGTATTTGAACCTGGCAGTAGTGGGGGGACCGGACCACTCCATCCTGTCTTTGGATGCTGCTAAAGCGTTCGATAGGGTGGAGTGGTCTTTCTTGTGGCAAACTATGGCCCATTTTCGATTAGGGACCTCTTTTATCACAATGACTAAATTGTTATATACTCAACCAACAGCCCGAGTTAATATTGACGGGGTTAACTCCTCTATTATTGAGCTTCAACGTGGTACGAGACAGGGTTGTCCGCTCTCTCCCCTTCTATTTGCACTATTTATGGAGCCATTGGCTTGTAGGATCCATTCGAATGGGCAGATCCGGGTCTTCGGGGTAGCGGGAGAGAGTGACAAAATTAGGCTCTATGCAGACAATGTTATTCTCTTTTTGGATCAGGGCTGGAAAGCCCTCCCCCATGTTATGCAGGTGATAGAGGAGTTTAGTCTACTCTCTGGCTACTTAATTAATTGTGCTAAGTCCTCACTCCTCCCGCTAAATTGAAATGCCCCCGAAGGGGGTTCCCGGGTCCAGATGTTGTCTTTGGATGACTCTCTGGACTATCTGGGGATAAAGATAGGTGTTCCTATAGGTAGATTCCATGAGTTAAATCTTTCCCCGGTAATAGATAAAGTAAAGGGGAAAATTAGAGCCTGGCAAAAAATGACAATATCGCAATCCGATCGACTGGCATTAGTTAAAATGATTATATTACCTCTGGCTTTGTATCCGATCTGCGCCTCCCCCATTTGGATAGAGGATGCTTTCTTCTATAGATTGGAAGCTTTAATAAATGACTTAATTTGGGGGAGGAAGAGGGTCCGTATAAAGCAGAGGTATGGCCGAGTCAGAGGGGGGATTGTCACTTCCCTTCTTTCAAGGGTATTTTTTTTCTGTGCAGCTACAAAGATGTAATTTTAGAGAGAATGCACTTGGTCAATATCTAACTAGGCTAGTTATAGATTGATCCAGTTCAAAATTTTGCATAGGTTATATTATACACCGCAAATCCAGGCCAAGTTTGCTAATAACAGAGGTCGTGAATTTTGTTGTCGAAAGTGTGGCAGGCCCAAGGCTGGATATATCCATCCTTTATGGGAATGTCCTGTGATAAAGCAGTTTTGGGAGCAGGTATTTATAGCACTTCAGGGGGATTTCCCCCAACCTTGTGTACCGGATATGATTTCTGTGATTTTGGGTCTTTATATACCAAAAAAGCCAACTTCTTCTGTGCTTCATTTAATCTGGCTGAAGGGCTGCTTGATTGCAAAGTTTCTGATAGTTAAGAGATGGGGCTCCCCCATACTCCCCGCATTTGAGGAGTGGAGACGGATTATGTCCCAAATAAAGTTGTTTGAGGAGATTGAGAGGCTGAGAAGGCAAGATATGCGATATTCCTCCATTTGTATCAGCGAGGTGGACTGATGACCTCGCTTTGTTGGGTGATGTACGTGGACGGGTATGAGGGGGGAGTATGGGGCTCGGGCTATTCAGCAACAGTAGCCAGGGCCAGGGAGGGGGGGGGGAATATTTGGGATTAAAGGTACTAGGTTGGAGTCCACAGAGCCGGATGTACTGTAATGATTTGTGATGATGTTAAAATAATAGTAATATCTTTTTTATATGTGTGTAAGTTCACTTTGTGTGTACTTTTCTCGGCTCTGTTTAAATGTCTTGTTACCTTTATTGAAGAAAATAAAATATTTATTGGATAAAAAAATAAAAAATAACCAAAATGGAAGATGAACTGTTTCTGTTGGCGGAACAACAAAAAGAAAACTATGTTAGGGACAATTACCTCTATGCACATATACCCGGTAAAAAGCTAGCTGCCATTGTGGCAGCCCAGACACAAAAAAACGAATATATATATATTATTTAGTAAACAGACAGGGGCAGAAAACTGCGGAACAAACAGCCAAGTTTGACCTACTTAAGGAATATTTTGCGGATATATACAGTAGTAAGATAAAAGAAAACATGGTGCAAATACAGCAGTTTTTGGATAAAACTACTATTACCTCATTAACCTCGGAACAAAGGGAAGATCTGGAAACCCTCCTTGAACCCTCAGAAGCGGATAAAATATGATCAAGCATAACTAAAAACAAGACCACAGGTATAGATGGCATCTCATTTGAAATTTACGCTCAATATAGAGAAATACTGATCCCAAAATTGCTTATAATGTGGGCCGCCTTCAGGGAGACGGGGAGATAGTCCTTGAGGGAAAAGCCCTTATTATTCTTATCTTGAAACCGGGGAAGGATCCAATTTTTTCCGGATTCATACCGCCTTATCTCATTGATCAATACCGACAATAAAATATTAGCACGGATTTTGGCAGCCAGACTTGGAGGGGGGGGGGGGGGTAATGCCAACGCTAGTTCATGAGGATCAGTCGGTTTCATGTCGGGGAAAACAACAACTGAAAATATCATTAGATATTTCATGAATGTCCAATTGGAGCCCACAAACAGGGGAGAGTGCATGATTTTAACTATAGACGCCTTAAAAGCTTTTGATACTATAGAGTGGCCTTTTTTAATTGCAACATTGAAGAAAATGGGATTTGGTGATATATTTTTTTCTTGGATCAAACTGTTATATACCGAAATCTCTGCAAGGATGATTTTGAATAGAGAATATTCGAACAATATAGCTGTTGGTAGGGGGGTTAGACAGGGATGCCCCCTCTCCCCCCTGCTATTCGCTATAGTCATGGAACCCTTAGCGGATATGATTAGACAAGATAAAGAAATTGTGGGTTACAGGTTTGGATCCCATAAAGAAAAAATTGCTTTATATGCAGGTGATATCATGCTGTTTGTGGGCTCCCATGGATCACTAGCTAGGATCTTCCAGATATTCGACGATTATAGTAAATATGCTGGACTAAATATTAATTGGTCTAAATCGGCCTGTATCCCGATTGATCCCTTGAATAACTTAATACCGGGGGCATTGGAAGTTAAGAGATCAGATGAACCAGTATAATATTAAGGAATTTGAATAACCCCTAACTCTAAGGATTATGTTCAGCTAAATGTGCTCCCTAAAATTCAGGAAATTAGGAAGAAAATAGAGGTTTCAATAGCAGGATGTATTTCCCTAGTGAAAATGTGCATTTTACCTTCCTTGAACCACATATTGTGGAATGTGCCGGTATTAACAAAAATAGCTTCACTTCTGGCAGATCAGATATGGCGGGGGTAAAAAACCGCGGATAAGAGCTCAAATATTGTATATTCGCGCGAGAGAAGGTGGGCTGTCGGTCCCAAATCTGGAACTTTATTTTTTCTCTGGCCATATCAGAAATATGTTAATATGGAGTAACTCACAAAGATATAAGGCCATGATGGCAGGGATCAATAAAAAGCTGGACAAATGCAGTATCTTACAATTGGTGGAGGCTGACATTTTGTCACAACAGCAAATTAGTAAAATACCAATATTTGGCCTGTGGGCCAAAATCTGGAAAGAGGTAAAAGAATTGTGGCCACAGACCAGATTTCATACTGACACCCTACTGTGGGATAATACTCAACTTCCAGAATTAAAGCTAATTGAACAGGGAATCTGGCGGAAATATGGAATCTTTAGACTGGGTCAAATATGGAAGGAGGGAGATATTATCACATACCTGGATCTTAAAAAACGACTGTGGAATAGGAGATAGGGATATGAGTTTCTTCTATCTACAATTGAAACAAGCCTTACGGATGTCATTGGGAAGGGGAACACAAATTACTACCTTCCCACGCCCTCTAGCTAATATTTCTAAACTAATAGTGGGGAAGAAACTGGTGTCTAAGATATACAGTACAGGCCAAAAGTTTGGACACACCTTCTCATTCAAAGAGTTTTCTTTATTTTCATGACTATGAAGGCATCAAAACTATGAATTAACACATGTGGAATTATATACATAACAAACAAGTGTGAAACAACAGAAAATACACTCACCTAAAGAATTATTAGGAACACCTGTTCTATTTCTCATTAATGCAATTATCTAGTCAACCAATCACATGGCAGTTGCTTCAATGCATTTAGGGGGGTGCTCCTGGTCAAGACAATCTCCTGAACTCCAAACTGAATGTCAGAATGGGAAAGAAAGGTGATTTAAGCAATTTTGAGCGCGGCATGGTTGTTGGTGCCAGACGGGCATGTCTGAGTATTTCACAATCTGTTCAGTTACTGGGATTTTCACGCACAACCATTTCTAGGGTTTACAAAGAATGGTGTGAAAAGGGAAAAACATCCAGTATGCGGCAGTCCTGTGGGCAAAAATGCCTTGTGGATGCTAGAGGTCAGAGGAGAATGGGCCGACTGATTCAAGCTGATAGAAGAGCAACGTTGACTGAAATAACCACTCGTTACAACCGAGGTATGCAGCAAAGCATTTGTGAAGCCACAACACGCACAACCTTGAGGCGGATGGGCTACAACAACAGAAGACCCCACCGGGTACCTCTCATCTCCACTACAAATAGGAAAAAGAGGCTACAATTTGCATGAGCTCACCAAAATTGGACTGTTGAAGACTGGAAAAATGTTGCCTGGTCTGATGAGTCTCGATTTCTGTTGAGACATTTAAATGGTAGAGTCCGAATTTGGCGTAAACAGAATGAGAACATGTATCCATCATGCCTTGTTACCACTGTGCAGGCTGGTGGTGGTGGTGTAATGGTGTGGGTGATGTTTTCTGGGCACACTTTAGGCCCCTTAGTGCCAATTGGGCATCGTTTAAATGCCATGGGCTACCTGAGCATTGTTTCTGACCATGTCCATCCCTTCATGACCACCATGTACCCATCCTCTGATGGCTACTTCCAGCAGGATAATGCACCATGTCACAAAGCTCGAATCATTTCAAATTGGTTTCTTGAACATGACAATGAGTTCACTGTACTAAAATGGCCCCCAAAGTCACCAGATCTCAACCCAGTAGAGCATCTTTGGGATGTGGTGGAACGGGAGCATCGTGCCCTGGATGTGTATCCCTCAAATCTCCATCAACTGCAAGATGCTATCCTATCAATATGGGCCAACATTATTAAAGAATGCTATCAGCACCTTGTGGAATCAATGCCACGTAGAATTAAGGCAGTTCTGAAGGCAAAAGGGGGTCCAACACCGTATTAGTATGGTGTTCCTAATAATTCTTTAGGTGAGTGTATGTCATATTCTAGGTTTTTCAAAGTAGCCACCTTTTGCTTTGATTACTGCTTTGCACACTTTTGGCATTCTCTTGATGAGCTTCAAGAGGTAGTCCCCTGAAATGGTCTTCCAACAGTCTTGAAGGAGTTCCCAGCGATGCTTAGCACTTGTTGGCCCTTTTGCCTTCACTTTGCAGTCCAGCTCACCCCAAACCATCTCGATTGGGTTCAGGTCCGGTGACTGTGGAGGCCAGGTAATCTGGCGCAGCACCCCATCACTCTCCTTCATGGTCAAATAGCCCTTACTTTCAAAGTTTTCCCAATTTTTCGGCTGACTGACTGACCTTTATTTCTTAAAGTAATGATGGCCACTCGTTTTTCTTTACTGAGCTGCTTTTTTACTGCCATAATACAAATTCTAACAGTCTATTCAGTAGGACTATCAGCTGTGTATCCACCTGACTTCTCCTCAACGCAACTGATGGTCCCAACCCCATTTATAAGGCAAGAAATCCCACTTATTAAACCTGACAGGGCACACCTGTGAAGTGAAAACCATTTCAGAGGACTACCTCTTGAAGCTCATCAAGAGAATGCCAAGAGTGTGCAAAGCAGTAATCAAAGCAAAAGGTGGCTACTTTGAAGAACCTAGAATATGACATATTTTCAGTTGTTTCACACTTGTTTGTTATGTATATAATTCCACATGTGTGGATGCCATAGTTTTGATGCCTTCAGTGTGAATCTACAATTTTCATAGTCATGAAAATAAAGAAAACTCTTTGAATGAGAAGGTGTGGCCAAACTTTTGGTCTGTACTGTATGAATCCTTGTTACATCAAAAGACATAAAAAAGCGCAATTAATTATCTAATGCACAAATGGCAGGATGTTCTTAAGGCCTCATGCACACGACCGTCCGTGGCCGTTGTGCCGTTTTCCGTTTTTTTTCGCGGACCCATTGACTTTCAATGGGTCCGTGGAAAAATCGGAAAATGCACCGTTTAGCAGCCGCATCCGTGAGCCGTGTTTCCTGGCCGTGAAAAAAATATGACCTGTCCTATTTTTTTCACGGCCAACGGTTCACGGACCCATTCAAGTCAATGGGTCCGTGAAAGAACACGGATGCACACAAGATTGGCATCCGTGTCCGTGATCCGTGGCCGTAGGTTAGTTTTTATACAGACGAATCCGAAGATCCGTCTGCATAAAAGCTTTTTCAGAGATGAGTTTTCACTTCGTAAAAAAACTCAAATCCGACAGTATATTCTAACACAGAGGCGTTCCCATGGTGATGGGGATGCTTCAGGTTAGAATATACTAACAGAACTGTGTACATGACTGCCCCCTGCTGCCTGGCAGGTGCTGCCAGGCAGCAGGGGGCAGCCCCCCCCCCTGTAGTTAACACATTGGTGGCCAGTGCGGCCGGCCCCCCCCCCCCCTGTAGTTAACACATTGGTGGCCAGTGCGGCCGGCCCCCCCCTCCCTGTAGTTAACTCATTGGTGGCCAGTGCGGCCCCTCCCCTGTAGTTAACTCATTGGTGGCCAGTGGGCCCCCCCCTGTAGTTAACTCATTGGTGGCCAGTGCGGCCGGCCCCCCTCCCTCCCCTGTAGTTAACTCGTTGGTGGGCAGTGGGCCCCCCCTCCCTTCCCATGTAGTTAACTCGTTGGTGGCCAGTGGGCCTTCTCCCCTCCCTCCCCCTCCTAATTAAAATCTCCCCCCTATCATTGGTGGCAGCGGAGTGTACCAATCGGAGTCCCAGTTTAATCGCTGGGGCTCCGATCGGTAACCATGGCAACCAGGACGCTACTGCAGTCCCGGTTGCCATGGTTACTTAGCAATTTGTAGAACCATTATACTTACCTGCGAGCTGCGATCTCAGCGTCTGGCCGGGTGCTCCTCCTACTGGTAAGTGACAGGTCCGGCCGGGAGCTCCTCCTACTGGTAAGTGACAGGTCATGTCACTTACCAGTAGGAGGAGCTCCCGGCCGGACCTGTCACTTACCAGTAGGAGGAGCTCCCGGCCGGATGCAGAGATTTATATATACACTGCTCAAACAACACAATGTAACTCTAAGTCAATCACACTTCTGTGAAATCAAACTGTCCACTTAGGAAGCAACACTGAGTGACAATCAATTTCACATGCTGTTGTGCAAATGGGATAGACAACAGGTGGAAATTATAGGCAATTAGCAAGACACCCCCAATACAGGAGTGGTTCTGCAGGTGGTGACCACAGATCACTTCTCAGTTCCTATGCTTCCTGGCTGATGTTTTGGTCACTTTTGAATGCTGGCGGTGCTTTCACTCTAGTGGTAGCATGAGACGGAGTCTACAACCCACACAAGTGGCTCAGGTAGTGCAGCTTATCCAGGATGGCACATCAATGCGAGCTGTGGCAAGAAGGTTTGCTGTGTCTGTTAGCGTAGTGTCCAGAGCATGGAGGCGCTACCAGGAGACAGGCCAGTACATCAGGAGATGTGGAGGAGGCCGTAGGAGGGCAACAACCCAGCAGCAGGACCGCTACCTCCACCTTTGTGCAAGGAGGAACAGGAGGAGCACTGCCAGAGCCCTGCAAAATGACCTCCAGCAGGCCACAAATGTGCATGTGTCTGCTCAAACGGTCAGAAACAGACTCCATGAGGGTGATATGAGGGCCCGACGTCCACAGGTGGGGGTTGTGCTTACAGCCCAACACCGTGCAGGACGTTTGGCATTTTCCAGAGAACACCAATATTGGCAAATTCGCCACTGGCGCCCTGTGCTCTTCACAGATGAAAGCAGGTTCACACTGAGCACATGTGACAGACGTGACAGAGTCTTGAGACGCCGTGGAGAATGTTTTGCTGCCTGCAACATCCTCCAGCATGACCGGTTTGGCATTGAGTCAGTAATGGTGTGGGGTGGCATTTCTTTGGAGGGCCGCACAGCCCTCCATGTGCTCGCCAGAGGTAGCCTGACTGCCATTAGGTACCGAGATGAGATCCTCAGACCCCTTGTGAGACCATATGCTGGTGCGGTTGGCCCTGGGTTCCTCCTAATGCAAGACAATGCTAGACCTCATGTGGCTGGAGTGTGTCAGCAGTTCCTGCAAGACGAAGGCATTGATGCTATGGATTGGCCCACCCGTTTCCCAGACCTGAATCCAATTGAGCACATCTGGGACATCATGTCTCGCTCTATCCACCAACGTCACGTTGCACCACAGACTATCCAGGAGTTGGCAGATGCTTTAGTTCAGGTCTGGGAAGAGATCCCTCAGGAGACCGTCCGCCACCTCATCAGGAGCATGCTCAGGCATTGTAAGGAGGTCATACAGGCACGTGGAGGCCACACACATTACTGAGCCTCATTTTGACTTGTTTTAAGGACATTACATCAAAGTTGGATCAGCCTGTAGTGTGTTTTTCCACTTTAATTTTGAGGGTGACTCCAGATCCAGACCTCCATGGGTTGAAAAATTTGATTTCCATTTTTTTATTTTTGTGTGATTTTGTTGTCAGCACATTCAACTATGTAAAGAACAAAGTATTTCAGAAGAATATTTAATTAATTCAGATCTAGGATGTGTTATTTTTGTGTTCCCTTTATTTTTTTGAGCAGTGTATTATATCGATTATATTATTCCCCCAAGAGTCTTATGAAATACTATAAATCCAAAGAATTTAGCTGCAAAAAATGTGGTCAGATAGGGGTGGATGATGTGCACATACTGTGGACATTTATAAAGATCCAAAATTTCTGGCGGAAGGTAAATGAAAAAATAAAGGCACATGATGCGTTTAGCTTCCTTAGGGAGTTTGAAATATGCATTCTGGGGGTAGTGGACAAGATAGATATTTCTAAACACCGTGCCATAGCCTCTAAACTCCTATTCCAGGCTAGGAGGTGTATTATTGGGCATTGGAGAGATGATCTGGCACCTGCGGTTAGGGAATGGGAGAACCTGACTAGGGTCTCGCTTGTTAGAGAAGAATTTCACTTCGTATCTACAAAAAAAATATTGATTTGCTGAATTATGGCAGAAAAGGATAAAAAATTAGATTAGGTAATGCCTGTGGTGGGGGGGGGGGTGTAGACGGGGGGGGGGAGAGAACATTCTTTATTTATTTTTAATTTTTCCCCAATCGGGGGGAAATAGCAGCTGGGGAATAAGGGTGGGTAATTTATAAGTTATATATACACTCACCTAAAGAATTATTAGGAACACCTGTTCTATTTCTCATTAATGCAATTATCTAGTCAACCAATCACATGGCAGTTGCTTCAATGCATTTAGGGGGGTGGTCCTGGTCAAGACAATCTCCTGAACTCCAAACTGAATGTCAGAATGGGAAAGAAAGGTGATTTAAGCAATTTTGAGCGTGGCATGGTTGTTGGTGCCAGGCGGGCCGGTCTGAGTATTTCACAATCTGCTCAGTTACTGGAATTTTCACACACAACCATTTCTAGGGTTTACAAAGAATGGTGTGAAAAGGGAAAAACATCCAGTATGCGGCAGTCCTGTGGGCAAAAATGCCTTGTGGATGCCAGAGGTCAGAGGAGAATGGGCCTACTGATTCAAGCTGATAGAAGAGCAACGTTGACTGAAATAACCACTCGTTACAACCGAGGTATGCAGCAAAGCATTTGTGAAGCCACAACACGCACAACCTTGAGGCGGATGGGCTACAACAGCAGAAGACCCCACCGGGTACCACTCATCTCCACTACAAATAGGAAAAAGAGGCTACAATTTGCACGAGCTCACCAAAATTGGACTGTTGAAGACTGGAAAAATGTTGCCTGGTCTGATGAGTCTCGATTTCTGTTGAGACATTCAAATGGTAGAGTCCGAATTTGGCGTAAACAGAATGAGAACATGTATCCATCCTCTGATGGCTACTTCCAGCAGGATAATGCACCATGTCACAAAGCTCGAATAATTTCAAATTGGTTTCTTAAACATGACAATGAGTTCACTGTACTAAAATGGCCCCCACAGTCACCAGATCTCAACCCAATAGAGCATCTTTGGGATGTGGTGGAATGGGAGCTTCGTGCCCTGGATGTGCATCCCTCAAATGTCCATGAACTGCAAGATGCTATCCTATCAATATGGGCCAACATTATTAAAGAATGCTATCAGCACCTTGTTGAATCAATGCCACGTAGAATTAAGGCAGTTCTGAAGGCAAAAGGGGGTCCAACTCCGTATTAGTATGGTGTTCCTAATAATTCTTTAGGTGAGTGTATATGTCTGTATGTATTCTGTTTTATAATACATTGAGTGATATGTTGTCTTACAATATAATATAACTAAGTGTTTTGTTGAAGAAGTATGGAATTTGAAACAATAATAAAGATTAATTATAAAAAAAAAATAATCTGTCTGCTATATTTTATGGCATTTTCCAAAGGATATTTTTTCCTGTTGAATAAGGCTTCATTCACACGATCTTGTTTGTTTTGTGGATCGCAAATTGTGATTCCATAAAACACAGACACCGGCTGTGTGTAACCTGCATCCTCCAACTCCAAGATGTGGCCAAATGTCCTACAGTATAGTACCTTTTTCGGTGCAGCTGCACTTATCCAGAAGCACATTTAAGTGGTTCACTGACTTATGTGTAAGCTCGGTTGAGGTCTTACTCACAATATGCCTTCTTTAATATACAGTGGTCCCTCAAGTTACAATATTTATTGGTCCCGGGATAACCTTTGTAAGTTGAAACCATTGGAACTTGAGTCCATAACTCCATGGGAAATTAGTAATTTGTTCCTAAATCCCAAAATGGCATCCTGAGAGAAAAATAAGCAGATAACTAAAGCACATAAAGCAAGTCCTTACAAATAACTGTCAGGAATAGCTGCTAGAAGCTATAAATCACTTTTTGTGATGAGGACAGAAGCTTCTTCAGGGTCCTGTATAGAACACAGTTTACAACAAAAATAAAATGGAGCCACTTTCACCTGACATCCAAAGGAGCAGCTCATCCTAGCACTGACAGAGGGCAGTACAGGAAATGTAGAACTGCACTAAACTGCAAAGAGAAGCTACTAGAAAATCAACACAGGTGTTTTACCAGAGAAATGGCCATGTCGATTGGTCGTATTTGAGTCTGAGGCATTGTGAATTGATTCTAGTTTCAACATACGATGGCCCCGGAAACACCATTGCAAGTTGAAAATATTGTATCCTGAGGCCATTGTATCTTAAGGGACTACTGTATTCTTAATACCTTTTTACTATAATGCACTCTAACCTGTACACAATCGCTCTCAGATTATCAGCCCAAAACGGAATAAGCCCCAACAGAACCACCATTCACAATATTCAGACTCCACCTTTATACAAGCAACACTGCTGGCCAGTAATGACGACACATTAGGACATGCAGCAGACCCTGCAGTGTTCCACGCTGCCAACTATTTTTGAATATAGAGGATGCAAAAACAGTTGAAAATTGTGCTGCCATGGGGTCTGCAGCCTGATGGGCCCGATGCACCTGTACCATTTGACTTATTGTTAAAGAAGCCCTGGTCTCTAGTATCCTATCGAAATTCATGCCCACCTAGGACAATATATAATCCATATTTATGCCCAGCATAGCTATATTATCTTTGGTACACTCTCTACCTGGCTTACATTGTTTACCCTATCCATGGCTATGTCATCTTTTTCTATCATCTACATTCATTCACAGAGAGGCACGGAGCATTATCAATCATGTTAATGCTCCGTGCTTCTGCTGTCCGCATCGGGTCTTGGCTGTCATTCACGCAGCGGATGTCACGCACGGCATCCGCTCGTGTGAAACAGCCCTTAAAGTGGTTTTCCCACAAAAACAAACATTCTACAGTTTTCAAACCAGGACACCTGGATCTGAATACCTTTACAATTGCATGTAGTTAAGAATTTAGCATAGACACTGAGTTTTTCAATAAAATGTATCTATATATCGCTACCTACAGTTACTTTTTTTCCCTTATTTCTTTGTCCTGCTCACTGAAATGGCCACACATGTTCAGTTTCATCCTTCACCTGCCTTCTGAGTTGTGATAGGAAGAGAGCTACAGCCGAATGGACACGCCCCCTGAGCTGAGGCAGAACAGACACTCCCCTTGGCTGTTAGCTTGATATAAATATAGCAGAGGAATGAATGGAGAGATCTCTGGATCCATGTGAGGTACAGGGCTGGTTCTTGCTTTGTTAGAAAGAGATTGTCATGTGCTATAAGATGTCTGATTTTCATTTCTTTACATTAATCATTAGATAACCCCTTTAATGAGGGTTTTCTGTCATGATTATGTATTTGTACTTCCCATATTGATAATATGCTATGTGTCTATTTAGCATCTATGATGCAATATTCTCATGCATATGCATATTTTTCACACAGCGTTCAGGTTAAAAAAAAGGCTTTTGTCTATATAGCTGAACATTTTTCACTTTATGTGCTTGGTGCACTTACAGCTGGATCAATAAGTCTCTTTAAATAAAGCACAGGTGTGCTGTTTTCCTCTAGATTTCTGTTTTATGCAGGCCCCAAGGTGGAACAGACTGAAGATAATCACCTGAAAATAGCAACTGAATGAATGCAATTGCTTTTTAGAGTTCATTAAAGGACATATTCATAATTATGTGAGCAAATACCATATCCCTCCAAACAAAAAAATCACTTAATAAAACAACATATAATGTAACTGGCATTTTTTCATGTGTGCAGGAAGTGATTATTAGTATTTTTGCAATATACTTTATTTGGTGATTTGATTCTGACCCATTTGTTGACAACTCTCGGTGACTGTTACCCAACCCTTAGAGGACCCCAAGATTTTCCATTTCTGCGTTTTCATTTTTCATTTCCCGCCTTCCCATAATACTTACTTTTTTATTTTTCCATTCACATAGCCTTATGAGGGCTTATTTTTGCGGGACAAGTTTTACTTTAATGGCACCATTTACGGTTGCATACCATGTAGTGACAAATGGAAAAAAATAATTCCAAAAGGGGTAGAATTGGGAAAAAAACTAAGGTTTTTATTTATTTTTACACTGTACACTATACGGTAAAATTGACCTGTTATCTTCATTCTCCAGGTCAGTATGGTTGCAAAGATACCACACTTGCATAATCTTTCTAGCCTTTTAATACTGAAAAAAAAATATTAAAACCTTTGAGAAAAAAAAAAAATTATCACCATATTCTGACCCCTAAAACTTTTTTGTAGTTATGTTTACGGTGCTTATTTTTGCGGGACAATCTGTGCTTTTCAGTGATACCAATTTGAAGTGTGTGCAACTTTGGCTACATGCACACGACCGCTGTGTGTTTTGCGGACCGCAAATCGCAGATCAGCAAAACGCGGATGACAGCCTTTAATATAACTGCCTATTCTTGTCCGCAAAGTGCAGACAAGAATAGGACATGTTATATTTTTTTTGCGGGGCCACGGAATGGAGCAACGGATGCAGACAGCACACGGAGTGCTGTCCGCATCATTTGTGGCCCCATTGATGTGAATGGGGCCGCATCCGAGCCGCCAAAATTGCGGCTCAGATGCGGACCAAAACAGCCGTGTGCATGAGGCCTTTTTGATCACTTTTTATAAAAAAAATTATTGGGCAGTTGAAGTGACAAAAAATGGCAAATTGGCTGTTTTTATATTTTTTTTTTCCGTTACACCATTTGCCGTATGCCATTAATATTGTTATATTTTAATTGTATGGGCATTTTTTCACAGGCGGCGGAGCCCATGATGTTTTTTTTTTTTTACTGGTTAAGTATTTTTATTTTAAGGAAAAGGGGGTGATTTGAACTTTTATATATTTTTTATAATTGGATATAAAGTGTAGTAAGGCTGCACAAAAGTGTCAGACCATAGGGCAGTGGTGCTCACAGCTGATATAGACTCACCTGCTATACTGAAAAAACAATAATGGTATACAGAAAGCTGGGCACTCACTTATACTTGAACATGTACGGAGAGAAAGAGAAACACAGCGGCACTGCTTCCACTGGTATGGCCGTTTCCAATATTAGAATAACCGTGAATGTGGTATAATGCGCTCCGCTGTGTGGTGCTCAGCAACACAGAGTATCAGGCTATGGTTCACAATGAGAAGAAGGAAAGTAACAGAGTTGCGGCACTCACCGGAGTGTAAGTTGATACTTTTATTCGGGCTTCCTTAGAAGACAGCACATGAAGGATCCAGGGGCGGACACAGTGTTGCGAGCAGCGACGGCCGTTTCGCGCGTGGGATCGCGCTTCCTCAGGCCGCTGTATACGTCATCACGCAGGTTTGCGCTTTATACAGGCGGACAGGGGACGGCCGGCGCCGTCGGCTACAACTGTGCGCCCTGGGATTGATGACATAAATTAAAAACATGTGAACAGCAGGAACAGGTATGGATGTAAACAAACAAATCAATTAGCACAAAATCGGATGCAGATCACTTGCTAGTGCCCACACCAAGCAGGGTTTAACTGCAAATTCATACATAGGTGGCAGGGGAGGTTTCAGGCACCGCGATACAGATTCAGATGTATACAATTCATTAGGATTCAAATAAATAGGGAAGCCGCATAATGTTAGCGCGGAAAGTCGCAAATACAGAAAAAATCGCAAATGCGAGAATCACAAAATGCAAAGAGGTCGCATCATGTAAACAATTGCCCGTCTATCCTGAACGCATGCGGATTATAAGAACACTGACATGTCGTTCTTGTCATTCATGCCTGCCGCACCCATTGCTCCTGTTTGCATTATCCACCTTGCCTCCCTCTGCAGGAGCAGGCGATGCCGGTCACCCCCCCCTAGGAATGGGGCGGACATGCTCTACCCCCGCAAAGGAGAGGCAACGCGGATAAGCATCATGGGCAGTACGGATGTGGTCAATAAGGCGTGGGCTACCTCTGCCCGACCGTATAGAACCAACATGTTCACGGATGCGTTCAAATAGGGGGCAGATTGTTTTGCCTACATAGAAATGTTTACAGGGACAAAAGACTACATATACCACATAAGATGTGCGGCAGTTAATAAATTCCCGCTTAGTATGTGGTATCCCCCCTATCAATAGATGTTTGCTGCAAACATTAAGTGTACAAAATGAACAGTGGCCGCATTTGAAGTTGCCCTTAGGCTTCCTAAGCCAGGTCTCGCCCTTAGGCATAGAAAATACACTCCTGACAAGTTTGTCTTTGAGCGTGGGGCACTTTCTAAATGCGATCAACGGTTTTTCATTGGTAAAGCTGCTAAGGGAAGAATCCCCCTTCAGTAGGTCCCAGTTCTGATTGATTACCTGTCTAACTGTCTCAGCGGCAGAACTATATTGGAAGGAGAAGGCAAAGCGTGGTGGTTTGGGGTTAATTCCTCTCTCCATGAGCAGGGAAGTACGGTCCAATTTGGCAGCCTTGTGAAGGGCTGCTGAGACACTTCTCGATGGATAACCCCTATCCAAGAGCCTACCTCTAAGCTCTCCGGCCTGCGTAAAAAAACCTCATCGGTATCGTTTATCCTACGTAATCGGACAAACTGTCCGTACGGGACAGCATGTTTAACTGAGGGTGGATGAAAGCTGGTCTGGTGGAGGAGGGAGTTGGTCGCTGTAGCTACTGGTATGTACTATACCATCCTTTATGGTGACATGCACATCCAAGAAGTCTAGAGAATCACCACCAAAATCAATAGTGAATTTCATATTCATTTGGTTACGTGCATTCAGATGGTCAACAAATGCATGGCACGACCCCTCGCTCCCCGACCAGACCAGGAAAATATCGTCCACAATCCTAATGAATTGTATACATCTGAATCTGTATCGCGGTGCCTGAAACCTCCCCTGCCACCTATGTATGAATTTGCAGTTAAACCCCGCTTGGTGTGGGCACTAGCAAGTGATCTGCATCCGATTTTGTGCTCATTGATTTGTTTGTTTACATCCATACCTGTTCCTGCTGTTCACATGTTTTTAATTTATGTCATCAATCCCAGGGCGCACAGTTGTAGCCGACGGCGCCGGCTGTCCCCTGTCCGCCTGTATAAAGCGCAAACCTGCATGATGACGTATACAGCGGCCTGAGGAAGCACGATCCCACGCGCGAAACGGCCGTCGCCGCTCGCAACACTGTGTCCGCCCCTGGATCCTTCATGTGCTGTCTTCTAAGGAAGCCCGAATAAAAGTATCAACTTACACTCCGGTGAGTGCCGCAACTCTGTTACTTTCCTTCTTCTCACTTATACTTGAAACCAAACAATATAATTTAATGTGCATTGAACAAGAAACACAAATAAAAACTCCATGCAATAAAATCAATGTCAATCAATAAAATCGATACCATACGATAAAATTTATAAAATATAGTTGGAAAAATCGTCCTGAGCTAGAATATTATGATTTGAGGACCAAACTCATAGCACGTGTGCGGCTTCCCGCTACACAGGCCCAAAAAATCATGTCCAAATTCAATTGCAACCACAGCGATCTTACAGAGATATAGATGTGCTGTATGTATGCCGTTAGTCCTGAGACATTGGTGCTGTAATGGTAATAAATACACTTACGTGTCCGCAATTTCACCCTTCGATTATACCGCACTAATTCACATCACACGCTGACCTGCAGACATGTATCGATGACGGTTAGACTTTGAGACTGATGACGTCCTCACATGGGCGGGCGGGTGGTTCAATATTTCACGGCTTGTAGCTGGTGGTAACTGAAGGATTCTATTCAGTTCAAAACCTATTTTTATATAAGTTTATATTACATCATGTTCCATACATTATCTACATAAGCATGGACACGTAATGGGTCAAAGTCCATATGACTAAGAAGTTCTTCTCGTATATATAGATAGCCTTGGACTCTGGTAGAAGAGAAAGGTGTAGCTGGCTAAAAACATGTGTTACTGTTTAACTTAAACATCACGCCATTTGAGTACTATAAATATGTGTCACAAAAATAATAAAGTTCAGAGTCATTTTGAAATTACACAGCACTGTGTCATATCTCATTTTGGCTCTCTCTGGCGTCAGATAAGGATCAAATCAAGCTGAATACCGAGGTCTTGTACCTGGGGTACACATCAAGGGAAGATAAGAATAATTCCTTACAATTTGGGGGCTTTCGTCCGGAATTGGGAAGGTCATCCCTGATGTTTGGTAAGAAGAGACACTGATTTTTGTCCTTTAGGCCATTCCAGGGGCACTGACCACGTCTCGATTCAAGTAAGTACATAAGGGACCCTTAGATAGACTTCGAAGTACTGTATCAGGGATACAGTAAGCATAAACTCAGGGAGTTTTTGCCTTAGGATTCAGGGAATCCGGTAATAAGACAAGTGCACTTTAGGGGGGCTCCGGGAGCCCCGTAAAAAATCTGTCCCGGGAACAGAAAGGATTCCGGGAATCCAGTAACCAGGAAAGTGCACTTAATTGGGCTCAGGGAGTCCCGTAAAAGATCTGTTTAGGAAACAGAAGGTCTAACAGCTTGATTTGATTCTTAATAAGATAATTGTAGAAGTTTTTGCATGATAAGTTGTTTGATAATTGTAGAAGTTTTTGCATGATAACTTGTTTTGTCTAATAGTTATACAAGGGGAAGTGACAGGCTGGGTCGTAAGTGTACAGCTGTCGTCCCAAGACTAACATTCTGTGTTTTGAATTCTTTTTGTAAGAAAATAAGTTTTAATAATGGGTAGTCAAAAATCTAAGAGAATACCCTAAACCAGAACCAGGAGAAACATGTAAACAATATGTTGCCCGAGTCAGTCCTACAAAGTATTACCTTGTTAACCCATGGGTAGATAAATTGGCAGAGTGGACAGAGGCAATGGAAGGGGTAGACCCCTTTCCCAGGGAAGGAGACAATAGCATATATCACATGGACATGGTCAAGGGTCTATGCTTAGGCGACACTGCCACCTGACCGTATTTTGAACCTAAACCCTTCATGAGATATCGATTATACAGGGAGTGCAGAATTATTAGGAAAGTTGTATTTTTGAGGATTAATTTTATTATTGAACAACAACCATGTTCTCAATGAACCCAAAAAACTCATTAATATCAAAGCTGAATATTTTTGGAAGTAGTTTTTAGTTTGTTTTTAGTTTTAGCTATTTTAGGGGGATATCTGTGTGTGCAGGTGACTATTACTGTGCATAATTATTACGCAACTTAACAAAAAACAAATATATACCCATTTCAATTATTTATTTTTACCAATGAAACCAATATAACATCTCAACATTCACAAATATACATTTCTGACATTCAAAAACAAAACAAAAACAAATCAGTGACCAATATAGCCACCTTTCTTTGCAAGGACACTCAAAAGCCTGCCATCCATGGATTCTGTCAGTGTTTTGATCTGTTCACCATCAACGTTGCGTGCAGCAGCAACCACAGCCTCCCAGACACTGTTCAGAGAGGTGTACTGTTTTCCCTCCTTGTAAATCTCACATTTGATGATGGACCACAGGTTCTCAATGGGGTTCAGATCAGGTGAACAAGGAGGCCATGTCATTAGATTTTCTTCTTTTATACCCTTTCTTGCCAGCCACGCTGTGGAGTACTTGGACGCGTGTCATGGAGCATTGTCCTGCATGAAAATCATGTTTTTCTTGAAGGATGCAGACTTCTTCCTGTACCACTGCTTGAAGAAGGTGTCTTCCAGAAACTGGCAGTAGGACTGGGAGTTGAGCTTGACTCCATCCTCAACCCGAAAAGGCCCCACAAGCTCATCTTTGATGATACCAGCCCAAACCAGTACTCCACCTCCACCTTGCTGGCGTCTGAGTCGGACTGGAGCTCTCTGCCCTTTACCAATCCAGCCACGGGCCCATCCATCTGGCCCATCAAGACTCACTCTCATTTCATCAGTCCATAAAACCTTAGAAAAATCAGTCTTGAGATATTTCTTGGCCCAGTCTTGACGTTTCAGCTTGTGTGTCTTGTTCAGTGGTGGTCATCTTTCAGCCTTTCTTACCTTGGCCATGTCTCTGAGTATTGCACACCTTGTGCTTTTGGGCACTCCAGTGATGTTGCAGCTCGGAAATATGGCCAAACTGGTGGCAAGTGGCATCTTGGCAGCTGCACGCTTGACTTTTCTCAGTTCATGGGCAGTTATTTTGCGCCTTGGTTTTTCCACACGCTTCTTGCGACCCTGTTGACTATTTTGAATGAAACGCTTGATTGTTCGATGATCACGCTTCAGAAGCTTTGCAATTTTAAGAGTGCTGCATCCCTCTGCAAGATATCTCACTATTTTTGACTTTTCTGAGCCTGTCAAGTCCTTCTTTTGACCCATTTTGCCAAAGGAAAGGAAGTTGCCTAATAATTATGTACACCTGATATAGGGTGTTGATGTCACTAGACCACACCCCTTCTCATTACAGAGATGCACATCACCTAATATGCTTAATTGGTAGTAGGCTTTCGAGCCTATACAGCTTGGAGTAAGACAACATGCATAAAGAGGATGATGTGGTCAAAATACTAATTTGCCTAATAATTCTGTACAGGGTGTATGCAGAAAGTAGATAGAAAACACATGATAGAGGTATTTAAACAAAAGTCTTCACTCCCAGTAGCCGTAACATGTAAGCAAAAACCCTCAGAAAGCGTTATTGATTTCTGGAGATTTGTGGATTGCTGGAAATAGGAGGCAGGGTAACAATCTGATAGACTAATGCTTACCATAAAAAAGAACGTCTCCACGTGGACTTCAGACAGCATCAGTTAATGGATAAGAATTGTATGTATCTAGTTCTAGTGTGAGCTATAGAAATCCACTTCCCCCGCCTTCACACAAACACATTCCAAGGGAAGCGGGCAGAGTAAGTAATGTGTAATATATTATACAAGATAAAGAATTCTTCGGTCATTTGCTTCCCTAGGGAATCCAGCTTTTAACAAAATGACTATATTTATAACATGTATATTGTCTTCTTATAAGAGTTGATTAATAACAGAGGGAAAACCAGAAGAGATGGGAAAATGCAGCAACAAACTGTGTGTGGTATGGATATCTGTCAGGAAAGATGTGTTTGTCTGTGCTGCAAGTTTCGGGATGAAACAATGTGGGTTGGAAGACATGAATGATTCAGTGGAATGTGAATGGGTGTGGCTTTGAGTTGTAACTGAGGCGAATATGTGTGAAGACTGATTATGAGCTGTTTTAAGTACATGAAAATGTATGTGAATGTGTATGGAATACGGTATTTGTTTTTATATAATATGCACATTGAGAATTTTTTATTTTTTTATTTTTTGGAAGTTTTTGGTTTTTATTGGTGCCAACAGCATTGATCAAGCTGTACATTTTTTTTATTTTTTTTTATTGAAGTCAATGAAAGTTTTAATGGGCCCTTTGTGTGTTCATGTCTGTATTGTCAGATCTGTTTGTTTCAATGTTTGAAGTTACATGTTACATGTTAAGTGTTGTGCTTAACATCAGAGCTCTGTTCTTTTGGACAGCTAGGATACTAATGGCAGAACAGAGGACGGACCAAAGCGTCCGACTGAAAGGGGGTGGACTTAGATGACTCAGAGTAGTAGGAAGGAAATGTGAGCAAAAACTGACTCACTACCACTCGAGACCATGGACAGGGAATACGTCACAGATCATGTATTCTGCATTATACCAGATTGCCCAGTCAGCCTATTAGGGAGAGATTTGTTCATTAGGCTTGACTTGCAGGTATCAGCAAAGACTCAGGGCATAAGAGTACACTTAGATCTCATTCCAGTCTCTACACCAGTGCCACTGATTCTTGCAAACATACAGGACCACCCAGAACTTAATAACATTAACCCTGCATTATGGTCTTCAAATGAATATGACACAGGATTCATAGATTGCACACCTTACAAAGCTACTGTGAAACCAGGTGTATATCAGAAACAATACCCGCTGTCAAAAGAGAAACTTGATGGACTTAGGCCAATGATAGAAGAATTCCTACAAAAGGGAATCCTGGAAGGGGTGATTTCACCCTACAGCACTCCCGTGAATCCAGTGACAAAGGCAGATGGTGCTACCCGCTTTGTACAGGATTTAAGGGCCATCAACAACATCATTGTGCCTATAGCCCCTGTTGTACCTGATGTCACTTAATCATTATCTGCCATTCCAGCAGACGCTGTTTGGTTCAGTGTGATAGATCTGAAAAATGCATTATTTTCTATCCCAGTTGATAAGATAACCAGACTACTTTTTGCTTTTTCCTTTGACAGACGCCAACTGACCTGGTGCAGACCCCAGGGATATGCTGATTCACCTGTAGTGTACAGCATAGTCCTCCAAGCGATGTTAAAACCATGGTACATCCCCCCAAGGTTCTGTGCTGCTGCAATATGTCGATGATTTGTTACTGTGTAGCATGTCAGCGGAGGCCAGCATTCAGGATGGTTTATCACTGTTATAATGATTGTCAGGATATGGTCACAAAGTGACACTTAGGAAAATGCAATGGTGTAAAATGCAGGTTGAATACTTGGGCTTTGTCCTCACAAAAGGTGAACGGAGAATTAGCGCAGAAAGAGTCCAGTCTATTGCGGGTTTGGTCGCCCCGCACACCAAGAAAGAAATGTTATCTTTCCTTGGTATGATAAATTACTGTAGACAATGGATTCCTGATTGCTCCCACTATTGACAATGTTTTGAGGCAAGCCACTCTAGAAGAAAATCCAAATTTGATTAAATGGTCTTCTGAAATGTACAATGCATTTGATTATCTCAAATGTTCGCTCATGTCGAGTCCAGGGCTGGGCCTCCCTGACTATAATATGCCCTTCCACATGTTTGCACGCCAAAATTGTAAAACCATGGCGGGTGTACTGACACAAGAAAACGGAGGGAAGTTGCGTCCTTGTGTATTTTTCTCAAAGGTTATGCCCACCTCTGTCCAGGGGATGCCGGCATGTCTGTGTTCTCTTGCAGCCTGTGCTATGATGGTAGAGTTGGCAACTCCTTTCACAATGTGACATTACACCATTTTGCACACCACTCATGATGTTGTAGGCCTACTCAAGGGCATCTGCACTTAACACAGCAGGCAGCTGAGCTCATTGCACTCACTAGAGCATGTATTCTACATGCTGACAGACCTGTCACTATTTATGCTGAGAGTAGGTACACACATGCGGTAGTGTGGGACCATGGTATGATCTGGCAGAAGAGAGGATTCACGGCAGCAAATGGTAAGGATCATGTCTCACAGGGCAATGCGCTGGCAGATAAGGTGGCGAAACGAGTGGCCAAATGCAACCCCACAGGTTTGTGTAACCATTGGGAGATGCTATGTCTGGCACCTCCAACCCCTGAGATGTTGCAAATACTCACTGATCTTCAGTGGTATGCCACTGAACAGGAACAGCAAGACTGGTGTTATTCAGTATTGCAGAAAAATCCTAAGACAGGATTAGAATTAGTCTGCAAAGAGGGGAAGTTATGCATTCCCCCAATAGAGTGCTTCCATCTTAATAGCACATTTCTACAGAGTAGGACATAACAGCATTGAAATCCTTATGGGTAGGCCCTTTCCAACTCCTTGGGCAAGTCACCCCCTAGTGGTACAGGAAGGTGACATAGACCAGATTAGGGAAGACTATGTCACCAAATTGATACAGGTACTTAACAAAACTGAGGACAAAGTTGCTTGTAAGTCTCCCTCTTTTCCACAGGAACCCACCCACCCATACAGGGTGGGGGATGAGATGGTGGTCGAAACACTGAAGAAAGGAAGAGCTCAAGGTGATTTCGTATACAGCCCACCTACTACCGTCGTTGCAGTAACCAGAACAGCTGTGCTGACTGAACAATCTCCAATTTGGATCCACGCCACCCGAGTGAAGCTTGTGAGAGAAAGAGAGGAGGCAGGAACGGAGGCAGACAGCCTTGGCCTTGAAGAAGGACAGGAGGTACTAACGGAGGCAGACAGCCCTGACCTCGAAGAAGATACAGAAGGGGTACTAACGAAGGCAGACGGCCTTGACCCCCAACGAGATGACGCAGTCGGGAAATTCCTCGAGATGGCTGAAATGTAGTGCCTTGATAATTGCACTCCCCACCCCAGTAGATGTATGGACAGGGCTCCTACATTCCCAATCAAATGACACAGATTTGCAGGATCATGATGTTAAATATGGATATGTAAATCCTTATCATGCTTGTTATAACTGTCCTACATATGAGACTCTGCAAAGTAATATGATAGAAATCCAGAAAGTTGTAAAAAGATAGTATCAGAAAAAAAAAAAATATATATATATATATATATATGCAATGTAATATTACAAAAACAGTACCATCCCTAGACAAACATGTACCTCTACCAACAGGATGGGTATTGGCCTGTGGAAATACTAGTCACACATATATACCGGCCAATATTACAGAGGGACCCTGTACAATAGCTAGGTTGACATTAGCAATGATACCACTATTCCCAGCAATGCAGACACGACACACGAGAGACACTTCCCTGCAGCTACCAGAAAATTGTGATTATAATGTGAATCTCCTCTCTAGAGCAGAATACATGAGTTAAGGGGTATCTTTGATAGGGGTACCAGGGTTGGTCATATATAACCACAGGACAATATCAAAACTTGCCTGTTGTATGGTAAAACAGATAGATGTCACTAGTGCAGTTCTGCAAGATATGCTGCTGGATATACAATCATATAAAAAGGCTATCTTGCAGAATAGGGCAACTATTGACTATTTATTGTTTCAACATGGTATAGGATGCTCAGCGTTCCAGGGATGTGTTGTTCCAATTTATCAGATCACTCCCGTGGAATAAAAGATAAAATAGGCCAACTAGAAGAGATGATAAAACATATAAAACAATATGTTGACCAAGGTTGGTGGGACTGGATTTTTGGCTGGATACCTGACTTTGGTCCAATAAGATATGTTTTAGGAGTGGCACTCGCCGTGATCGTTGCAATAGTGAGTGTCTTCTGTTGTCTACAGTGTGTGCCCTCCCTTCTTACCATATGTAAAAATGTGGCCGAAAGAGGGGTACACCCAACATTCCTCTATACTCCGGTAGAGGTAGAAGAGGCAAACACAACCTCAACAAAGCCTCAGGATTATACTCCTGAAGGGTACATGGAATACCTAAAGGCTTACAAGCAAACTGAGGGAAAAACTAGAAAGGAACAAAAAGAAAAACCCACATTATATAGATATATTTAAATAGGTTTTAAAGAGAGGATTGAAGGATTCTATTTCAGTTCAAACCCTATTTTTATATAAGTTTATATTACATCATGTTCCATACATTAATTACATAAGCATGGACACGTAATGGGTCAAAGTCCATATGACTAAGAGGTTCTTCTCGTATATATAGATAGCCTTGGACTCTGGTAGAAGATAAAGGTGTAGCTGGCTAAAAACATGTGTTACTGTTTAACTTAAACATCACGCCATTTGAGTACTATAAATATGTGTCACAAAAATAATAAAGTTCAGAGTCATTTTGAAATTACACAGCACTGTGTCATATCTCATTTTGGCTCTCTCTGGCGTCAGATAAGGATCAAATCAAGCTGAATACCGAGGTCTTGTACCTGGGGTACACATCAGGGGAAGATAAGAATAATTCCTTACAGTAACCCTGTATTGTTTCCTTAGTAGATATTCACGTAGCGATGCTGTGGTGTAAAAGAAAATATAAAATCCAATTTCTGTAATTCGAAGTCCTCCTTTCTCAAGATTGGTGGGAGGTGGTATCAAACGCGTTTCGGGACTGTGAACCACTGAGGAAGGGACGATACACAGTCCCGAAACGCTTTTGGTACCACCGCCCCCCAATCTTGAGCAAGGACACACGTGCTATGAGTTTGGTCCTCAAATCATAAAAAGAGAGACTATTTGGAATAATATTCTAGCACAGGACAATTTTTCCAACGATATTTTATGCATTTTATCGTATGGTATCAATTTTATTGATTGACATTGATTTTATTACATGGAGTTTTTATTTGTGTTTCTTGTTCATTGCACATTAAATTATATTGTTTGGTTCCAAGTATAAGTGAGTGCCCAGCTTTCTGTATACCATTTTTTTATAATTGTAAAAACTTTAATTTTACTTTTTTTAAGTCACCTTGGGTGCCAATAACTGCCAATCATTAGATTGCCCATTGTGTTTATTGATGGCTATATAGCCATCATTGAACACTTCATTTGCAATATAACAATACAATGCAGCCACCTAGTGGCCTGTATTGGTATATGTTAGCCCAGCGGTCCGTGCCAGGCACCCTCTTTCCCTCCTATTGCCATGCGCCGTACTGACAAGCGCGGGCAGCAGGTAGCTTAACTGTTGCATCTGTGCTCTGTTAAAGATGTGTGAATTTTATTCTATATTTTGTATATCTAGGACTGTAATGAGTTAAACGTTTTCTTCTCCAAGTGCCTCCCACCCCTCTCTTTGTTTCAAGACTGTAGAAGAGAGGGGGGGGGGGGGCAAAGTGCTGCGGGCAGTGTCTGATTTCTCATCTTACTACAGGTGTCCCATAGAGTATGGTGGAGATGCGTAAGCCAATCATATGGCTTGATGATATATATTATTCACTGCCTATAGAGAAGAACCTCTTTGAAGTGTCACATATGACGTATGCAGTATTATTGTTAGAATAGAAGCCATTACAAAATGGCGATGGTAACGAGATGTTTACATTAGTTCACATTCCAAAGTGGTATTCACTGCGCAGATGCCAGGGTGTTATCTCCTCTCTCTTATCTCTTCTTACTTTTTGACCAATGAAACAATGTTTAAGCCTCAGTGAGGACTGCCCTCTTCTGACGATGTATAATACGGCTTACCTGATTTAAACAAAGTTAGACATTGCTTTGACCAACTTCTGTGTCAGTGTTCAGTCTCTCAGCCACGCGTGGATATTAACCCCTGGGGGGGTACATTGATCTGGAACACCAGAGTGTATCTAAAATGCCCTAATTTAGGGCTGCTTTAACAAATGGCCCCCAACGTGGGGCCCCAAGGCGAATGTAGCATCAAACAGCTGACAAGACGGGCCCCTGAGCTTGACGAACGGCAGAGGGGAGAGGATTGCAACCTCAAAGAAAGGTGAGAAAACTTTTTATCTCATCTGCCTTTCTGCTATTTACTTCGTCATGCTCAGATAGCTCAGTCCGCTGTGGGGTGGTACCCATGCAAGTATGGTAGTCGGCTGTAATGCTGAAAGCCTGGGGTCCATAGAACCATAGTCTGAAATCATAGATCACTCTGGTGTGTATATGTTTTTTGTGTGTCTGTGATATATGCGAGGAGTGAGTTGAGCACAGACGGTAAAACCACAGACAAAGGGAGGGGACAGTAACCTCCTGGTTTGGAAGGGGGCGCTGTAGCGCTGAGGTGTGGGACAAAGGAACTCCGGCTGACCTGACCAGGGAGACTGTAGTTCCACATGACTCATTGATCAGGGGAAGACTGCGGAGACTACCTGACCTGACCCTAGGAAGATGGTAGTTCCACATGACTTATTGATCAAGGGGAAGACTGTGGAGACTACCTGACCTGACCCCCAGGAAGACGCGACGGAGCCCGGCCTGACCCCTGGTTTTGGGGAAGACGTGCGGGAAGTCCCGGCTGACTAGTCAGACGTGATAGTCAGATTTGAGCAAACCAGTGGGGAGGGTGAATCCTTTGTCTGCGGAGGAAAGGGTTAAAGGTGCTGATCACTCCTCTGTTTTGTGTGTGTGTCAGTTTGTAATACTGTTGTTAAGATGGGTCAGTCCCAGTATTATAAAGAGGGAGATTATAGGATGTGATATGGAGAATTGAAAGTTAAAATGTGACAAAGAATGTTAGAGAAAGTGTGGCCCCGGACAGAAGGTCGCCTGGCTGGCAACAGGGATGAAAATCTGTAAGAAACTGTGAAGTTAGAGCTTACAGATTGAGGGCATCAGAACTCCGGTGATGTTGAAGGGGGAGTTTTAACGAGTGAGAAAACAGAGCAGTGTCGGGGAAAGCTGAATGATTATTAGGTGCAGCAACTGGAGGGACAAAAAGATGGTCAGGAACTGTGAAATAGAGAAATTCATCCCCCCCCCTTCACACAGAAACATTCCTGAGATAAGAGGAGCAGGAAAATGGGGGGAGGGAAAAATGGGGGCAGAGAATCGTTCAGAGTAAGTGATGTTATATGTGTAATATTATTATATAAGACAAAGAATTGTTCAATATTCTTCTTTCTTCTTTCCCAAGCAGTGCACTGTGGGAATCCAGCTTTTAACAAAATGACTGTATGATTATAACATGTATATTGTCTTACAGCGACAGACCATCAGCAATTCTGGGTGTGGTGTGGCTATCTGTTTCCAGGAAAGCTGTGTTTGTCTGTGCTGCAAGTTTTGGGATGAAACAATGTGGGTTGGAAGACATAAATGATTCAGTGGAATGTGAATGTGTGTGGCTTTGAGTTGTAATTGAGGCGAATATGTGTGAAGACTGATTATGAGTAGAGTTGAGCGAACACCTGGATGTTCGGGTTTGAGAAGTTCGGCCGAACTTCCCGGAAATGTTCGGGTTCGGGATCCGAACCCGACCCGAACTTCGTCCCGAACCCGAACCCCATTGAAGTCAATGGGGACCCAAACTTTTCGGCACTAAAAAGGCTGTAAAACAGCCCAGGAAAGAGCTAGAGGGCTGCAAAAGGCAGCAACATGTAGGTAAATCCCCAGCAAACAAATGTGGATAGGGAAATGAATTAAAATAAATAAATAAAATTAACCAATATCAATTAGACAGAGGTCCCATAGCAGAGAATCTGGCTTCACGTCAGCAGAGAATCAGTCTCTTCATGCCATAGCACAGAATCTGGCTTCATGTCAGCAGAGAATCAGTCTTTATGTCATAGCAGAGAATCAGGCTTCACGTCACCCACCACTGGAACAGGCCACTGTCACATATTTAGGCCCCGGCACCCAGACAGAGGAGAGAGGTCCCGTAACAGAGAATCTGGCTTCATGTCAGCACAGAATCAGTCTTCATGTCATAGCAGAGAATCAGGCTTCACGTCACCCACCACTGGAAGAGGCCACTGTCACACATTTAGGCCCTGGCACCCAGACAGAGGAGAGAGGTCCCGTAACAGAGAATCTGGCTTCATGTCAGCAGAGAATCAGTCTTCATATCATAGCAGAGAATCAGGCTTCACGTCCCCACCACTGGAACAGGCCACTGTCACATATTTAGGCCCCGGCACCCAGACAGAGGAGAGAGGTCCCGTAACAGAGAATCTGGCTTCATGTCAGCACAGAATCAGTCTTCATGTCATAGCAGAGAATCAGGCTTCACGTCACCCACCACTGGAAGAGGCCACTGTCACACATTTAGGCCCTGGCACCCAGACAGAGGAGAGAGGTCCCGTAACAGAGAATCTGGCTTCATGTCAGCACAGAATCAGTCTTCATGTCATAGCAGAGAATCAGGCTTCACGTCACCCACCACTGGAAGAGGCCACTGTCACATATTTAGGCCCCGGCACCCAGACAGAGGAGAGAGGTCCCGTAACAGAGAATCTGGCTTCATGTCAGCACAGAATCAGTCTTCATGTCATAGCAGAGAATCAGGCTTCACGTCACCCACCACTGGAAGAGGCCACTGTCACACATTTAGGCCCTGGCACCCAGACAGAGGAGAGAGGTCCCGTAACAGAGAATCTGGCTTCATGTCAGCACAGAATCAGTCTTCATGTCATAGCAGAGAATCAGGCTTCACGTCACCCACCACTGGAACAGGCCACTGTCACATATTTAGGCCCCGGCACCCAGACAGAGGAAAAAGGTCCCGTAACAGAGAATCTGGCTTTATGTCAGCACAGAATCAGTCTTCATGTCATAGCAGAGAATCAGGCTTCACGTCACCCACCACTGGAACAGGCCACTGTCACACATTTAGGCCCTGGCACCAAGACAGAGGAGAGAGGTCCGTAACAGAGAATCTGGCTTCATGTCAGCACAGAATCAGTCTTCATGTTATAGCAGAGAATCAGGCTTCACGTCACCCACCACTGGAACAGGCCACTGTCACATATTTAGGCCCCGGCACCCAGAAAGAGGAGAGGTTCATTCAACTTTGGGTTGCCCCGCAATATAATGGTAAAATGAAAATAAAAATAGGATTGAATGAGGAAGTGCCCTGGAGTACAATAATATATTGTTAAGGGGAGGTAGTTAATGTCTAATCTGCACAAGGGATGGACAGGTCCTGTGGGATCCATGCCTGGTTCATTTTTATTAACGTCAGCTTGTCCACATTGGCTGTAGACAGGCGGCTGCTTTTGTCTGTAATGACGCCCCCTGCCGTGCTGAATACACATTCAGACAAAACGCTGGCCGCCGGGCAGGCCAGCACCTCCAAGGCATAAAAGGCTAGCTCTGGCCACCTGGACAATTTGGAGACCCAGAAGTTGAATGGGGCCGAACCATCAGTCAGTACGTGGAGGGGTGTGCACAGGTACTGTTCCACCATGTTATTGAAATGTTGCCTCCTGCTAACACGTTCCGTATCAGGTGGTGGTGCAGTTAGCTGTGGCGTGGTGACAAAACTTTTCCACATCTCTGCCATGCTAACCCTGCCCTCAGAGGAGCTGGCCATGACACAGCTGCGTTGGTGACCTCTTGCTCCTCCTCTGCCTTCGCCTTGGGCTTCCACTGGTTCCCTTGTGACATTTGGGAATGCTCTCAGTAGCGCGTCTACCAACGTGCGCTTGTACTCGCGCATCTTCCTATCACGCTCCAGTGTAGGAAGTAAGGTGGGCACATTGTCTTTGTACCGGGGATCCAGCAGGGTGGCAACCCAGTAGTCCGCACACGTTAAAATGTGGGCAACTCTGCTGTCACTGCGCAGGCACTGCAGCATGTAGTCGCTCATGTGTGCCAGGCTGCCCAGAGGTAAGGACAAGCTGTCCTCTGTGGGAGGTGTATCGTCATCGTCCTGTGTTTCCCCCCAGCCACGCACCAGTGATGGGCCCGAGCTGCTTTGGGTGCCACCCCGCTGTGAACATGCTTCATCCTCATCCTCCTCCACCTCCTCCTCATCCTCGTCCTCCTCGTCCTCCAGTAGTGGGCCCTGTCTGGCCACATTTGTACCTGGCCTCTGCTGTTGCAAAAAACCTCCCTCTGAGTCACTTCGAAGAGACTGGCCTGAAAGTGCTAAAAATGACCCCTCTTCCTCCTCTTCCTTCTGGGCCACCTCCTCTTCCATCATCGCCCTAAGTGTTTTCTCAAGGAGACATAGAAGTGGTATTGTAACGCTGATAACGGCGTCATCGCCACTGGCCATGTTGGTGGAGTACTTGAAACAGCGCAACAGGGCACACAGGTCTCGCATGGAGGCCCAGTAATTAGTGGTGAAGTGGTGCTGTTCCGCAGTGCGATTGACCCGTGCGTGCTGCAGCTGAAACTCCACTATGGCCTGCTGCTGCTCGCACAGTCTGTCCAGCATGTGCAAGTGGAGTTCCACCTGGTGGGCACGTCGAATATGAGGCGGTGACCGGGAAGGCCGAAGTTACGCTGTAGTGCAGACAGGCGAGCAGCGGCAGGGTGTGAATACCGGAAGCGCGAACAGACGGCCCGCACTTTATGCAGCAGCTCTGACATGTCGGGGTAGTTGCGAATGAATTTCTGCACCACCAAATTCAGCACATGCGGCATGCAAGGGATGTGCGTCAAACCGGCTAGTCCCAGAGCTGCAACGAGATTTCGCCCATTATCGCACACCACCAGGCCGGGCTTGAGGCTCACCGGCAGCAACCACTCGTCGGTCTGTTGTTCTATACCCCGCCACAACTCCTGTGCGGTGTGGGGCCTGTCCCCCAAACATATGAGTTTCATAATGGCCTGCTGACGTTTACCCCGGGCTGTGCTGAAGTTGGTGGTGAAGGTGTGTGGCTGACTGGATGAGCAGGTGGAAGAAGAGGAGGAGGAAACTGAGTAGCAGGAGACAGGAGGCAAAGAATGTTGCCCTGCGATCCTTGGCGGCGGAAGGACGTGCGCCAAACAGCTCTCCGCCTGGGGCCCAGCCGCCACTACATTTACCCAGTGTGCAGTTAGGGAGATATAGCGTCCCTGGCCGTGCTTACTGGTCCACGTATCTGTGGTTAGGTGGACCTTGCCACAGATGGCGTTGCGCAGTGCACACTTGATTTTATCGGACACCTGGTTGTGCAGGGAAGGCACGGCTTTCTTGGAGAAGTAGTGGCGGCTGGGAACAACATACTGTGGGACAGCAAGCGACATGAGCTGTTTGAAGCTGTCTGTGTCCACCAGCCTAAATGACAGCATTTCATAGGCCAGTAGTTTAGAAATGCTGGCATTCAGGGGCAGGGATCGAGGGTGGCTAGGTGGGAATTTACGCTTTCTCTCAAATGTTTGTGAGATGGAGGGCTGAACGCTGCCGTGTAACATGGTTGAGATGCTTGGTGACGCAGGTTGTGGTGTTAGTGGTACATCCCATGTTTGCTGGGCGGCAGGTGCCAACGTTCCTCCAGAGGCGGAGGAAGAGGCCGAGGCTGCAGCAGCAGAAGAGGCCGAGGCGGCAGCAGCAGAAGAGGTAGCAGGGGGAGCCTGAGTGACTTCCTTGTTTTTAAGGTGTTTACTCCACTGCAGTTCATGCTTTGCATGCAGGTGCCTGGTCATGCAGGTTGTGCTAAGGTTCAGAACGTTAATGCCTCGCTTCAGGCTCTGATGGCACAGCGTGCAAACCACTCGGGTCTTGTCGTCAGCACATTGTTTGAAGAAGTGCCATGCCAGGGAACTCCTTGAAGCTGCCTTTGGGGTGCTCGGTCCCAGATGGCGGCGGTCAGTAGCAGGCGGAGTCTCTTGGCGGCGGGTGTTCTGCTTTTGCCCACTGCTCCCTCTTTTGCTACGCTGTTGGCTCGGTCTCACCACTGCCTCTTCCTCCGAACTGTGAAAGTCAGTGGCATGACCTTCATTCCATGTAGGGTCTAGGACCTCATCGTCCCCTGCATCGTCTTCCACCCAGTCTTGATCCCTGACCTCCTGTTCAGTCTGCACACTGCAGAAAGACGCAGCAGTTGGCACCTGTGTTTCGTCATCATCAGAGACGTGCAGAGGTGGTATTCCCATGTCCTCATCATCAGGAAACATAAGTGGTTGTGCGTTAGTGCATTCTATCTCTTCGACCCCTGGGGAAGGGCTAGGTGGATGCCCTTGGGAAACCCTGGCAGCAGAGTCTTCAAAAAGCATAAGAGACTGCTGCATAACTTGAGGCTCAGACAGTTTCCCTGATATGCATGGGGGTGATGTGACAGACTGATGGGCTTGGTTTTCATGCGCCATCTGTGCGCTTTCTGCAGAAGACTGGGTGGGAGATAATGTAAACGTGCTGGATGCACTGTCGGCCACCCAATTGACTAATGCCTGTACCTGCTCAGGCCTTACCATCCTTAGAACGGCATTGGGCCCCACCAAATATCCCTGTAAATTCTGTCGGCTACTGGGACCTGAGGTAGTTGGTACACTAGGACGTGTGGCTGTGGCAGAACGGCCACGTCCTCTCCCAGCACCAGAGGGTCCACTAACACCACCACGACCATGTCCACGTCCGCGTCCCTTACTAGATGTTTTCCTCATTGTTCCCGTTCACCACAATTTTGAAAATGGCAAATTTGGGAATAGTTTTTCAACCCAGAACAAAAACTGTGCTTTTACGGTCACTACAAATAACTTGACCAGCTAAAACAGTACTGATTTGGAGGAATATATATGTCAGGGCTATTTTTTAGGCGCTGTGTGACAGATATACCTTTAATCACTGAATTAGACTTGTATCTGCACTGTAGCGTGTGTGTTAAGTTTTTCAGAATGACACTATCAGCACCTTGAATCTAATATACCCTTTTTGGGATAGATTTAAAGTAGGCCTGATATAGCAGAAACTACTAATTTTGAAAATGGCAAATTTGGGAATACTTTTTCAACCCAGAACAAAAAGTGTGCTTTTACGGTCACTACAAATAACTTGACCAGCTAAAACAGTACTGATTTGGAGGAATATAAATGTCAGGGCTATTTTTTAGGCGCTGGGTGACGGGCTCAATTTGCCCCTGATGTAGTATATGGCCAAAAAATAACCACACTATTGATGGTTAAATGCACTTGGGTGACACAGGCTCAGCCTGCACCTGATGTAGTATATGGCCAAAAAATAACCACACTATTGATGGTTAAATGCACTTGGGTGACACAGGCTCAGCCTGCACCTGATGTAGGATATAGCAAAAAATAACCACACTATTGATGGTTAAATGCACTTGGTGGATAAGTGCAAGATAATGCACCTGGGACGTAAAAACCCAAGAGCAGAATATAAAATCAGTGATACAGTCCTAACCTCAGTATCTGAGGAAAGGGATTTAGGGATCATTATTTCAGAAGACTTAAAGGTAGGCAAACAATGTCACAGAGCAGCAGGAAATGCTAGCAGAATGCTTGGGTGTATAGCAAGAGGAATTACCAGTAGAAAGAGGGAGGTGCTCATGCCGCTTTACAGAGCACTAGTGAGACCTCATTTGGAGTATTGTGCTCAGTACTGGAGACCATATCTCCAGAAGGATATTGATACTTTGTAGAGAGTTCAGAGAAGAGCTACTAAACTGGTACATGGATTGCAGGATAAAACTTACCAGGAAAGATTAAAGGACCTTAACATGTATAGCTTGGAAGAAAGACGAGACAGAGGGGATATGATAGAAACGTTTAAATACATAAAGGGAATCAACAAGGTAAAAGAGGAAAGAATATTTAAAAGAAGAAAAACTGCTACAAGAGGACATAGTTTTAAATTAGAGGGGCAAAGGTTTAAAAGTAATATCAGGAAGTATTACTTTACTGAGAGAGTAGTGGATGCATGGAATAGCCTTCCTGCAGAAGTGGCAGCTGCAAATACAGTGGAGGAGTTTAAGCATGCATGGGATAGGCATAAGGCCATCCTTCATATCAGATAAAGCCAGGGGCTATCCATAGTATTTAGTATATTGGGCAGACTAGATGCGCCAAATGGTTCTTATCTGCCGACACATTCTATGGTTCTATGTTTCTATGTTTCTATGTTGTGCTGGCGCACCACAAGCCACAAAATGGCCTCCGATCACCCCAGAAAAAAGTGATATAAAAATGCTCTGGGCAGCCTAAAAAAAGTGAGCAATTCAATATCAGCACTTCAATGATCCACAGCTGGAGATCGATCACTGAATTAAGTCTTTTGGAGGAGTTTTTCTGCCTAATCTCGCCCTAACGTTGCAGCAGCAACCTCTCCCTATGCTTGAATCAGCAGAGTGACGTGCAGCGCTACGTGACCCAAGCTTATATAGAGGCTGGGTCACATGCTGCACTGGCCAATCACAGCCATGCCAATAGTAGGCAAGGCTGTGATGGCCTCTTGGGGCAAGTAGTATGACGCTTGTTGATTGGCTGCTTTGCAGTCTTTCAAAAAGCGCCAAGAAAGCGCCGAACACCGAACCCGAACCCGGACTTTTACGAAAATGTTCGGGTTCGGGTCCGTGTCACGGACACCTCAAAATTCGGTACGAACCCAAACTATACAGTTCGGGTTCGCTCATCCCTAATTATGAGCTGTTAATGAAAATGTATATGAATGCGTATGGAGAACGGTATTTATTTTTTAAATAATATGCGCATTGAGGATTTTATTTTATTTTTTCTTGGAAGTTTTGGGTTTTTTATTGGTGCCAACAGCATTGATCAAGGAAGAGGCTCCTGACTGTTTGCAGATGATGTCACAAGAGGTAGTGGGATTTGGTAAATCAGCCATTAGGTAATCTAGATCATGTGCTCTTTGTGGATGGATCGAGGTATGGCCAAGATGGCAGGTACTACACAGGTTGGGCAGTGGTGATTAAACGTGAACTACCACACATGTCTGCTCAAGAAGTGGAGCTAAAAGACTCTGAAGATGGCTTGCAGAGATGCAGATGGAAAAACAGCCAACATTTACACTGATTCCAGGTGTGCTTTTGGGATAGCCCATGACTATGGGCCCATATGGAAAGCCAGAGACTCCTTGATCGCTTCAGGTAAACCCATCGAAAATGGGGAAGCAGTGAGGTCTCTGATGGAAGCCCTCTTGTCACTAACATGAGAGGTGATGATAGCAACGAAAGGCCACTGTAAACAGATGCAGAGGAGGCAAAGGGGAAAACCACGGCAGATCAGGCGGCAAAAATGGCTGCCAAATTACCTAAGCAGACCCCTTTCTTAAGTGGCCACAGTTCAGGTCCCTGAAATAACTCCTCCTGTCTCCTGAAAGTTCTTAAAACCTTACAGAACCAGATGGGGAAGGAGGAAAGGGACTGGTGGATGGAAAAGGGGGGACTACAAATAAGAAGGGAAACTTTGCCTTCCCAGGTCCCTCTAATCCACGATGGCACAGGCAACCCATGGAGTGACACACCAGACAAAAACTGCTATGTGTGATTTAGTACGTAGCATATGGTACGCTCCAGGGTTCAGCACTGTAACAGTCAGACATACTTAAGGATAAACGGTTGTGCCCACAACATTGTGGACAAGGTGGTTAAGTTACCCAATAAACACGTCTTGCTTTTTGTATCTGTTTCAACGTTTACAGACTACCTTCAACTACACAAGGTGGGCATGTATGAGTATGTATTGATATGTGACTTGTTTTCAGGATGGCCAAAACCGTACCCAAAGAAGTAAAAAAGATGATGGCCGAAGTTGTGTGCAGGTATGGGGTGCCTTAAATCATTGAAAGTGACACAGGTGTTCACTTCACAGGTGAAGTGATGCAGGAGATGATGAAGGTTTTGGGTGTAGGACAGGCCTTACATGCTTCGTACCATCCACAAAGCAGCAGTAGAGTAGGGAAAAAGGAACTGAACGGGACACTAAGTTAAAGATTCAAAAGCCTTAGAGTGCCTGCTGGTAGCCCTCTTTTAGTAAGGTATACGCCTAACCGTGAGACAGGCCTTTGTCCCTATAAGGTCCTTTTTGGGTCAGCCCCTAGGATAGCATTTATTTCCCACAGCAGCTTCAGATGCAACATGGTTGTCTGACAGATTATGTGATCAGTTTTGTACAAGCATTTGACTAAAGTACATTTTCGAGTTTTTGCTTCACTTCCAGGTTTTGATAAAGTACTAGGAACCCACCCACTTGTGTCTGGAGATTGGGTGGTAGGAAAAGACACGTTAGAAAAGTCCTAAAACCCTGGTTTGATGGTCCATTCCGAGTGTTGTTGACCACAAGCACAGTGAAGCTCAAAGAAAGGAAAATTGGATTGATTTCAAGGAAGTGTTGAGACTGGTTTTCCCTTGTGTGACTGTTGATCATGACTCAAAAGAATATGAAAAATTGTATGAAAACATCGATCCAGAAAATCAGAAGCACTGATAACCTCCAGTCCCCCCCATATAATGTCCACGCCGTTTAGGGAAAGATCATCTGACTTCCCCGTGCTCAAGTCCAGTGTCACGGGAGGCTGTTCGCTAGGTATGGCTTGTCGTGGAAGCTGGTGAAAAGGAGGCGGAGCATTGGGACAGATGGTTAGGTTTAGGGAGAGAATGAAATTCAAGGGGGGACTGGTAAAGATGTGTGAATTTTATTCTATATTTTGTATATCTAGGACTGTAATGAGTTAAACTTTTTCTTCTCCAAGTGCCTCCCACCCCTCTCTTTGTTTTAAGACTGTAGAAGAGAGGGTGGGGGGCAAAGTGCTGCGGGCAGTGTCTGATTTCTCATCTTACTACAGGTGTCCCATAGAGTGTGGTGGAGATGCGTAAGCCAATCATATGGCTTGATGATATATATTATTCACTGCCTATAGAGAAGCACCTCTTTGAAGTGTCACATATGACGTATGCAGTATTATTGTTAGAATAGAAGCCATTACAAAATGGCGATGGTAACGAGATGTTTACATTAGTTCACATTCCAAAGTGGTATTCACTGCGCAGATGCCAGGGTGTTATCTCCTCTCTCTTATCTCTTCTTCCTTTTTGACCAATGAAACAATGTTTAAGCCTCAGTGAGGACTGCCCTCTTCTGAAGATGTATAATACGGCTTACCTGATTTAAACAAAGTTAGACATTGCTTTGACCAACTTCTGTGTCAGTGTTCAGTCTCTCAGCCACGCGTGGATATTAACCCCTGGGGGGGTACATTGATCTGGAACACCAGAGTGTATCTAAAATGCCATAATTTAGGGCTGCTTTAACAGCTCCATGGCAGAGTTTACTTCCTGCTGGAGACCTGTACTGTTTTTAGGGCTTGCATGGGTGTGCCTGTCCTTACTTGTGAGGCAGCACGTACACACCATCTGTCTTACCAGCCTATGGCTGGATTGCAGGAAGTATTTAAAGGCGCTTCCAGGCGCGTACATACAGGGGTCACAGCGGTCGCAGTTGCGACCGGGCCCGGCACTCCAGGGGGCCCGGCCGACTGTGGACCCCTGGCCCCTGCAGTAGTGCTGTACCCAAGGCAGCTGGGGCCCGCAGCCCCACCGCAAATTATTTTAAAAGTTTTAATAGTATATGGCCGGTCGGGCCCCAGCCTCTGTGCCTGGCCGGAGGTGCAGCACTGCGCACTCGCAGTTAGTAACTTACGCGGCGGCCCCTCCTTCACCCATCCAGGGCTGCTGCCTGTGCCTTGCTCCAGACCCGTGACCCTCGCGCCAGGTCTCGCGGGATCACGCTGGTTGACGGGATGACGTGGCCGACGCACGCCAGAAGACGGAATTATGAACAAGACGGCGGGAGCAGAGCAGGTACGTTTTTTTTGTATGTGCCGGCTCATAATACAGGGAGCATCTGGCAGTGCGGCAGAGTGGCAGCACTGCACTGGCATCGCAGCAAATCCTTCATAGGGGCCTGACCCCGGGGGCAAATTTAATGAAATATTTGGCAAAATGAAAAAAATTAAATATATACAGAGGGGGTAAAAAATGGAATACATACACAGGGGACAAATTGAATATATACAGAGGGAGCAAAATGGATAAATATATATATATATATATATATATACAGGGCCCCTGTATATATATATCCATGTTGCCCCCTTTGTATATATTCCATTTGTCCCCTGTGTATATATTCCATTTTTTGCCACCGCTGTATATATATTCCATTTTGCCCCCTGTAACTGTGAGGGGGACACATATCTGGCCATAACTACTGTGAGGGGGCACATATCTGGACATAACTACTGTAAGGGGGACACATATCTGGACATAACTACTACTGTGAGGGGGACACATATCTGGCCATAACTACTGTGAGGGGGACACATCTGGGCATTACTACTGTGAGGGGGATACATCTGGCCATAACTACTGTGAGGGGAACACATATCTGCGCATTACTACTGTGAGTGGGATACATCTGGCCATAACTACTGTAAGGGGGGCATATATCTGGCCATAACTACTGTGAGGGGCCACAAGGAGGACATAACTATTTTGAAGGGACCACAAGGTGGGCTTAATTACTGTGAGGGGCCACAAGGTGGGCATTAGTACTGTGTAGTAGCACTTAGGGGAAATGTATGCTATACATTGGCATGGCTCAGTGTTACAGGCCAGCACACCGCCCCCTGCGGCTGATTTGACAGGGGCAGTCACCATCCCTTCCGTATGTGATTATTCTTTTTTTCTCTATCACCACAGGGACCTTGTTCTGGATCCAGCGGACATCACGCCGACGCCAGCGACACCCTGGAAGAGGTAGGACCAGATTTTTTTAGTTAGGACTGGGTGAGTGTAGTCATGCATTGGGCTTAGGGCTCTTTCACACGAGTGGATGCCGTGCGGGTAATCTGCTGCTTGAAAGAGAGCCAAGCCCCGTACTGGACAGCGGAGACACAGAGCACTAACATGATTGATAATGCTCTTTGCCTCTCTGTGATCTATTTGCTACAACTTTATCTCACTGTGATTTTGTAGTAAAAAGGTCACAGAGAGGCACGGAGCATTATTAATCCCAATCCAGGGGGCCCAAGTAAATTCTTGCGGCGGGTTGGGGGGGAAGGGGCGACAGGGAGGGGGCCCCATGGATCAGTTTCGCACCGGGGCCCCATTGATTTTGTGTACGCCACTGGGCGCTTCCTACCCCAGGAAGATGCCTGAACAGCTCATGGTCCCTAGCTTGTCTAGTTCTGTGTGTGAAGGTGTTTTTGTAGTTCTGTTTTGCTGTGTACCGAACCCTGCTTTGGAATTATCGGATTTTGCTTGTTTGCCGCCTGCCCCTGACCTTGGACTTAGTTTACGGACCTTGCTTGATCATTGCCTGCCCTGACCTCGGACTTTCATAGAAACATAGAAACATAGAATGTGTCAGCAGATAAGAACCATTTGGCCCATCTAGTCTGCCAAATATATTGAATACTATGAATAGCCCCTGGCCCTATATTATATGAAGGATGGCCTCTTGCCTATCCAATGCATGCTTAAACTCCAATGCATGCTTAAACTCCTTCACTGTATTTTCAGCTACCACTTCTGCAGGAAGGCTTTTCCATGCATCCACTACTCTCTCAGTAAAGTAATACTTCCTGATATTACTTTTAAACCTTTGCCCCTCTAATTTAAAACTATGTCCTCTTGTAGCAGTTTTTCTTCTTTTAAATATTCTCTCCTCTTTTACCTTGTTGATTCCCTTTATGTATTTTAAAACTTTCTATCATATCCCCTCTGTCTCGTCTTTCTTCCAAGCTATACATGTTAGGCCTCATGAACACGACCAATGTTTTATTCCGTGTCCGTTGCGCCTTTTTTTGTGATTTTCTGTGGACCCATTGATTTTCAATAAGCAATGTCTACTGCACCTCCACCATCTATTATTTTAGTCACCCAATCAAAAAAATCAATAATATTATTTTGACATGATGTCCCTGAAGTAAACCCATGCTGTTTTTCATCTTTCAATCCATGGGATTTTAGATGCTCCATAATCCTCTCCTTAAGTATGGTTTCCATTAATTTCCCCACTATTGATGTCAGGCTTACTGGCCTACAGTTGCCCGATTCCTCCCTACTACCTTTCTACAACATTTGCTAATTTCCAATCTTTTGGGACGACTTACATTACCAGTGATTGGTTAAATAAATCTGTTAATGGTTTTGCTAGTTCACCGCTAAGCTATTTTAATAGCTTTGGGTGTATCCCATCAGGCCCCTGTGACTTATTTGTATTATTTTAGACAGCTGACTTAGAACCTCTTCCTCTGTAAAGACACATGCATCAAAAGATTAATTAGTCTTCCTCCCTAACTGAGTTTTAAAAACTGAACAGAAGTATTGATTGAGGCAGTCAGCTAGTTCTGGAGGGGCGTGACTAAGCAACTACCTGGTCTTCACTTTCTGACCCCATCCTTCCCCACGGTGCCACCAATATCTCTGACCCCCTGGTCGACTGCCACTGACTCGGGGTCTGCTCTGGAGTGACACCTGGCAACTACCCCAACAGCCCAAGCCTATTTTCACCATCAGAGGCTCTAGTGAAGACCAGGTAGTTGCTTAGTCACGCCCCTCCAGAGTATAGCTAGTCAGTGGCGCAGTGGGTCCACACCCGCTTGCATAACAGTGAAATAGACTCTGAAGCCTTCTTGAGGCCTCAAGCAATTTCAGCACTGTAACAGGTTCCCCGATCTCAGCCTGGGAACGCTGTTACCCGAGCTTCCGATTCTGGACTGCTCAGATGCCATGGTCACATTTGATCATGGCATCTGAAGGGGAAAATGTATCGGATTAGCCTTATGGCTGATCGCATAGATGTGCCGCAGGTCTCTGCTATTTAAAATAGCAGAAACCAGGCGTCTATGGCGCCCGCTGCACGTGCGAGCGGGTGCCATGTTTAAAGACTGGATTTGACAGTGGAGGTCCTAAAGGGGTTAATCTTTGTCTTTATATCTTTATACAGTTGCAAGAAAAAGTATGTGAACCCTTTGGAATAATATGGATTTCTGCACAAATTGGTCATAAAATGTGATCTGATCTTCATCTAAGTCACAACAATAGACAATCACAGTCTGCTTAAACTAATAACACACAAAGAATTAAATGTTACCATATTTTTATTGAACACACCATGTAAACATTCACAGTGCAGGTGGAAAAAGTATGTGAACCCCTAGAGTAATTGACATTTCCAAGAGCTAATTGGAGTGAGGTGTCAGCCAACTGGAGTCCAATCAATGAGATGAGATTGGAGGTGTTGGTTACAGCTGCCCTGCCCTATAAAAAACACACACCAGTTCTGGGTTTGCTTTTCACAAGAAGCATTGCCTGATGTGAATGATGCCTCGCACAAAAGAGCTCTCAGAAGACCTACAATTAAGAATTGTTGACTTGCATAAAGCTGGAAAGGGTTATAAAAGTATTTCCAAAAGCCTTGCTGTTCATCAGTCCACAGTAAGACAAATTGTCTATAAATGGAGAAAGTTCAGCACTGCTGCTACTCTCCCTAGGAGTGGCCGTCCTGTAAAGATGACTTCAAGAGCGCAGCGCAGACTGCTAAATGAGGTGAAGAAGAATCCTAGCGTGTCAGCTAAAGACTTACAAAAGTCTCTGGCATATGCTAACATCCCTGTTAGCGAATCTACGATACGTAAAACACTAAACAAGAATGGATTTCATGGGAGGATACCACAGAGGAAGCCACTGTTGTCAAAAAAAACATTGCTGCACGTTTACAGTTTGCACAAGAGCACCTAGATGTTCCACAGCAGTACTAGCAAAATATTCTGTGGACAGATGAAACCAAAGTTGAGTTGTTTGGAAGAAACACACAACACTATGTGTGGAGAAAAATAGGCACAGCACACCAACATCAAAACCTCATCCCAACTGTAAAGTATAGTGGTGGGGCATCATGGTTTGGGGCTGTTTTGCTGCGTCAGGGCCTGGACGGATTGCTATCATCGAAGGAAAAATGAATTACCAAGTTTATTAAGACATTTTGCAGGAGAACTTAGGGCCATCTGTCCACCAGCTGAAGCTCAACAGAAGATGGGTGCTGCAACAGGACAATGACCCAAAGCATAGAAGTAAATCAACAACAGAATGACTTAAACAGAAGAAAATACGCCTTCTGGAGTGGCCCAGTCAGAGTCCTGACCTCAACCCGATTGAGATGCTGTGGCATGACCTCAAGAAAGCGATTCACATCAGACATCCCAAGAATATTGCTGAACTGAAACAGTTCTGTAAAGAGGAATGGTCAAGAATTACTCCTGACCGTTGCGCACGTCTGATCTGCAACTACAGGAAACGTTTGGTTGAAGTTATTGCTGCCAAAGGAGGTTCAACCAGTTATTAAATCCAAGGGTTCACATACTTTTTCCATCTGCACTGTGAATGTTTACATGGTGTGTTCAATAAAAACATGGTAACATTTAATTCTTTGTGTGTTATTAGTTTAAACAGACTGTGATTGTCTATTGTTGGGACTTAGATGAAGATCAGATCACATTTTATGACCAATTTGTGCAGAAATCTATATCATTCCAAAGGGTTCACATACTTTTTCTTGCAACTGTACATACCTGTATTTTTTATCATAGTTTAGTAAACTCTTTATCCACCTAAGTCGTGTTAAGTCTATTTTTTTCCCGAACTTTTGATCTCATGATAATATACTCTCTTACAGCATGTGCACATATTATGATAATTTCATCTAACAAATCATTGGGCTATAAATGTTTTCATAGTTTTTACAAACTAATACCATATTTATATGTCACAGAGATCATATTAGTTTACAGTCTGTGCCAAGTGCAATTTAGATTTGAGTTCATAAAGCTTCCATGATGGTTATTTTTTATTGCATGCATAACAAAAGCAGAGCATACAAAGCACATTCTCAATACTGAATAAATCAACCACCCTTTTTCAAGGAAGTGCTGCATTCTGCCTGTCAATGTCTTTATGGTACTAAGAGGTTTTTACCTACTGTTGTACTGCAATTGCAAATAATAATAATAATAATAATAATAATAATAATAATCTTTGTTTATATGGCACCAACCTATTCCAGAGCACTTTACAGTTTGGAGGGTATGTGTACAAACATTACAGAGTAACAAAATAATCAATCATGCAAACAATAGGAGCGAGGGCCCTGCTCACTTACAACCTATAAGTGAAAAATAGTAGAAGAAAACTCATGGCCAATAAATAAATTAAATTTTTAGAACATTAATATAATGAAGAAATACTTTTGGACTCAATTGCTTATTGTAGCTTTCTGACACAGCATTAATCAAAGTGAGTTACAGTCAACTGGGAAATATGTGCCACTGTAGACTCATGGTGGTTTATTTTCTGGAATTGAACTTTATAATATGCATTCGCTTTGATATCAATATTTCTCAACTATTTATTGTTCTTTGTCTACATTTTGAAGGGGTTATCAATGTTGAATTCATGGCAACTTCAAACCAAGATAATAGCATTCTTTGCCTGAGAGAAAGCAAAGAAATGATGTAAGTCAATTTTAATAGGCTCAAGAGAACACACAATAGACAAAATGTGTAGGGTGCAACTTTTTCCAACAAAAATCTTACTCTTTCAGCTGTTACAAACAACATAGTTGATAGTTTTAAAAAAATGATGTGTCCTGTTCTCCCAGAGTAGGATGACAATGACTGGATCTTTTTTTATTTTCTTTATTTTATGGCCCCTTTATCAAACAACAAAAAGAGAACATTGGCAGAGAGAGCAGGTCAGGAAGCTTCACGCTGTGACTGAAACCTCCGTTCTGACACTTCTGGCTGGACCGCTGTGTAATTCCTGGAGTAAGCAATCAGCAGCCGGATATACAGTCAGGTCCATAAATATTGGGACATGGACACAATTCAAAATATGTTGGCTCTATACACCACCACAATGGATTTGAAATGAAATGAACAATATGTACTTTACCTGCAGACTATCAGCTTTAATTTGAGGGTATTTACATTCAAATCAGGTGAACGGTGTAGAAATTACAACAGTTTGCATATGTGCTTCCCACTTGTGAAGTGACCAAAAGTAATGGGACAGAATAATAATCATAAATCAAACTTTCACTTTTTAATACTAGGTTACAAATCCTCTGCAGTCAATTACAGCCTGAAGTCTGGAATGCATAGATATCACCAGACGCTGGGTTTCATCCCTGGTGATGCTCTGCCAGGCCTCTACTGCAACAAGTGAAATGCATGCTCAATCGGATTCAGGTCAGATGATTGACTTGGCCATTGCAGAACATTCCACTTCTTTCCCTTAAAAAACTCTTTGGTTGCTTTTGCAGTATGCTTTGGGTCATTGTCCATCTGCACTGTGAAGCGCCGTCCAATGAGTTCTGAAGCATTTCGCGGAATTTGAGCAGATAATATTGCCCGAAACACTTCAGAATTGATCCTGCTGCTTTTGTCAGCAGTCACATCATCAATAAATACAAGAGAAGCAGTTCCATTGGCAGCCATACATGCCCACGCCATGGCACTACCACCACCATGCTTCACTGATGAGGTGGTATGCTTAGGATCATGAGCAGCTCCTTTCCTTCTCCATACTCTTCTCTTCCCATCACTCTGGAACAAGTTAATCTTGGTGTCATCTGTCCATAGGATGTTGTTCCAGAACTGTGAAGGCTTTTTTAGATGTCGTTCTGCAAACTCTAATCTGGCCTTCCTGTTTTTGAGGCTCACCAATGGTGAACCCTCTGTATTCACTCTGGTGAAGTCTTCTCTTGATTGTTGACTTTAACACACATACACCTACCTCCTGTAGAGTGTTCTTGATCTGGCCTACTGTTGTGAAAGGTGTTTTCTTCACCATGGAAAGAATTCTTTGGTCATCCACCACAGTTGTTTTCCGTGGTCTTCTGGGTTTTTTGGTGTTGCTGAGCTCACTGGTGCGTTCCTTCTTTTTAAGAATGTTCCAAACAGTTGTTTTGGCCATGCCTAATGTTTTTGCTATCTCTCTGTTGTGTTTTTTCAGCCTAATGATGGCTTGCTTCACTGATAGTGACAGCTCTTTGGATCTCATCTTGAGAGTTGACAGCAACAGATTCCAAATGCAAATAGCACACTTGAACTGAACTCTGGACCTTTTATCTGCTCAATGTAATTGGGATAATGAGGGAATAACACACACCTGGCCATGGAACAGCTGAGAAGCCAATTGTCCCATTACTTTTGGTTTCTTAACAAGTGGGAGGCACATATGCAAACTGTTGTAATTCCTGCACCGTTCACCTAATATTGGATGTAAATACCCTCAAATTAAAGCTGACAGTCTGCAGTTAAAGTACATCTTGTTCGTTTCATTTCAAATCCATTGTGGTGGTGTATAGAGCCAAAAATGTTAGAATTGTGTCGAGGTCCCAATATTTATGGACCTGACTGTACATGGCAGTGTTTCTCAGGAGTGTGGCTACAGAGATCTTCCCCTTCCCTCTTCTTCCTGTCTGCTAACAGAGGTCCCCCAAGTTGTTGTAATATAGCACAGTGAAGACAGAATAAGCTTTCTTGTTTAAAGAGAAAGGGGGTTTATAAATGGAACTTGGGACAATTTTTTTAACTGCTGAGTGCCATCCTCACTGAAGCATAGCAGGCTGAGGAGAGATGTTCAATTCACCTCAAGTTAGTTGAGGCCCTAATCCCACCCAGGCTTATGTGTGTAATCACCCTCTGGAGTTTATTGGAGGTCAAGAAGGTGTTGGGGGTAGGGAGGAGTGAATCGACTTTGGATGAAGCATCCAAAGTTGATTCGCATAAAACTTCATTCTAATACTGTACAGAGCAGGAGCTCCGTACAGTATAAGAATCTATTGGCTCCAATGAGCCTAAGCTATTACTTTGTGAAGTCTTGCAAGACTTTCGGGATATATTTAGCTACTGGGCAAGCCACAGAGTGTTGCAATCTGGCAGAGACATTCCGGGGAAATCTTTGATGGCTCCCCAGATCATCACACCAGCAGTTGGGACAACATGTTGCTCCACAGCAAAGGCAGGATGGAAGTGCTTACCACAGGCTACAACACTTAAACCCAACCATCATCAGATTCCAAAAAGAACCTGTATTCATCACAAAAGACAGTTTCAGTCCATAGCAATCCAGGTTTCTCGTTCACTACACCACTGCAAATGAAGGCAATGGTTGCTGGTTGTCAATGGAAGGACACGTAATAGATTCCATGTTACCAAATTTCCTTCTGATAATTACTTAGAAATAGCCTGAACAGAGACAGGGGTGTGTAATGGTGGTGCCACCTGTGTCTGTATGGTGGGCAACAAAACTGAGTAGCTTGTGCTTGTTGGCAGTTCAAACAATCCTCTTTACTGGTGGTCTGATTGGACGGTCCAGAGCCTATTTGCCATGTGTGTGTGCCCTCACATATAGGGATGAGCGAACCCGAACTGTATAGTTCGGGTTCGTACCGAATTTTGGGGTGTCCGTGACATGGACCCGAACCCGAACATTTTCGTAAAAGTCTGTGTTCGGGTTCGGTATTCGGCGCTTTCTTGGCGCTTTTTGAAAGGCTGCAAAGCAGCCAATCAACAAGCGTCATACTACTTGGCCCAAGAGGCCATCACAGCCATGCCTACTATTGGCATGGCTGTGATTGGCCAATGCAGCATGTGACCCAGCCTCTATTTAAGCTGGAGTCACGTAGCGCCGCACGTCACTCTGCTATGATCAGTGTAGGGAGAGGTTGCAGCTGCGACGTTAGGGCGAGATTAGGCAGATTACCTCCTCCAAAAGACTTCATTCTGTGATCGATCTGCAGCTGTGGATCATTGAAGTGCTATTATTGACTTGCTCACTTTTTTGAGGCTGCCCAGAGCGTTTTTAGATCACTTTTTTTCTGGGGTGATCGGCGGCCATTTTGTGACTTGTGGTGCGCCAGCACAAGCTATCACCAAGTGTATTTAACCATCGATAGTGTGGTTATTTTGTGCTATATCCTACATCAGCTGCAGGCTGAGCCTGTGTCACCGAAGTGCATTTAACCATCAACAGTCTGGTTATTTTTTGGCCATATACTACATCAGCTGCAGGCTGAGCCTGTGTCACCGAAGTGCATTTAACCATCAACAGTCTGATTATTTTTTGGCCATATACTACATCTGGTACAGGCTGAGCCTGTGTCACCCAAGTGCATTTAACCATCAACAGTCTGATTATTTTTTGGCCATATACTACATCTGGTGCAGGCTGAGCCTGTGTCACCCAAGTGCATTTAACCATCAACAGTCTGATTATTTTTTGGCCATATACTACATCTGGTGCAGGCTGAGTCTGTGTCACCCAAGTGCATTTAACCATCAACAGTGTGGTTATTTTTTGGCCATATATTACATCAGGGGCAAGTTGAGCCTGTCACCCAGCGCCTAAAAAATAGACCTGACATTTCTATTCAACCAAATCTGTACTGTTTTAGCTGGTCAAGTTATTTGTAGTGACCGTAAAAGCACACTTTTTTTTTTCTGGGTTGAAAAACTATTCCCAAATTTGCCATTCTCAAAATAACTAGTTTCTGGTATTTGAGGCCAACTTGAAATCTATCCCAAAAAGGATATCTTACATTGAAGGTGCTGATAGTGTCATTCAGAAAAACCTAAGACACACGCTAGCGTGCAGATAGAAGTCTGATTCTGTGATTAAACCTATACCTGTCACACAGCGCAAAAAAAACAGGTCTCACATCTCTATTCAACCAAATCTGCACTGTTTTAGCTGGTCAAGTTATTTGTAGTGACCGTAAAAGCACACTTTTTGTTCTGGGTTGAAAAACCATTCCCAAATTTGCCATTCTCAAAATAACTAGTTTCTGGTATTTGAGGCCTACTTGAAATCTATCCCAAAAAGGATATCTTACATTGAAGGTATTGATAGTGTCATTCAGAAAAACCTAAGACACACGCTACCGTGCAGATAGAAGTCTGATTCTGAGATTAAACCTTAACCTGTTACACAGTGCAAAAAAAAACAGGTCTCACATTTCTATTCAAGCAAATCTGTACTGTTTTAGCTGGTCAAGTTATTTGTAGCGAACGTAAAAGCCCTTTTTTTATTTTTCTGGGTTGAAAAACGAATCCCAAATTTGCCATTCTCCAAATAACTAGTTTCTGGTATTTGAGGCCTACTTGAAATCTATCCCAAAAAGGATATCTTACATTGAAGGTATTGATAGTGTCATTCAGAAAAACCTAAGACACACGCTACCGTGCAGATAGAAGTCTGATTCTAAATTAAACCTTAACCTGTCACACAGTGCAAAAAAAAACTGGTCTCACATTTCTATTCAAGCAAATCTGTACTGTTTTAGCTGGTCAAGTTATTTGTAGCGAACGTAAAAGCCCTTTTTTTATTTTTCTGGGTTGAAAAACGAATCCCAAATTTGCCATTCTCCAAATAACTAGTTTCTGGTATTTGAGGCCTACTTGAAATCTATCCCAAAAAGGATATCTTACATTGAAGGTATTGATAGTGTCATTCAGAAAAACCTAAGACACACGCTACCGTGCAGATAGAAGTCTGATTCTGAGATTAAACCTTAACATGTCACACAGTGCAAAAAAAAACAGGTCTCACATTTCTTATCAAGCAAATCTGTACTGTTTTAGCTGCTCAAGTTATTTGTAGTGACCGTAAAAGCACACTTTTTTTTCTGGGTTGAAAAACTATTCCCAAATTTGCCATTCTCAAAATAACTAGTTTCTGGTATTTGAGGCCTACTTGAAATCTATCCCAAAAAGGATATCTTACATTGAAGGTACTGATAGTGTCATTCAGAAAAACCTAAGACACACGCTACCGTGCAGATAGAAGTCTGATTCTGAGATTAAACCTTAACCTGTCACACAGTGCAAAAAAAAAACAGGTCTCACATTTCTATTCAAGCAAATCTGTACTGTTTTAGCTGGTCAAGTTATTTGTAGCGACCGTAAAAGCCCTTTTTTTTTCTGGGTTGAAAAACTATTCCCAAATTTGACATTCTCCAAATAACTAGTTTCTGGTATTTGAGGCCTACTTGAAATCTATCCCAAAAAGGATATCTTACATTGAAGGTATTGATAGTGTCATTCAGAAAAACCTAAGACACACGCTACCGTGCAGATAGAAGTCTGATTCTGAGATTAAACCTTAACCTGTCACACAGTGCAAAAAAAAGCAGGTCTCACATTTCTATTCAAGCAAATCTGTACTGTTTTAGCTGGTCAAGTTATTTGTAGCGACCGTAAAAGCACACTTTTGTTTTCTGGGTTGAAAAACTATTCCCAAATTTGGCATTCTCAAAATAACTAGTTTCTGGTATTTGAGGCCTACTTGAAATCTATCCCAAAAAGGATATGTTACATTGAAGGTATTGATAGTGTCATTCAGAAAAACCTAAGATACACGCTACCGTGCAGATAGAAGTCTGATTCTGAGATTAAACCTTAACCTGTCACACAGTGCAAAAAAAAACAGGTCTCACATTTCTATTCAAGCAAATCTGTACTGTTTTAGCTGGTCAAGTTATTTGTAGCGACCGTAAAAGCCCTTTTTTTTTTCTGGGTTGAAAAACTAATCCCAAATTTGCCATTCTCCAAATAACTAGTTTCTGGTATTTGAGGCCTACTTGAAATCTATCCCAAAAAGGATATCTTACATTGAAGGTATTGATAGTGTCATTCAGAAAAACCTAAGACACACGCTACCGTGCAGATAGAAGTCTGATTCTGAGATTAAACCTTAACCTTTCACACAGTGCAAAAAAAAACAGGTCTCACATTTCTATTCAAGCAAATCTGTACTGTTTTAGCTGGTCAAGTTATTTGTAGCGACCGTAAAAGCCCTATTTTTTTTCTGGGTTGAAAAACTATTCCCAAATTTGCCATTCTCAAAATTGTGGTGAACGGGAACAATGAGGAAAACATCTAATAAGGGACGCGGACGTGGACATGGTCGTGGTGGTGTTAGTGGACTCTCTGGTGCTGGGAGAGGACGTGGCCGTTCTGCCACAGCCACACGTCCTAGTGTACCAACTACCTCAGGTCCCAGTAGCCGACAGAATTTACAGCCATATTTGGTGGGGCCCAATGCCGTTCTAAGGATGGTAAGACCTGAGCAGGTACAGGCATTAGTCAATTGTCCAGCACGTTCACATTAGTCCAGCACGTTCACATTATCTCCCACCCAGTCTTCTGCAGAAAGCGCACAGATGGCGCATGAAAACCAAGCCCATCAGTCTGTCGCATCACCCCAATGCATATCAGGGAAACTGTCTGAGCCTCAAGTTATGCAGCAGTCTCTTATGCTGTTTGAAGACTCTGCTGCCAGGGTTTCCCAAGGGCATCCACCTAGCCCTTCCCCAGGGGTGGAAAAGATAGAATGCACTGACGCACAACCACTTATGTTTCATGATGATGAGGACATGGGAATACCACCTCAGCACGTCTCTGATGATGACGAAACACAGGTGCCAACTGCTGCGTCTTTCTGCAGTGTGCAGACTGAACAGGAGGTCAGGGGTCAAGACTGGGTGGAAGACGATGCAGGGGACGATGAGGTCCTAAACCCCACATGGAATGAAGGTCGTGTCACTGACTTTCACAGTTCGGAGGAAGAGGCAGTGGTGAGACCGAGCCAACAGCGTAGCAAAAGAGGGAGCAGTGGGCAAAATCAGAACACCCGCCGCCAAGAGACTCCGCCTGCTACTGACCGCCGCCATCTGGGACCGAGCACCCCAAAGGCAGCTTCAAGGAGTTCCCTGGCATGGCACTTCTTCAAACAATGTGCTGACGACAAGACCCGAGTGGTTTGCACGCTGTGCCATCAGAGCCTGAAGCGAGGCATTAACGATCTGAACCTTAGCACAACCTGCATGACCAGGCACCTGCATGCAAAGCATGAACTGCAGTGGAGTAAACACCTTAAAAACAAGGAAGTCACTCAGGCTCCCCCTGCTGCCTCTTCTGCTGCTGCCAGCCCGGCCTCTTCTGCTGCTGCTACCGCCTTGGCCTCTTCTGCTGCTGCTGCCGCCGCCTCGGCCTCTTCCTCTGCCTCTGGAGGAATGTTGGCACCTGCCGCCCAGCAAACATGGGATGTACCACCAACACCACCACCTGCGTCACCAAGCATCTCAACCATGTCACACGGCAGCGTTCAGGTCTCCATCTCACAAACATTTGAGAGAAAGCGTAAATTCCCACCTAGCCACCCTCGATCCCTGGCCCTAAATGCCAGCATTTCTAAACTACTGGCCTATGAAATGCTGTCATTTAGGCTGGTGGACACACACAGCTTCAAACAGCTCATGTCGCTTGCTGTCCCACAGTATGTTGTTCCCAGCCGCCACTACTTCTCCAAGAGAGCCGTGCCTTCCATGCACAAACAAGTGTCCGATAAAATCAAGTGTGCTCTGCGCAACGCCATCTGTGGCAAGGTCCACCTAACCACAGATACGTGGACCAGTAAGCACGGCAAGGGACGCTATATCTCCCTAACTGCACACTGGGTAAATGTAGTGGCGGCTGGGCCCCAGGTGGAGAGCTGTTTGGCGCACGTCCTTCCGCCGCCAAGGATCGCAGGGCAACATTCTTTGCCTCCTGTCTCCTCCTCCTCCTACTCAGCTTCCTCCTCCTCTTCTTCCACCTGCTCATCCAGTCAGCCACACACCTTCACCACTAACTTCAGCACAGCCCGGGGTAAACGTCAGCAGGCCGTTCTGAAACTCATATGTTTGGGGGACAGGCCCCACACCGCACAGGAGTTGTGGGGGGGTATAGAACAACAGACCGACGAGTGGTTGCTGCCGGTGAGCCTCAAGCCCGGCCTGGTGGTGTGCGATAATGGGCGAAATCTCGTTGCAGCTCTGGGACTAGCCGGTTTGACGCACATCCCTTGCCTGGCGCATGTGCTGAATTTGGTGGTGCAGAAGTTCATTCGCAACTACCCCGACATGTCAGAGCTGCTGCATAAAGTGCGGGCCGTCTGTTCGCGCTTTTGGCGTTCACACCCTGCCGCTGCTCGCCTGTCTGCGCTACAGCGTAACTTCGGCCTTCCCGCTCACCGCCTCATATGTGACGTACCCACCAGGTGGAACTCCACCTTGCATATGCTGGACAGACTGTGCGAGCAGCAGCAGGCCATAGTGGAGTTTCAGCTGCAGCACGCATGGGTCAGTCGCACTGCGGATCAGACACACTTCATCACCAATGACTGGGCCTCCATGCGAGACCTGTGTGCCCTGTTGCGCTGTGTCGAGTACTCCACCAACTTGGCCAGTGGCGATGACGCCGTTATAAGCGTTACAATACCACTTCTATGACTCCTTGAGAAAACACTTAGGGAGATGATGGAAGAGGAGGTGGCCCAGGAGGAAGAGGAGGAAGAGGGGTCATTTTTAGCACTTTCAGGCCAGTCTCTTCGAAGTGACTCAGAGGGAGGTTTTTTTCAACACCAGAGGCCAGGTACAAATGTGGTCTCACAGGGCCCACTACTGGAGGACGAGGAGGACGAGGATGAGGAGGAGGTGGAGGAGGATGAGGATGAAGCATGTTCACAGCGGGGTGGCACCCAAAGCAGCCCGGGCCCATCACTGGTGCGTGGCTGGGGGGAAACACAGGACGATGACGATACGCCTCCCACAGAGGACAGCTTGTTCCTTAACTCTGGGCAGCCTGGCACACATGAGCGACTACATGCTGCAGTGCCTGCGCAACGACAGCAGAGTTGCCCACATTTTAACGTGTGCGTACTACTGGGTTGCCACCCTGCTGGATCCCCGGTACAAAGACAATGTGCCCACCTTACTTCCTACACTGGAGCGTGATAGGAAGATGCGCGAGTACAAGCGCACGTTGGTAGACGCGCTACTGAGAGCATTCCCAAATGTCACAGGGGAACCAGTGGAAGCCCAAGGCGAAGGCAGAGGAGGAGCAAGAGGTCGCCAACGCAGCTGTGTCACACCCAGCTCCTCTGAGGGCAGGGTTATCATGGCAGAGATGTGGAAAAGTTTTGTCAACACGCCACAGCTAAGTGCACCACCACCTGATACGGAACGTGTTAGCAGGAGGCAACATTTCACTAACATGGTAGAACAGTACCTGTGCACACCCCTCCACGTACTGACTGATGGTTCAGCCCCATTCAACTTCTAAGTCTCCGAATTGTCCACGTGGCCAGAGTTAGCCTTTTATGCCTTGGAGGTGCTGGCCTGCCCGGTGGCCAGCGTTTTGTCTGAACGTGTATTCAGCACGGCAGGGGGCGTCATTACAGACAAACGCAGCCGCCTGTCTACAGCCAATGTGGACAAGCTGACGTTCATAAAAATGAACCAGGCATGGATCCCACAGGACCTGTCCATCCCTTGTGCAGATTAGATATTAACTACCTCCCCTTAACAATATATTATTCTACTCCAGGGCACTTCCTCATTCAATACTATTTTTAATTTCATTTTACCATTATATTGCGGGGCAACCCAAAGTTGAATGAACCTCTCCTCTGTCTAAATGCCGGGGCCTAAATGTGTGACAGTGGCCTGTTCCAGTGGTGGGTGACGTGAAGCCTGATTCTCTGCTATGACATGAATACAGATTCTGCGCTGACATAAGGCCAGATTCTCTGTTACGGGACCTCTCTCCTCTGCCTGGGTGCCTGGGCCTAAATGTGTGACAGTGGCCTGTTCCAGTGGTGGGTGACGTGAAGCCTGATTCTCTGCTATGACATGAAGACAGATTCTGCGCTGACATAAGGCCAGATTCTCTGTTACGGGACCGCTCTCCTCTGTCTGGGTGCCGGGGCCTAAATGTGTGACAGTGGCCTGTTCCAGGGGTGGGTGACGTGAAGCCTGATTCTCTGCTATGACATGAAGAAAGATTCTGCGCTGACATAAGGCCAGATTCTCTGTTACGGGACCTCTCTCCTCTGCCTGGGTGCCTGGGCCTAAATGTGTGACAGTGGCCTGTTCCAGTGGTGGGTGACGTGAAGCCTGATTCTCTGCTATGACATGAATACAGATTCTGCGCTGACATAAGGCCAGATTCTCTGTTACGGGACCTCTCTCCTCTGCCTGGGTGCCTGGGCCTAAATGTGTGACAGTGGCCTGTTCAAGTGGTGGGTGACATGAAGCCTGATTCTCTGCTATGACATGAAGACAGATTCTGCGATGACATAAGGCCAGATTCTCTGTTTCGGGACCTCTCTCCTCTGCCTGGGTGCCTGGGCCTAAATGTGTGACAGTGGCCTGTTCCAGTGGTGGGTGACATGAAGCCTGATTTTCTGCTATGACATGAAGACAGATTCTGCGCTGACATAAGGCCAGATTCTCTGTTACGGGAACGCTCTCCTCTGTCTGGGTGCCGGGGCCTAAATGTGTGACAGTGGCCTGTTCCAGTGGTGGGTGACGTGAAGCCTGATTCTCTGCTATGACATGAAGACAGATTCTGCGCTGACATAAGGCCAGATTCTCTGTTACGGGACCTCTCTCCTCTGCCTGGGTGCCTGGGCCTAAATGTGTGACAGTGGCCTGTTCCAGTGGTGGGTGACATGAAGCCTGATTCTCTGCTATGACATGAAGACAGATTCTGCACTGACATAAGGCCAGATTCTCTGTTACGGGACCGCTCTCCTCTGTCTGGGTGCCGGGGCCTAAATGTGTGACAGTGGCCTGTTCCAGTGGTAAGTGACGTGAAGCCTGATTCTCTGCTATGACATGAAAACAGATTCTGCACTGACATAAGGCCAGATTCTCTGTTACGGGACCGCTCTCCTCTGTCTGGGTGCCGGGGCCTAAATGTGTGACAGTGGCCTGTTCCAGTGGTGGGTGACGTGAAGCCTGATTCTCTGCTATGACATGAAAACAGATTCTGCACTGACATAAGGCCAGATTCTCTGTTACGGGACCGCTCTCCTCTGTCTGGGTGCCGGGGCCTAAATGTGTGACAGTGGCCTGTTCCAGTGGTGGGTGACATGAAGCCTGATTCTCTGCTATGACATGAAGACAGATTCTGCGCTGACATAAGGCCAGATTCTCTGTTACGGGACCGCTCTCCTCTGTCTGGGTGCCGGGGCCTAAATGTGTGACAGTGGCCTGTTCCAGTGGTGGGTGACGTGAAGCCTGATTCTCTGCTATGACATGAAGACAGATTCTGCACTGACATAAGGCCAGATTCTCTGTTACGGGACCGCTCTCCTCTGCCTGGGTGCCGGGGCCTAAATGTGTGACAGTGGCCTGTTCCAGTGGTGGGTGACGTGAAGCCTGATTCTCTGCTATGACATGAAGACAGATTCTGCGCTGACATAAGGCCAGATTCTCTGTTACGGGACCGCTCTCCTCTGTCTGGGTGCCGGGGCCTAAATGTGTGACAGTGGCCTGTTCCAGTGGTAAGTGACGTGAAGCCTGATTCTCTGCTATGACATGAAAACAGATTCTGCACTGACATAAGGCCAGATTCTCTGTTACGGGACCGCTCTCCTCTGTCTGGGTGCCGGGGCCTAAATGTGTGACAGTGGCCTGTTCCAGTGGTGGGTGACGTGAAGCCTGATTCTCTGCTATGACATGAAAACAGATTCTGCACTGACATAAGGCCAGATTCTCTGTTACGGGACCGCTCTCCTCTGTCTGGGTGCCGGGGCCTAAATGTGTGACAGTGGCCTGTTCCAGTGGTGGGTGACATGAAGCCTGATTCTCTGCTATGACATGAAGACAGATTCTGCGCTGACATAAGGCCAGATTCTCTGTTACGGGACCGCTCTCCTCTGTCTGGGTGCCGGGGCCTAAATGTGTGACAGTGGCCTGTTCCAGTGGTGGGTGACGTGAAGCCTGATTCTCTGCTATGACATGAAGACAGATTCTGCACTGACATAAGGCCAGATTCTCTGTTACGGGACCGCTCTCCTCTGCCTGGGTGCCGGGGCCTAAATGTGTGACAGTGGCCTGTTCCAGTGGTGGGTGACGTGAAGCCTGATTCTCTGCTATGACATGAAGACAGATTCTGCGCTGACATAAGGCCAGATTCTCTGTTACGGGACCGCTCTCCTCTGTCTGGGTGCCGGTGCCTAAATGTGTGACAGTGGCCTGTTTCAGTGGTGGGTGATGTGAAGCCTGATTCTCTGCTATGACATGAAGACAGATTCTGCGCTGACATAAGGCCAGATTCTCTGTTACGGGACCTCTCTCCTCTGCCTGGGTGCCTAGGCCTAAATGTGTGACAGTGGCCTGTTCCAGTGGTGGGTGACGTGAAGCCTGATTCTCTGCTATGACATGAATACAGATTCTGCGCTGACATAAGGCCAGATTCTCTGTTACGGGACCTCTCTCCTCTGCCTGGGTGCCTGGGCCTAAATGTGTGAGAGTGGCCCGTTCCAGAGGTGGGTGACGTGAAGCCTGATTCTCTGCTATAACATGAAGACAGATTCTGCGCTGACATAAGGCCAGATTCTCTGTTACGGGACCTCTCTCCTCTGCCTGGGTGCCTAGGCCTAAATGTGTGACAGTGGCCTGTTCCAGTCGTGGGTGACGTGAAGCCCGATTCTCTGCTATGACATGAAGACAGATTTTGCGCTGACATAAGGCCAGATTCTCTGTTACGGGACCTCTCTCCTCTGCCTGGGTGCCCTGGCCTAAATGTGTGACAGTGGCCTGTTCCAGTGGTGGGTGACATGAAGCCTGATTCTCTGCTATGACATGAAGACAGATTCTGCGCTGACATAAGGCCAGATTCTCTGTTACGGGACCGCTTTCCTCTGTCTGGGTGCCAGGGCCTAAATGTGTGACAGCTATGACATGAAGACAGATTCTGTGCTGACATAAGGCCAGATTCTCTGTTTCGGGACCTCTCTCCTCTGCCTGGGTGCCTGGGCCTAAATGTGTGACAGTGGCCTGTTCCAGTGGTGGGTGACATGAAGCCTGATTTTCTGCTATGACATGAAGACAGATTCTGCGCTGACATAAGGCCAGATTCTCTGTTACGGGACTGCTCTCCTCTGTCTGGGTGCCGGGGCCTAAATGTGTGACAGTGGCCTGTTCCAGTGGTGGGTGACGTGAAGCCTGATTCTCTGCTATGACATGAAGACAGATTCTGCGCTGACATCAGGCCAGATTCTCTGTTACGGGACCTCTCTCCTCTGCCTGGGTGCCTGGGCCTAAATGTGTGACAGTGGCCTGTTCCAGTGGTGGGTGACATGAAGCCTGATTCTCTGCTATGACATGAAGACAGATTCTGCGCTGACATAAGGCCAGATTCTCTGTTACGGGACCGCTCTCCTCTGTCTGGGTGCCGGGGCCTAAATGTGTGACAGTGGCCTGTTCCAGTAGTGGCTGACGTGAAGCCTGATTCTCTGCTATGACATGAAGACAGATTCTGCGCTGACATAAGGCCGATTCTCTGTTAAGGGACCTCTCTCCTCTGCCTGGGTGCCTGGGCCTAAATGTGTAACAGTGGCCTGTTCCAGTGGTGGGTGACGTGAAGCCTGATTCTCTGCTATGACATGAAGACAGATTCTGCGCTGACATAAGGCCAGATTCTCTGTTACGGGACCGCTCTCCTCTGTCTGGGTGCCGGGCCTAAATTTGTGACAGTGGCCTGTTTCAGTGGTGGGTGATGTGAAGCCTGATTCTCTGCTATGACATGAAGACAGATTCTGCGCTGACATAAGGCCAGATTCTCTGTTACGGGACCTCTCTCCTCTGCCTGGGTGCCTGGGCCTAAATGTGTGACAGTGGCCTGTTCCAGTGGTGGGTGACATGAAGCCTGATTCTCTGCTATGACATGAAGACAGATTCTGCACTGACATAAGGCCAGATTCTCTGTTACGGGACCGCTCTCCTCTGTCTGGGTGCCGGGGCCTAAATGTGTGACAGTGGCCTGTTCCAGTGGTAAGTGACGTGAAGCCTGATTCTCTGCTATGACATGAAAACAGATTCTGCACTGACATAAGGCCAGATTCTCTGTTACGGGACCTCTCTCCTCTGTCTGGGTGCCGGGGCCTAAATGTGTGACAGTGGCCTGTTCCAGTGGTGGGTGACGTGAAGCCTGATTCTCTGCTATGACATGAAGACAGATTCTGCGCTGACATCAGGCCAGATTCTCTGTTACGGGACCTCTCTCCTCTGCCTGGGTGCCTGGGCCTAAATGTGTGACAGTGGCCTGTTCCAGTGGTGGGTGACATGAAGCCTGATTCTCTGCTATGACATGAAGACAGATTCTGCGCTGACATAAGGCCAGATTCTCTGTTACGGGACCGCTCTCCTCTGTCTGGGTGCCGGGGCCTAAATGTGTGACAGTGGCCTGTTCCAGTGGTGGGTGACGTGAAGCCTGATTCTCTGCTATGACATGAAGACAGATTCTGCGCTGACATAAGGCCGATTCTCTGTTAAGGGACCTCTCTCCTCTGCCTGGGTGCCTGGGCCTAAATGTGTAACAGTGGCCTGTTCCAGTGGTGGGTGACGTGAAGCCTGATTCTCTGCTATGACATGAAGACAGATTCTGCGCTGACATAAGGCCAGATTCTCTGTTACGGGACCGCTCTCCTCTGTCTGGGTGCCGGGCCTAAATTTGTGACAGTGGCCTGTTTCAGTGGTGGGTGATGTGAAGCCTGATTCTCTGCTATGACATGAAGACAGATTCTGCGCTGACATAAGGCCAGATTCTCTGTTACGGGACCTCTCTCCTCTGCCTGGGTGCCTGGGCCTAAATGTGTGACAGTGGCCTGTTCCAGTGGTGGGTGACGTGAAGCCTGATTCTCTGCTATGACATGAAGACAGATTCTGCGCTGACATAAGGCCAGATTCTCTGTTACGGGACCGCTCTCCTCTGTCTGGGTGCCAGGGCCTAAATGTGTGACAGTGGCCTGTTCCAGTGGTGGGTGACGTGAAGCCTGATTCTCTGCTATGACATGAATACAGATTCTGCGCTGACATAAGGCCAGATTCTCTGTTACGGGACCGCTCTCCTCTGTCTGGGTGCCGGGGCCTAAATGTGTGACAGTGGCCTGTTCCAGTGGTGGGTGACGTGAAGCCTGATTCTCTGCTATGACATGAAGACAGATTCTGCGCTGACATAAGGCCAGATTCTCTGTTACGGGACCTCTCTCCTCTGCCTGGGTGCCTGGGCCTAAATGTGTGACAGTGGCCTGTTCCAGTGGTGGGTGACATGAAGCCTGATTCTCTGCTATGACATGAAGACAGATTCTGCGCTGACATAAGGCCAGATTCTCTGTTACGGGACCGCTCTCCTCTGTCTGGGTGCCGGTGCCTAAATGTGTGACAGTGGCCTGTTCCAGTGGTGGGTGACGTGAAGCATGATTCTCTGCTATGACATGAAGACAGATTCTGCGCTGACATATGGCCAGATTCTCTGTTACGGGACCTCTCTCCTCTGCCTGGGTGCCTGGGCCTAAATGTGTGACAGTGGCCTGTTCCAGTGGTGGGTGACGTGAAGCCTGATTCTCTGCTATGACATGAAGACAGATTCTGCGCTGACATAAGGCCAGATTCTCTGTTACGGGACCGCTCTCCTCTGTCTGGGTGTCGGGGCCTAAATGTGTGACAGTGGCCTGTTCCAGTGGTGGGTGACGTGAAGCCTGATTCTCTGCTATGACATGAAGACAGATTCTGCGCTGACATCAGGCCAGATTCTCTGTTACGGGACCTCTCTCCTCTGCCTGGGTGCCTGGGCCTAAATGTGTGACAGTGGCCTGTTCCAGTGGTGGGTGACATGAAGCCTGATTCTCTGCTATGACATGAAGACAGATTCTGCGCTGACATAAGGCCAGATTCTCTGTTACGGGACCGCTCTCCTCTGTCTGGGTGCCGGGGCCTAAATGTGTGACAGTGGCCTGTTCCAGTGGTGGGTGACGTGAAGCCTGATTCTCTGCTATGACATGAAGACAGATTCTGCGCTGACATAAGGCCGATTCTCTGTTAAGGGACCTCTCTCCTCTGCCTGGGTGCCTGGGCCTAAATGTGTAACAGTGGCCTGTTCCAGTGGTGGGTGACGTGAAGCCTGATTCTCTGCTATGACATGAAGACAGATTCTGCGCTGACATAAGGCCAGATTCTCTGTTACGGGACCGCTCTCCTCTGTCTGGGTGCCGGGCCTAAATTTGTGACAGTGGCCTGTTTCAGTGGTGGGTGATGTGAAGCCTGATTCTCTGCTATGACATGAAGACAGATTCTGCGCTGACATAAGGCCAGATTCTCTGTTACGGGACCTCTCTCCTCTGCCTGGGTGCCTGGGCCTAAATGTGTGACAGTGGCCTGTTCCAGTGGTGGGTGACGTGAAGCCTGATTCTCTGCTATGACATGAAGACAGATTCTGCGCTGACATAAGGCCAGATTCTCTGTTACGGGACCGCTCTCCTCTGTCTGGGTGCCAGGGCCTAAATGTGTGACAGTGGCCTGTTCCAGTGGTGGGTGACGTGAAGCCTGATTCTCTGCTATGACATGAATACAGATTCTGCGCTGACATAAGGCCAGATTCTCTGTTACGGGACCTCTCTCCTCTGCCTGGGTGCCTGGGCCTAAATGTGTGACAGTGGCCTGTTCCAGTGGTGGGTGACATGAAGCCTGATTCTCTGCTATGACATGAAGACAGATTCTGCGCTGACATAAGGCCAGATTCTCTGTTACGGGACCGCTCTCCTCTGTCTGGGTGCCGGTGCCTAAATGTGTGACAGTGGCCTGTTCCAGTGGTGGGTGACGTGAAGCATGATTCTCTGCTATGACATGAAGACAGATTCTGCGCTGACATATGGCCAGATTCTCTGTTACGGGACCTCTCTCCTCTGCCTGGGTGCCTGGGCCTAAATGTGTGACAGTGGCCTGTTCCAGTGGTGGGTGACGTGAAGCCTGATTCTCTGCTATGACATGAAGACAGATTCTGCGCTGACATAAGGCCAGATTCTCTGTTACGGGAACGCTCTCCTCTGTCTGGGTGCCGGGGCCTAAATGTGTGACAGTGGCCTGTTCCAGTGGTGGGTGACGTGAAGCCTGATTCTCTGCTATGACATGAATACAGATTCTGCGCTGACATAAGGCCAGATTCTCTGTTACGGGACCTCTCTCCTCTGCCTGGGTGCCTGGGCCTAAATGTGTGACAGTGGCCTGTTCCAGTGGTGGGTGACGTGAAGCCTGATTCTCTGCTATAACATGAAGACAGATTCTGCGCTGACATAAGGCCAGATTCTCTGTTACGGGACCGCTCTCCTCTGTGTGGGTGCCGGGGCCTAAATGTGTGACAGTGGCCTGTTCCAGTGGTGGGTGACGTGAAGCCTGATTCTCTGCTATGACATGAAGACAGATTCTGCGCTGACATCAGGCCAGATTCTCTGTTACGGGACCTCTCTCCTCTGCCTGGGTGCCTGGGCCTAAATGTGTGACAGTGGCCTGTTCCAGTGGTGGGTGACATGAAGCCTGATTCTCTGCTATGACATGAAGACAGATTCTGCGCTGACATAAGGCCAGATTCTCTGTTACGGGACCGCTCTCCTCTGTCTGGGTGCCGGGGCCTAAATGTGTGACAGTGGCCTGTTCCAGTGGTGGGTGACGTGAAGCCTGATTCTCTGCTATGACATGAAGACAGATTCTGCGCTGACATAAGGCCGATTCTCTGTTAAGGGACCTCTCTCCTCTGCCTGGGTGCCTGGGCCTAAATGTGTAACAGTGGCCTGTTCCAGTGGTGGGTGACGTGAAGCCTGATTCTCTGCTATGACATGAAGACAGATTCTGCGCTGACATAAGGCCAGATTCTCTGTTACGGGACCGCTCTCCTCTGCCTGGGTGCCTGGGCCTAAATGTGTGAACAGTGGCCTGTTCCAGTGGTGGGTGACGTGAAGCCTGATTCTCTGCTATGACATGAAGACAGATTCTGCGCTGACATAAGGCCAGATTCTCTGTTACGGGACCGCTCTCCTCTGTCTGGGTGCCGGGCCTAAATGTGTGACAGTGGCCTGTTTCAGTGGTGGGTGACGTGAAGCCTGATTCTCTGCTATGACATGAAGACAGATTCTGCGCTGACATAAGGCCAGATTCTCTGTTACGGGACCGCTCTCCTCTGCCTGGGTGCCTGGGCCTAAATGTGTGACAGTGGCCTGTTCCAGTGGTGGGTGACGTGAAGCCTGATTCTCTGCTATGACATGAAGACAGATTCTGCGCTGACATAAGGCCAGATTCTCTGTTACGGGACCGCTCTCCTCTGTCTGGGTGCCTGGGCCTAAATGTGTGACAGTGGCCTGTTCCAGTGGTGGGTGACGTGAAGCCTGATTCTCTGCTATGACATGAATACAGATTCTGCGCTGACATAAGGCCAGATTCTCTGTTACGGGACCGCTCTCCTCTGTCTGGGTGCCGGGGCCTAAATGTGTGACAGTGGCCTGTTCCAGTGGTGGGTGACGTGAAGCCTGATTCTCTGCTATGACATGAAGACAGATTCTGCGCTGACATAAGGCCAGATTCTCTGTTACGGGACCTCTCTCCTCTGCCTGGGTGCCTGGGCCTAAATGTGTGACAGTGGCCTGTTCCAGTGGTGGGTGACATGAAGCCTGATTCTCTGCTATGACATGAAGACAGATTCTGCGCTGACATAAGGCCAGATTCTCTGTTACGGGACCGCTCTCCTCTGTCTGGGTGCCGGTGCCTAAATGTGTGACAGTGGCCTGTTCCAGTGGTGGGTGACGTGAAGCATGATTCTCTGCTATGACATGAAGACAGATTCTGCGCTGACATATGGCCAGATTCTCTGTTACGGGACCTCTCTCCTCTGCCTGGGTGCCTGGGCCTAAATGTGTGACAGTGGCCTGTTCCAGTGGTGGGTGACGTGAAGCCTGATTCTCTGCTATGACATGAAGACAGATTCTGCGCTGACATAAGGCCAGATTCTCTGTTACGGGAACGCTCTCCTCTGTCTGGGTGCCGGGGCCTAAATGTGTGACAGTGGCCTGTTCCAGTGGTGGGTGACGTGAAGCCTGATTCTCTGCTATGACATGAATACAGATTCTGCGCTGACATAAGGCCAGATTCTCTGTTACGGGACCTCTCTCCTCTGCCTGGGTGCCTGGGCCTAAATGTGTGACAGTGGCCTGTTCCAGTGGTGGGTGACGTGAAGCCTGATTCTCTGCTATAACATGAAGACAGATTCTGCGCTGACATAAGGCCAGATTCTCTGTTACGGGACCGCTCTCCTCTGTCTGGGTGCCGGGGCCTAAATGTGTGACAGTGGCCTGTTCCAGTGGTGGGTGACGTGAAGCCTGATTCTCTGCTATAACATGAAGACAGATTCTGCGCTGACATAAGGCCAGATTCTCTGTTACGGGACCGCTCTCCTCTGTCTGGGTGCCGGGGCCTAAATGTGTGACAGTGGCCTGTTCCAGTGGTGGGTGACGTGAAGCCTGATTCTCTGCTATAACATGAAGACAGATTCTGCGCTGACATAAGGCCAGATTCTCTGTTACGGGACCGCTCTCCTCTGTCTGGGTGCCGGGGCCTAAATGTGTGACAGTGGCCTGTTCCAGTGGTGGGTGACGTGAAGCCTGATTCTCTGCTATGACATGAAGACAGATTCTGCGCTGACATAAGGCCAGATTCTCTGTTACGGGACCTCTCTCCTCTGCCTGGGTGCCTGGGCCTAAATGTGTGACAGTGGCCTGTTCCAGTGGTGGGTGACGTGAAGCCTGATTCTCTGCTATGACATGAAGACAGATTCTGCGCTGACATAAGGCCAGATTCTCTGTTACGGGACCGCTCTCCTCTGTCTGGGTGCCGGGGCCTAAATGTGTGACAGTGGCCTGTTCCAGTGGTGGGTGACGTGAAGCATGATTCTCTGCTATGACATGAAGACAGATTCTGCGCTGACATATGGCCAGATTCTCTGTTACGGGACCTCTCTCCTCTGCCTGGGTGCCTGGGCCTAAATGTGTGACAGTGGCCTGTTCCAGTGGTGGGTGACGTGAAGCCTGATTCTCTGCTATGACATGAAGACAGATTCTGCGCTGACATAAGGCCAGATTCTCTGTTACGGAAACGCTCTCCTCTGTCTGGGTGCCGGGGCCTAAATGTGTGACAGTGGCCTGTTCCAGTGGTGGGTGACGTGAAGCCTGATTCTCTGCTATGACATGAATACAGATTCTGCGCTGACATAAGGCCAGATTCTCTGTTACGGGACCTCTCTCCTCTGCCTGGGTGCCTGGGCCTAAATGTGTGACAGTGGCCTGTTCCAGTGGTGGGTGACGTGAAGCCTGATTCTCTGCTATGACATGAAGACAGATTCTGCGCTGACATAAGGCCAGATTCTCTGTTATGGGACCGCTCTCCTCTGTCTGGGTGCCGGGGCCTAAATGTGTGACAGTGGCCTGTTCCAGTGGTGGGTGACGTGAAGCCTGATTCTCTGCTATAACATGAAGACAGATTCTGCGCTGACATAAGGCCAGATTCTCTGTTACGGGACCGCTCTCCTCTGTCTGGGTGCCGGGGCCTAAATGTGTGACAGTGGCCTGTTCCAGTGGTGGGTGACGTGAAGCCTGATTCTCTGCTATAACATGAAGACAGATTCTGCGCTGACATAAGGCCAGATTCTCTGTTACGGGACCGCTCTCCTCTGTCTGGGTGCCGGGGCCTAAATGTGTGACAGTGGCCTGTTCCAGTGGTGGGTGACGTGAAGCCTGATTCTCTGCTATGACATGAAGACAGATTCTGCGCTGACATAAGGCCAGATTCTCTGTTACGGGACCTCTCTCCTCTGCCTGGGTGCCTGGGCCTAAATGTGTGACAGTGGCCTGTTCCAGTGGTGGGTGACGTGAAGCCTGATTCTCTGCTATGACATGAAGACAGATTCTGCGCTGACATAAGGCCAGATTCTCTGTTACGGGACCGCTCTCCTCTGTCTGGGTGCCGGGGCCTAAATGTGTGACAGTGGCCTGTTCCAGTGGTGGGTGACGTGAAGCCTGATTCTCTGCTATGACATGAATACAGATTCTGCGCTGACATAAGGCCAGATTCTCTGTTACGGGACCTCTCTCCTCTGCCTGGGTGCCGGGGCCTAAATGTGTGACAGTGGCCTGTTCCAGTGGTGGGTGACGTGAAGCCTGATTCTCTGCTATAACATGAAGACAGATTCTGCGCTGACATAAGGCCAGATTCTCTGTTACGGGACCGCTCTCCTCTGTCTGGGTGCCGGGGCCTAAATGTGTGACAGTGGCCTGTTCCAGTGGTGGGTGACGTGAAGCCTGATTCTCTGCTATAACATGAAGACAGATTCTGCGCTGACATAAGGCCAGATTCTTTGTTACGGGACCGCTCTCCTCTGTCTGGGTGCCGGAGCCTAAATGTGTGACAGTGGCCTGTTCCAGTGGTGGGTGACGTGAAGCCTGATTCTCTGCTATGACATGAAGACAGATTCTGCGCTGACATAAGGCCAGATTCTCTGTTACGGGACCTCTCTCCTCTGCCTGGGTGCCTGGGCCTAAATGTGTGACAGTGGCCTGTTCCAGTGGTGGGTGACGTGAAGCCTGATTCTCTGCTATGACATGAAGACAGATTCTGCGCTGACATAAGGCCAGATTCTCTGTTACGGGACCGCTCTCCTCTGTCTGGGTGCCGGTGCCTAAATGTGTGACAGTGGCCTGTTCCAGTGGTGGGTGACGTGAAGCCTGATTCTCTGCTATGACATGAATACAGATTCTGCGCTGACATAAGGCCAGATTCTCTGTTACGGGACCTCTCCCCTCTGCCTGGGTCTAAATGTGTGACAGTGGCCTGTTCCAGTGGTGGGTGACGTGAAGCCTGATTCTCTGCTATAACATGAAGACAGATTCTGCGCTGACATAAGGCCAGATTCTCTGTTACGGGACCGCTCTCCTCTGTCTGGGTGCCTGGGCCTAAATGTGTGACAGTGGCCTGTTCCAGTGGTGGGTGACGTGAAGCCTGATTCTCTGCTATGACATGAAGACAGATTCTGCGCTGACATAAGGCCAGATTCTCTGTTACGGGACCGCTCTCCTCTGTCTGGGTGCCGCTGCCTAAATGTGTGACAGTGGCCTGTTCCAGTGGTGGGTGACGTGAAGCCTGATTCTCTGCTATGACATGAAGACTGATTCTGCGCTGACATGAAGCCAGATTCTCTGCTATGGCATGAAGAGACTGATTCTCTGCTGACATGAAGCCAGATTCTTTGCTATGGCATGAAGAGACTGATTCTCTGCTGACGTGAAGCCAGATTCTCTGCTATGGGACCTCTGTCCAATTGATATTGGTTCATTTTTATTTTTTTAATTTTTATTTTAATTCATTTCCCTATCCACATTTGTTTGCAGGGGATTTACCTACATGTTGCTGCCTTTTGCATCCCTCTAGCTCTTTCCTGGGCTGTTTTACAGCCTTTTTAGTGCCCAAAAGTTCGGGTCCCCATTGACTTCAATGGGGTTCGGGTTCGGGACGAAGTTCGGATCGGGTTCGGATCCCGAACCCGAACATTTCCGGGAAGTTCGGCCGAATTTCTCGAACCCGAACATCCAGGTGTTCGCTCAACTCTACTCACATACCTACTGCTACCAACATGTCCTAAGTTAGGTCACAATCGCCTCTGTGCATGTCACATGACCCCTGCTAGTCAGTATTTAAACAGGCAGCCTGCTGGCCACAGGTTGCCTGTTATTTAGGTTCCACCTGCGATTTTGTCTTACCTGGCGTACTCCCCTTCTGCTGAATTCCTGACGATCCTCTGCCTGCTCCTTGTGTACTTTTGCTGCTCTCCTGGTATTCTGACCCCGGCTTCCTCCTGACGATCCTCTGCTGACTCCTTTGGTACTTCACGACTCTCCTGGTATTTATGACCCTGGCTTCTCCTGACTATTCTCTGATTGCTCCATTTGTACTTCGTTGCTCGCCTGGTATTGACTTGGTCCGTTCATGTTCTGTTGTTTGCCTTGTCTGTCCTCCCTGCACTTATTCCAAGCTAGGGATTGCCGTCCAGTTGTTCCCTGTCATTAGGACTTGCAAGGCAAGTAGGCAGGGCCAGGGGTGAGGGTGGAGCGTAGTGGTCACTTCCCTCCCCCCTGTCTGTGGTGTGTACGCAACCGTTACAGAATAAAAGGCCCTACCAAACCACTGTATCATGAATCCTCTGGTGACCCTGACAGATCACATTTATAATCTGATGCAGATGGTGCAGGAGCTAGGGGAGAAACTCTGTTCCTTTGAGTTAGTACAAGGCTCTTCAACTCCTCGCGCCTCCAGTCCGCATATGGAGCCACAGATTAAGCTTCCAGAACCCTTTTCTGGAGACCGGAGGAAGTTTCATTCTTTTAAAGAGAATTGCAAACTTTATTTCAGATTGCACCCCTTGTCCTCCGGCTCTGAGAGTCAACGCGTGGGCATTGTTATTTCCCGTTTACAGGGTGGTCCCCAGGAGTGGGAATTCTCTTTACCGGCTGACGCCAGTTGTTTAGCATCTGTAGAGATTTTTTTTCAGGCACTGGGTAACCCTGTATGATGAACCGGACAGGGCCCTGGTAGCCAAGACCACTCTTAAGGCACTAGTTCAGGGCGATCAACCTGCGGTGGAGTATTGCACCCAATTTAGGAGGTGGTGTGTTCCCTCAGGTTGGAATGAACCAGCCCTTAAGAATCAGTTCAGGTCAGGTCTGTCTGATAACCTTAAAGACCTTCTAGTGACTTATCAGCTTCCAGATACACTAGAGGAGACGATTACCCTATCTGTTCGACTCGACCGACCAGTTAGAGAGAGACGACAGGAACGACAGTTCTTTTCTCAGGTGGTGGTCCAGCTTGAGGTCTGTCCCAGGAACGGAGCTGAGGTCCCTTCCAAAGAATTCATGCAGGTCGGCATGACCTGAGGGGATCAGCGCCGCAGACGTGGAGTTTGTTTTTACTGCAGAGATCCTGACCATTGGAATAACCAGTGTCCTAAGAAGATCCCCTCTGTCAAATTTTCCAAGGCAAGGCAACCTAAAGACCAGGTACAGCCTGATAATACAAAAAGTAAGCTTTTAGTTCCCATAACGATATATCTGGGTGTAAACAAGTAGTCGGGTAAGTCCTTTATTGACTCTGGCTCAGCGGCCAGCTTTATTGATTGTGAGTATGCAATAAGACTGGGTGTCATGGTTTGAATCTCTCTGTGACAATGGCCACACCCATCTGCCTCCTAGCCAAGCTCTTGAACTAATTCCTGCTAACCTCATTTGCATATCCAATCAGAGAGGGTTTTACAATTTACCAATTGAAAGAGGTGTTCCAACTGTCAATATAAATATATGTGGGGCATTTAATAAAGAATTTTGTCAGTTTGAACTCACATACAGCCTGACTGGTGTTAGTTCTGTGAGAATTATAACAACGCGAGCGATCGTTTGAGGCCGGATCATCAACGGCGGAACCAGCAGATATTGTGGTCACATCAGGGAGTGCCGTGACAGCAGAATAGAGCGAGCAGGGGCTCGTTACACTGGGTATTCCAATTTTTGTTCTTCCTATGCCTATCGAGTGGTACGGTGAGGTCGTGTAGATTTCTTTAACTGTGGGGGTGTATCACTCTGAGAAATGCTCCCTGTTAGTCCCATGGAGGATTATATTAGAGAGAGTCTCATTAAGGGGCACATTAGACCCTCTGTCTCTCCGATGGGGGAAGGGTTTTTCTTTGTTAAGAAGAAGGATAGTGGTCTCAGATTCTGTATCGATTACCGGAAATTAAATAAAATTACTATCCAGAATATATACTCCCTCCCATTGATTCTTGATTTGTTAACCAGGTACTGGGGCAGCCTGGTTTTCTAAGATTCACCTGAAAGGGGCATATAACTTAATCCGAATCAAGGAGGGAGACGAATGGAAGACAGCGTTCAATACTCCGACTGGGCACTTTAAATATCTGGTTATGCCTTATGGACTCAGCAATGTCCCAGGTGTGTTCCAAAACTTCATGAACAATATTCTCAGGGAGTTCTTGGGTGAATTTGTCATTGTCTACCTTGAAGAAATTTAGATTTTTTCCCCTGATTTCAAATCTTGTTAGACAAGTGTTGGAGGTTTTGAGGGAGAATCAGTTATCCACTAAACAAGAGAAGTGTGTCTTTGGAGTACAGAAGATACTATTTCTAGGTCATGTTCTGACTCCTTACACCTTTAAAATGGATCCTAGTAAGGTACTAGCAATTAAGGGATGGGTAAGACCATCGTCCTTAAAGGCCTTACAACTAGGGATGAGCGAACCCGAACTGTATAGTTCGGGTTCGTACCAAATTTTGGGGTGTCCGTGACACGGACCCGAACATTTTAGTAAAAGTCCGGGTTCGGGTTCGGTGTTCGGCGCTTTCTTGGCGCTTTTTGAAAGGCTGCAAAGCAGCCAATCAACAAGCGTCATACTGGTAAAAGTTTTTGTCATCCGATGCACAAGTAAATGAATCAGGGTATTAGCCTTCGTCCTCCTCTCGCAAAGGGTTCGATCCTCCTCAGACCGCCTCCTCTACAGGATTAAATGACCGGCATATAGTGAAGTACCCTCTTAGTTGTTAATATAAAAAGGTTTTATTCTACTCACAGACAAGGGTAGACAACAGGCATATCACAATGATAAAATCAATAACGTTTCTGCCCGACCCGGGTTTCGCTCTCTGGCTTCCTCAGGGGCGACAACTACTTGCCCCAAGAGGCCATCACAGCCATGACTACTATTGGCATGGCTGTGATTGGCCAGTGCAGCATGTGACCCAGCCTCTATTTAAGCTGGAGTCACGTAGCGCCGCACGTCACTCTGCTCTGATCAGTGTAGGGATAGGATGCAGCTGCTGCTGTTAGGGCGAGATTAGGCAGGGATTTATTTACTGAAGTGATCGATGTACAGCTGTGTATCATACAACCTCTGCTATTCAATTGCTCACTGTTTTAAGGCTGCCCAGAGCGTTTTTCAGTCACTTTTTTCTGGGGTGATCGGCGGCCATTTTGTGTCTTGTGGTGCGCCAGCACAAGCTGCCACCAAATCAATTTTTAACCATCAATAGTGTGTTGTTTTTTTTTTGCTATATCCTACATCAGGGGCTTGGCTGTTCTTGCTATTTTATTGAGGGGTAAAATACAATTGCCAAAATAGCAGTACCCTAAATCTGGTGTTTCAGCTGTGGCTAGCCAATTGTAATACTGTCTGCTGTCTGCCGAAGCACAGTTTTTGTTCTGGGTTGAATACAATTCCCAACTTAGCAATTCCCTAAATAATTGTTTTCTGCTGTATCAGGCCAAGTTTAAATCTATCCATAAAAGGGTATATTAGATTGAAGGTGCTGATAGGGTCATTCTCAATAACTTCACACGCTACCGTGCATTTCCAAGTCTAATTCTGTCCGTAAAAGGGATACCTGTCATCCAGGTCCTAAATACTAGGCCTACAATTTATATTCAGCTAAATCTGTTGTTACTGCTGTGCCTGTATTAGTGTAATACGGTACCTAAATAGATAGCCAGATAGTGTTAGGTGCCTGTAAAAAAAGGCCTAAATTTGAATTCAATACATTGGGCCAAATAATTTTTTTTCTTATTGTGGTGAATGGTAACAATGAGGAAAACATCTAGTAAGGGACGCGGACGCGGACATGGTCGTGGTGGTGTTAGTGGACCCTCTGGTGCTGGGAGAGGACGTGGCCGTTCTGCCACAGCCACACTTCCTAGTGAACCAACTACCTCAGGTCCCAGTAGCAGCCAGAATTTAAGGCGATATTTGGTGGGGCCCAATGCCGTTCTGAGGATGGTAAGGCCTGAGCAGGTACAGGCATTAGTCAATTGGGTGGCCGACAGTGGATCCAGCACGTTCACATTATCTCCCACCCAGCCTTCTGTAGAAAGCGCACAGATGGCACCTGAAAACCAAGCCCATCAGTCTGTCACATCACCCCCATGCATATCAGGGAAACTGTCTGAGCCTCAAGTTATGCAGCAGTCTCTTATGCTGTTTGAAGACTCTGCTGGCAGGGTTTCCCAAGGGCATCCACCTAGCCCTTCCCCAGAGGTGGAAGACATAGAATGCACTGACGGACAACCACTTATGTTTCCTGATGATGAGGACATGGGAATACCACCTCAGCACGTCTCTGATGATGACGAAACACAGGTGCCAACTGCTGCGTCTTTCTGCAGTGTGCAGACTGAACAGGAGGTCAGGGAGGAAGACTGGGAGGAAGACGATGCAGGGGACGATGAGGTCCTAGACCCCACATGGAATGAAGGTCGTGCCACTGACTTTCAGAATTCGGAGGAAGAGGCAGTGGTGAGACCGAGCCAACAGCGTAGCAAAAGAGGGAGCAGTGGGCAAAAGCAGAACACCCGCCGCCAAGAGAGTCCGTCTGCTACTGGCCACCGCCATCTGGGACCGAGCACCCCAAAGGCAGCTTCAAGGAGTTCCCTGGCGTGGCAGTACTTCAAATAATGTGCTGACGACAAGACCCAAGTGGTTTGCACGCTGTGCCATCAGAGCCTGAAGCGAGGCATTAACGTTCTGAACCTTAGCACAACCTGCATGACCAGGCACCTGCATGCAAAGCATGAACTGCAGTGGAGTAAACACCTTAAAAACAAGGAACTCACTCAGGCTCCCCCTGCTACCTCTTCTGCTGCTGCCGCCTCGGCCTCTTCCTCTGCCTCTGGAGGAACGTTGGCACCTGCCGCCCAGCAAACAGAGGATGTACCACCAACACCACCACCTCCGTCACCAAGCATCCCATCCATGTCACATGGCAGCCTTCAGCTCTCCATCTCACAAACATTTGAGAGAAAGCGTAAATTCCCACCTAGCCACCCTCGATCCCTGGCCCTGAATGCCAGCCTTTCTAAACTACTTGCCTATGAAATGCTGTCATTCAGGCTGGTGGACACAGACAGCTTCAAACAGCTCATGTCGCTTGCTGTCCCACAGTATGTTGTTCCCAGCCGCCACTACTTCTCCAAGAGAGCCGTGCCTTCCCTGCACAACCAAGTATCCGATAAAATCAAGTGTGCACTGCGCAACGCCATCTGTGGCAAGGTCCACCTAACCACAGATACATGGACCAGTAAGCACGGCCAGGGACGCTATTTCTCCCTAACTGCACACTGGGTAAATGTAGTGGCGGCTGGGCCCCAGGCGGAGAGCTGTTTGGCGCACGTCCTTCCGCCGCCAAGGATCGCAGGGCAACATTCTTTGCCTCCTGTTGCCTCCTCCTCCTACTCGGCTTCCTCCTCCTCTTTTTCCACCTGCTCATCCAGTCAGCCACACACCTTCACCACCAACTTCAGCACAGCCCGGGGTAAACGTCAGCAGGCCATTCTGAAACTCATATGTTTGGGGGACAGGCCCCACACCGCACAGGAGTTGTGGCGGGGTATAGAACAACAGACCGACGAGTGGTTGCTACCGGTGAGCCTCAAGCCCGGCCTGGTGGTGTGCGATAATGGGCGAAATCTCGTTGCAGCTCTGGGACTAGCCGGTTTGACGCACATCCCTTGCCTGGCGCATGTGCTGAATTTGGTGGTGCAGAAGTTCATTCACAACTACCCCGACATGTCAGAGCTGCTGCATAAAGTGCGGGCCGTCTGTGCGCGCTTCCGGCGTTCACATCCTGCCGCTGCTCGCCTGTCTGCGCTACAGCATAACTTCGGCCTTCCCGCTCACCGCCTCATATTCGACGTGCCCACCAGGTTGAACTCCACCTTGCACATGCTGGACAGACTGTGCGAGCAGCAGCAGGCCATAGTGGAGCTTCAGCTGCAGCACGCACGGGTCAGTCGCACTGCGGAACAGCACCACTTCACCACCAATGACTGGGCCTCCATGCGAGACCTGTGTGCCCTGTTGCGCTGTTTCGAGTACTCCACCAACATGGCCAGTGGCGATGACGCCGTTATCAGCGTTACAATACCACTTCTATGTCTCCTTGAGAAAACACTTAGGGCGATGATGGAAGAGGAGGTGGCCCAGGAGGAGGAGGAGGAAGAGGGGTCATTTTTAGCACTTTCAGGCCAGTCTCTTCGAAGTGACTCAGAGGGAGGTTTTTTGCAACAGCAGAGGCCAGGTACAAATTTGGCCAGCCAGGGCCCACTACTGGAGGACGAGGATGAGGAGGATGAGGATGAAGCATGTTCACAGCGGGGTGGCACCCAACGCAGCTCGGGCCCATCACTGGTGCGTGGCTGGGGGGAAACACAGGACGATGACGATACGCCTCCCACAGAGGACAGCTTGTTCTTACCTCTGGGCAGCCTGGCACACATGAGCGACTACATGCTGCAGTGCCTGCGCAACGACAGCAGAGTTGCCCACATTTTAACGTGTGCGGACTACTGGGTTGCCACCCTGCTGGATCCCCGATACAAAGACAATGTGCCCACCTTACTTCCTGCACTGGAGCGTGATAGGAAGATGCGCGAGTACAAGCGCACATTGGTAGACGCGCTACTGAGAGCATTCCCAAATGTCACAGGGGATCAAGTGGAAGCCCAAGGTGAAGGCAGAGGAGGAGCAAGAGGTCGCCAACGCAGCTGTGTCACGGCCAGTTCCTCTGAGGGCAGGGTTAGCATGGCAGAGATGTGGAAAAGTTTTGTCACCACGCCACAGCTAACTGCACCACCACCTGATACGGAACGTGTTAGCAGGAGGCAACATTTCACTAACATGGTGGAACAGTACGTGTGCACACCCCTCCACGTACTGACTGATGGTTCGGCCCCATTCAACTTCTGGGTCTCGAAATTGTCCACGTGGCCAGAGCTAGCCTTTTATGCCTTGGAGGTGCTGGCCTGCCCGGCGGCCAGCGTTTTGTCTGAACGTGTATTCAGCACGCAGGGGCGTAGCTAGAAATGCATGGGCCCCATAGCAAAAAAATGTATGGCCCCCCCCCCCGTGCCATCCACAGATCCCCCTCCCCTAAATAGTGCCATCCACAGATCCCCCTCCCCTAAATAGTGCCATCCATAGATCCTCTTCCACTAAATAGTGCCATCCACAGATCCCCCTCCCCTAAATGTTGCCATCCACAGATCCCCCTCCCCTAAATAGTGCCATCCACAGATCCCCCTCCCCTAAATAGTGCCATCAACAGATCCCCCTCCCTTAAATAGTGCCATCCACAGATCCCTCTCCCCTAAATAGTGCCATCAACAGATCCCTCTCCCCTAAACAGTGCTATCCACAGATCCCCTTCCCCTAAATAGTGCCATCCACAGATCCCCCTCCCCTAAATAGTGCCATCAACAGATCCCCCCTCCCCTAAATAGTGCCATACACAGATCCCCCTCCCCTAAACAGTGCCATCCACAGTATCAGGTGTCTCTCTCTCTCCCCCCCCCCCATGTGCCAGTATCAGGTGCCCAAACCCCCCCCCCAGGTGCCAGTATCAGGTCAGGTGCCAACCCCCCTCCCCCCATGTGCCAGTATCAAGTGCCCCACGCTCCCCCCATGGCAGTAACAGTCGGGTATTAAAAAAAATTATAAACACTTACTCCATGTCAGCGATGCGATGCAGCCTCTTTCTGTGTCCCGCCCTGTATGTCCATGTATGGAGTCAGTGCTTGTATTTCAGAAAAGGTTTCTGCTGGGATTCGAACCCACGACCTTCTGTATCAGATGCCTTGCTGCTGATTGAAAAAATATGAGACTTCTACTGTTATAGCTGGCTAAGTGTACATCTATACACATGACAGCTGCTCATATATAGAGATATAGCAGAGCTGAGTGTGCTGGGACAGCTGTCATATAGAGATATAGCAGTGCTGGGTGTGTTGGGGCATCTGTCATGTGTATAGATGTACACTTAGCCAGCTATAACAGCTTTGCCTCTGATACACTCAGACATTGGAGGTTGTGGGTTCGAATCCCAGACACATCAGGAGACTTTAGGATACAGTAAGATTAGATCACATTAGCGAGGGGGCCTGAACATTAAGACTGCTGCTGTGAAGGGGGCCCTGAACATGAATCGATATTTAACTAACTTGAAAATAAACTGTCGGGCCCCGAAGCAGCTGCTTCCCCGGTAGTTACGCCACCTCCTGGCTGTCTGTGTGTGTTAATAAAAAATAAAAAATGAATGCG